>NC_057798.1:628459700-628794171 GCF_018294505.1 Triticum aestivum
ATTGACTTCAGTTAGTAGCTATAGCCAAGGAATCGCTCGATCGGGTTCAGTTAACAGCCATCGATCGATCGCTCGGGTTCAGTAACGTGTAACCTGCAGTGCAATCGCTCGGGTTCAGTAGGCGAACGCCTCGATCGGGTTTAGTTAGAGCCGAACGCCTCACACCCACGCGTGTGCGTGTACGACAGAAATGCCCAAACCTTCATGCATCGCTCTGCCCCGAACACCCACCGTAACCGGGAACACCCCGATATTTTTCTCGCCCTCGCTTCTACCACGGTTTTTTCCGTCATGGATGGCCCAAAGAATGTCATGCAGCTGGGTCTCCGGCCCGCCCAGGATGAAAAGCCCATTTTTTGTCATGATTTTTTGCCATAGAAGTAGGAGCCCACCACATCTATGATGATGCCGAATTTTGTCACAATTATCTTCATAGAAGTGTCATAAGTATGACGGAAAAAAATTCGTTCGGCCCCCAAAATGTCACGGATGTGACTTTTTTTGTAGTGTGATAAGAAATTAAAAGTTATCCGTTATGCTAGTAAAAACTCTAGACAATGCTCGATGAAATTGTGCTACTACTGAAAAAGAATTCTTAGCAGTGGTGTTTGCTTGTGATAAATTTAGATCCTACGTTGTTGATTCGAAAGTGACTGTTCACACCGATCATGCTGCTATAAAATATCTTATGGAAAATAAAGATGCTAAACCTAGACTCATTAGGTGGGTTCTTCTACTACAAGAATTTGATTTGAATATCACTGATAGAAAAGGAGAAGAGAACCCCGTAGTTGATAACTTGTCTAGGCTTGAAAATATTCTTGATGACCCACAACCTATTAATGATAGCTTTCCCGATAAAAAGTTAGATGCAATAAACGTTTCTAGCAGCACACCTTGGTATGCTGATTATGCTAATTATATTGTTGCTAAATACATACCACCTAGCTTCACATACCAACAGAAGAAAATAATTCTTCTATGATTTAAGACATAACTTTTGGGATGACCCTCAACTTTATAAAGAAGGAGTAGATGGTATTATTAGACGTTGTGTACCTGAGCATGAACAGGAACAAATCCTACGGAAATGTCACTCCGAGGCTTATGGAGGACATCATGCGGGAGACAGAACCGCTCATAAGGTATTGCAATCTGGGTTCTATTTTGCCTACTCTTTTCAAGGATGCCCGTAAGTTTGTCCTATCTTGTGATGAATGCCAAAGAATAGGAAATATCGGTAAGCGTCAAGAAATGCCTATGAATTATTCACTTGTTGTTGAACCATTTGATGTTTGGGGATTTGAGTTCATGGGACCTTTTCCTTCCTCTAATGGGTATACTCATATTTTTGTTGATGTTCATTATGTTACCACTACAAAAAAATACACTTCAGTGATGATACGTGTTTGTCACAGTAGGTCGCGTTTTTTGTCATGCATCTACATCCATGACAAATTTATGACAGAATTAAGATAGTCATACTTGTGCTGTCGTAGAAGTGTTCCATGACATTACCAAAATTATCATCACGGAAGTGTCCACTTCCATGACGATAAATCGCGCGTCACAGAAGTGCTTTCGTCAAGGGTGACCGACACGTGGCATCCACCGTAACGGAATGTCGTTAAGCTACCGGTTCGGGTTTTGGATCTGATAACCCGTTAACAGCCCCGACCAAAGGGAAATTTCCACGTGTGAAATTCTTATTGGCCGGACGAAACACGTGTCAGCTCGTTAGTGGGTCGGACAGGCGCCTATGATATGTCGACACGTGCCACGGCCAACCACTGGCCCATTTAACTTACAAAGCCGGCCCGTTTCACTTCGTCAAAAGTTAACGGGCTGGCCCATGAAAAGCCTGTTAACGGTCTCTTTGCAAATAGCCCATTTTACGGCCCGTTAACTCACGGCCCGTTAGGCCCTGAAGGAAATCGGCCCAACAACATCATGTGGGCCGTCGAATATAACACCAACCCATTTCACTTTCGGCCCATGTATGGCCCACGACGTCTTTCGGCCCATATGAGACCTCTGTATCTTTCGGCCCTTTACAGGCCCACGGTGACTCTAGCCCATAATGAATAGTAATTTTCTTTGTACCCATTAACGGCCCCGTGATTTACATGGGCCGTTTCCAGCCCATGTTAGCTTTCAGTCTATTGATGGCCCATACGTTCTTGGGCTACTTTTCGTCCCTCGATTACTTCCGGCCCGTTACTGGCCTATTCCCCTAATGGGCCAAATTAGGCCCATGGCAAGAGTTGGCCCGTTACTGGCCTGTTAACCTAATGGGCCAAATTCGGCCCATGGCAAGAGTCAGCCCGTTTCTGGCCTGTTCCCCTAATTGGCCAAATTCGGCCCATGGGAAGAGTCGGCCCGTTACTGGCCGGTTACCCTAATGGGACAAATTGGGCTCATGGCAAGAGTCGGCCCGTTTCTGGCCTGTTAACCCGTTGCGCCGTTTCCAGCCCGTCCTATGTTGTGGCCCATTAACGGCCCATTACCGTGCTGGGCCAATACCAATTACGCCCGTTTACGGCCCATGTAGACCCATTTATCCGACAGCTTGAGGCCGACCGATTCTACTACCCTATTGGAGGCCCATTTATCGACGGCCCGTAGGAGACCCATGGATCCTACGGCCCGTATATGTCCCATGGTAGTTCCGGCCACTAGCAAACCAGGGAAAAAGAAGACTAGGAAATAAATAAGGCCGAAACTAACAAGGCTATTAAGGCGATTGCACAGATTACATCCACTCGGCATCAAAGATCGCCACCAGTGCAAATATAGGGAACACCCTACACTATACAAAAATGGCTTGCTGTTTTCTTCAGCCGGTGGCCGCACGTTAAGAATAAATTTTGTATCACACCAAAACAAATTACAACTATATAACAATAGGAAGGTTGGCATAAAACTTAACAGTCTAGCAGATAAATGCACCACCAGAAGTTCAGAAGCTCAGTTCATTTGACCTGACTGTTACGTTTTCATGTTGTATTGTCCGATGGAGCACCAGAACCCTCGCCTTCATTTCCCCTAGGCTCCTGAACAACATAGGAAATGTCTGATAGTCTGGTTTCAAAAGCATGCATATTTTGACGACATCGAACAATGTCTCTCCTTGTTTCACAAAGGGTCTCTGTTAGGGAATGGACTTGTGTCTGGAGCGTAGATACAATATTGCTTTGAGCTTGCATATCTTGATCATGAGGCAGTTTGGACGATATTGCCATAACAACCAACCCAGTATTACGCAGGAACGTGCTTTTGGCACTGTTAGTGGACAGGTACTGACCCACTGCAGCAAGAGCTGACATTGCGGTTATAGTTGCCTCGCCACCTTCAGAAGGTGGCGGTTCCACCATTTTTTCCATAGCTCAGTGAAAAGTTGAGGTTTTACATTAGTAGTACCAGAACAGAAGATATTAAGGAGGCAGCAAAACCAAACAAAATAGCTTTGGTCTATATACAGAACTTATTCTGGTGAACCCATGTAAAATATTAGTTGTATTTTATTGCAAAGTACATAATAAAACCAGGTTCCAAACATATGACCATGTACCATCGCTAATGTATTGTCTATTTCTTCACATTGTATTGAGGGCTAAGGATAAAGAGACGAAGTTTATAATACGGTAAGTGTTGGGGATATAATTACTGAGTGTAAACCGCCCAGGAGGGGCCGGTTCACCCTCAACTATATTGAAGCCAACGAAGACTCAGAAGATGGCACTTTACTATGAAACTTAGAGGCCCGGAGCACAAAGGCAAATTAGGGCCCATAGTGGTAAACCGCCATGGTCATGTAACTTGTGTTTTAAGATAAGGAAAGGAGAGACCGAGCTGAACACTTGTATGAGTCGGCCTCGGGACTCTGTAGACCGGACGAGCGTCAACCCATGTATATAAGGGGACGACCCGGCGGCGGTTCAGGGACAAGAAACACAACTCGATAGCCAGGCATAGCTTGTTTAGCTCCCTGGTTAGCGAGACCCCAATAATCCCATCATAACTAGACGTAGGCCTTTACCTTTATCGAAGGGGCCGAACTAGTATAAAATCCCTCGTATCCTTTGTCCGGTTTAACCCCTTCAAGCTAACCCATCGCGATGGCTCCACGACTAATTCCTTACACGAGGACATCTGACGTGATATTTCCATGACAGTTGGCGCCCACCGTGGGGCTATCGCACGATGGTTTCGAGTTCTTGAGGGGCAGCTTTGAAGGAATAAAAAGGATACGTGGTGGGCCGGATGACCAAGAGTCGTCGCAGCAAGCTCTACATCGATGATGCAGGTTGGGGCCCCGAGGCCGGCTCAATCGAGTACGGGTACCGGGTCCCCTTCAGCGGAATTCACGTCTTCATCGGCAAGATCGGTGAACCGGACCCTGAGCCAGACATCTGCACCGACCTCGTCGAAACGGCTCAGCATGCAAGTCCCGCCCGGATTCAGCCTCCCATGAAGCGTGCATTCGTGGGATGTGTCCACGGGATCGGATCTGAACCGGTGTCTGAGGGTGATATGGTCGCTTATTCCGACGGTGAATCATCTGGTGAAATCGAATCCTTGTACCGAGTTCAGGATGGCGTGTTTGAAGGGAATTCCGATGGCACCAGTATTTCGGAATTCCTTGAAACACCGAACCACGTTGGAATCTTCATGGCTGGAACACAACCAACCTTGCAAAACTCTACTGTGGCGGCATATGGACCGGTAGCAGGGGCAGGAGGCTCCGCACGCCGGCCGGCTCAAGTTCTCTCCGGTTTGATGGATGCATGGGCGGCCTTGTTGACCACAGCAATTACACCAGCGATGCAGGATCAGCACAATGCGGATATTGCGAGTCTAAAAGATCAGATAACGCAAGCCAAAGCGGACTTAGCGGCTGAGGAAACCAGGATGGCGGAGGAACGGGCCACTTTAGATGCCCAGGCGCAAAGGATTCAAGCTGATAATTATCGGCTTTTGATGGATCAGAATGCTTTAAATCAAGTATCCAGGAGGAAACATCAACCTCGCCTGCCGGCGGATTACAACGCATTGAATCTCTTTGCAACGCCAGGTGCAGGAACCAGTAACCCGCCAGCAGTAAACCGGAATACCGATCCAAGGACCGGGGCACCGGATCAACCTCAGGTGATGGGTCCACCTCAGCGTACGGACAACCCGCCGCGGTATACCACACCGCCCCCGGGTCACTTTTCTACCCCATTGGACAATATGATAGCAGCAGCATCCCGGTTGGCTGCTATTCCGATTGAAGGTGAATCACCGGCAGCGGTTGAGACACGGCGGGCCAGGGATCTTCTTCAAACAGCTTTAACACAGTAGCAAGCTTACTCGTATAGCCGAGACAGGGTTCACTCAACTCCACGACCGAGCAAAAGCTATAGCAGGCACATAGACGAACTGGAGGTATCTAGCAGTGCGCGGCACCGCATTGTCCCTCAAGGGCCTAATCCGGTGCATGGTGATATGAACGCTCAGGACGTGGTGGCTAATGGCAGAGCATGACGGGAGGCCACTGTAGCAGCACAACATACGGGGCGATACCAACCCGCCCCGGTTCAGCCAGCAGCGTTAGTAGACCAAGGCGTTGGAGTTGCTTTCAGCTCATGGGGAGTGTCGTGCCTTATTCCGGTTCTCCGTAATGTGCGATTGCCTAAGGACTTCAAAGGCCCACGTAAGGTGTCGAATTACACCGCTGATCAGCCACCCAAGGCGTGGGTAGAAAGTTATGAGATGGCGATGGAGATGATGGACGTTGATGAAGCAGCTTGTGCAAAGTACTTCATGATGATGTTGGAGGGAACAGCCCGCACATGGTTGAAAAACTTACCACCTAACTCCATTGAGTAATGGGACCAGTTGAAGGCCCGGTTTATAGCCAATTTCAAGCACACATGTAAGCAGCCTATGTCCATTGTGGATCTCGATGCCTGTGTGCAAGGGGAGAACGAGTCAACAACTAATTGGGTGCGCCGGGTTTCAGAAGTCTTGCATTCATCAGACCGTATTAATGCTGGCTCGGCAATCATCACCTTGGAGCGTAATTACCGGTTTAAGTCACTGAAGATGAAGTTGGGACGGCTCAAGCATCACTGCAACGACATGGGCACCCTTATGGCCGCCTTGGTCAAATATGCCGATTCTGATAATACCAAGGATCCCGATTCTGATGAGGAGAAACCGGAGAAGGGAAAGAAGAACGGCGGTGCAAAGGGACAACAACACAACCAAGGAGGCCATGGGAATAACAGTAAGCGTAAAGCGGATTCAGATTTTGTGGCTAACGCCAATGTGCAGCGTCGTAAGGGTAAACCGCCCCAGCGCAGCGGCGGAATGAATCTAGAGCATTTGTTGAATCAACCCTGCCCAAAACATGGGACCAAGGAGGTTCCTGCAATGCATCTCTGGAAAGATTGTCACATTATGAAGGAGTTCAAAAACTCTGATCTTTTCCGGTATGATCAGGGTCCATTAGGCGGTTCTGGTCCAGGTTTTTATGGTGGCGGCGGTTCAAGCTTTGGATTTCAGAATAATCAGGGCAACCAGAACAACCAAGGTGGTAATAACCAGCAGAGTAATCAAGGAAATCAGCAGCAGTCGGGTTACCAGAGTCACCCAAAGCAGTTGAATGGTGGGCAGTATCATGTGTTCACCACTAGTTTGTGCAAGCGTGATCAGAAGCTTCACAAGAGGGCCGTTAATGCTGTTGAACCGACAGTACCACATTACCTGCGATGGTCCGAGCAACCTATTGTATGGAGCATAGAGGATCATCCGCCCCGGGTTGACAAGCCGGGTCACCTGGCTTTGGTGGTGGCACCTCAGGTGGGAGGTTATAAGTTTACCAAGGTACTCATGGATGGAGGAAGCAGCATCAACATTCTGTATTATGAGACCTTCCATCGCATGGGGTTGACAGACAAGAGTCTTAAACCGTCCAACACTATTTTCCATGGTGTGGTACCAGGTAATTCGGCGTATCTTGTTGGTAAGATTGCTTTGGAATTTGTGTTTGGTGATGAACATGATTCCTGGTCTGAGACATTGACCTTTGAAATGGCGAGGATCCAGAGCCCGTACCACGCACTGTTTGGGCGACCGGCTTATGCAAAGTTCATGGCAAGGCCTTGTTATATTTACTTGCAGCTCAAGATGCCGGGTCATAAAGGGACCATTACGGTTCACGGAAGTCGTAAAATCGCTTTGGATTGCGAAGAAGGGGATGCGGCCTATGCTGAATCGGTTTGTGCTACAGAGGAGCTGAAGTTTTATAAGGAAAACGTTGATCCGGTAGACATGACCCCTCTGAAGAATCCCACCACTAAGCATGAACCAACCCTGCATTTCAAACCAGCTGATGAGACTAAGCTTGTTGATTTTGTTCCTGGCGATTCGTCCAAGCAGTTCAGCATCAGCACAAATCTGGATCTGAAATAGGAAAGTGCGCTCATCGAGTTCATCCGTGAGAACCGGGACATTTTTTCATGGAAGCCTTCTGACATGCCAGGTGTACCGAGGGAACTCGCTGAGCACACTCTCAATATTGATCCCAAGTTTAATACGGTCAAACAATTTCTTCGTCGCTTTAACGAGGAAAGACGCAAGGCAATTGGTGAAGAGGTAGACCGGCTGTTGGCTGCTGGGTTTATCGTTGAAGTGTTTCACCCCGAGTGGTTGGCTAATCCGGTGCTTGTTCTTAAGAAAAATGGAACTTGGCGCATGTGTGTGGATTACACAGATTTGAACAAAGCTTGTCCGGCTGATCCTTTTGATGCGACGGCGTATTGATCAGATCATTGATGCGACGACGGGTTGTGAGCGTTTGAGTTTTTTGGATGCTTATTCAGTCTATCATCAGCTCAAAATGGCAGTTAAGGACCAGGAGAAGACCGCCTTCATCACTCCCTTTGGAGCCTTCTGCTATGTTTCTATGCCCTTTGGGCTTAAGAGTGCCCAGGCAACTTATCAGCGCTGTGTGCAGAATTGTCTTCATACTTAGATTGGGCGCAATGTTCATGCCTATGTTGATGACATTGTGGTGAAATCAAGGAAGAAGGAGACACTGATAGATGATCTCAAGGAGACCTTTGACAATCTGTGGGTTTACAAGATGATGCTCAATCCAGACAAGTGTGTCTTTGGTGTTCCTGCAGGCAAGCTTCTAGGCTTTCTGGTGTCCAACAGAGGCATTGAGGCTAATCCGGAGAAGATCAAAGGGATTACATCTTTGGCTAAACCGGCGTGCATCAATGATGTTCAGCGTCTAGTAGGGCGGATTGCAGCCCTAAGCCGGTTTATCAGCCGTTTGGGAGAGAAGGTGATCCCTCTATATCATATGTTGAATAAAACAGACACCTTTGTCTAGAGTGATGCGGCTAATGCGGTGTTTGAAGACTTGAAGCGGCAGTTGGCTGAACTGCCGGTCCTTGCTGCTCCGGTTGACAGGGAGCCCTTGCTGTTGTATGTGGCTGCTAATGCCCGTGCAGTCAGTGTGGCAATTGTGGTGGAGCGCAAGGAGGCTGGTAAGGAGTACCCGGTTCAACGGCCGGTTTACTATATCAGTGAGGTGCTTATCGAGTCAAAGCAGCGATATTTGCATTGGCAGAAGCTCGTATATGGGGTTTTTATGGCAAGTCGAAAGCTCAAACAATATTTCCAAGGCCATCCCATTACGGTTGTCAGTTCAGCTCCGTTGGGTGATATAATTCAGAACAGGGAAGCAACTGGCCGGGTTGCAAAATGGGCAATTGAACTTGGTCCACATGGTCTAAAGTATGTGCCCCGAACAGCCATGAAATCTTAGGCACTTGCGGACTTCATCAATGATTGGACCGAGTTACAAGCGCCAGAGGACAAACCGGATAATACATACTAGACTATTCACTTCGATGGATCTAGGCAATTGGAGGGCTCGGGGGCTGGAGTTGTTCTTACTTCCCCTCTAGTTGATAAGATTCGTTATGTCCTCCGTTTAATGGTCCCCTGTACTAACAATGTAGTTGAGTATGAGGCTCTGCTCCATGGGCTCCGCGTGGCCAAGGAAATGAGCTTAAGCCGGGTACGATGCTTTGGAGACTCTGATCTGGTGGCTCAGCAAGTTTCTGGAACTTGGGATTCTAAGGATCCACTCATGGCGGCTTACAGACATGAGGTGGATATTGTGGTGGGTTACTTCAAAGGGTATCAGGTTGAGCATATTGATCAACGCAAAAACAAAGCAGCAGATGCTTTAAGCCGTCTTGGATCTCAGTGTAAACGGGTACCTCCAAATACCTTTTTAGATATTTTGCATAACCCGTCTGTTAAGTTGCCTACAGAGGAGTATTTGGTTGTTCCTGATCCGGAGGCTCAATTGGTGGCCGCTTTACACGTTGTGCCGGATTGGACGGTTCCATATTTGGCGTATATGAACCGGGGCGAGTTACCAGATGATGAAGTCCTGGCTCGGCACATAGTCCGGCGGTCCAATTCCATGGTTATTCACAATGGCGAGTTACACCACTGCAGCGATTCAGGCGTATTTCAGCGTTGTGTTTCTCCGGAAGAAGGCCAAGAGATCCTACGTGAAATTCATGAAGGGGGTTGTGGTCATCACGCCAGTTCAAAGTCCTTGGTTGCAAAAGCTTTTCGTCATGGATTCTACTGGTTGACAGCTCATGCTGATGCGGAGGATTTGGTAAAGCGATGTGACGCTTGTCAAAAGTTTTCACGCAGAGCTCATGTTCCGGCTCAAGAATTAAGGATGATTCCCATCACTTGGCCGTTTGCCACTTGGGGGCTTGACATGGTGGGACCCTTTAAACGCTCCAAGGATAAGAAGACCCACCTGTTGGTGGCAGTTGACAAGTTTACTAAGTGGGTTGAAGCAGAGCCTGTCAGCAAATGTCATGCGGCTACAGCGGTTCAATTTCTCAAAAAGATTATCTTTCGCTTTGGTTTTCCACACAACATCATCACGGATAATGGCACAAACCTCTCTAAAGGTGAGATGGAACAGTTTTGTTAGAGAGAGCACATCCGGCTTGATTTAGCATCCGTGGCGCAACCCAGACCAATGGTCAAGCGAAGAGAGCTAATCAAGAAATCTTGAAGGGTATTAAACCCCGGCTTATGGTCCCTCTAAAGCGGACGTCGGGTTGTTGGGTGGAGGAATTGCCTTCTGTGTTATGGAGCATCAACACCACTCCCAACAGGTCGACGGGTTACACGCCTTTCTTCATGGTGTACGGGGCAGAGGCGGTCCTCCCAAGTGATATTCGTCACGATTAGCCCTGGATTCCTAATTATGTTGAAGCAGACAATGAGCAAGCACGCCAGGAGGTGTTGGACCTGTTAGATGAAAACGGGATATGGCTTTAGCCCATTCGGTGGTTTATCAGCAAGACCTACGGCGTTATCACAACCGCCGGGTCAGGACACGGACCTTTCAAGAAGGCGAATTGGTGCTCCGGCTCATCCAGGATCAAACCAACAAGCACAAGTTATCCCCACCTTGGGAAGGGCCCTTTGTGGTCAGCAAAAATTTGCACAACGGATCAAACTACCTCATTGACGTTCGAGAGAACTCACGCACTTCTGAGGAGGAGACCCGGCGGCCATGGAACATTGCTCTCCTATGGCCTTACTACACTTGAGCCATAGGCTTTTCTTATGTACATATTTCGACAATGTATATATTATGATCAATAAAATAAACCAACATCCTTGCTATAAGCAGGGCCTCTACTGTTTTTTCTCAAATATCCTTTGAGTTACATGGGGGCTTCAACTGACAAAGCGTAGTACCACCTGTTAAACCGGCTATCATGCCACAATTCAGCTTGGGAGCTTCACACCCAAGGGGCCAAAGAGAGTCTGGATGCTATGCACAGCTTAAACATAGGCACCCAATGAGCACAACTCATCATGTTACTTGGGGGCTCCTTGTGTCAAATACCAAGGAGTTTGAAAGGACCCTTATTACTGGGTATCGACCCACGGCTTGGAAGCCTGGTATATTTACCTAAAACCCCGGGTTAACCTGCCTTCATCAAGTAAGCCACTCCTATCCAGGTAATCCTGGCACGACCCTCCGAACGTTTGACAGTATTAAAACGGTGATTGGTTAGTTGGAGGCCCATCTTAAATGGCTTTGTCAAATGGTTTAACTCAGTGGCCTGGCAGCCCATGAAAAGCCTCGAATTTGGGCCTGGCAACCCTCGAAAAGCCTCGACTACACGGTTTTATTTGCACTTGTCACTATTTTTCTTTTGATGACTTTTGTGTTAAACCGGTATCTTTGATCTGGTATGGCTTTTTCAGTCATCGTATTAACCCGGTGTTTGTTAACCCGGCTTGGATCTCAACTAAACGTTGTCGAGCCTTATCAATAAACTGGAGTTTATTAACCCGGCCTGTCTTTGACTACTTGTCGCCAGTTTTGATCATCTGGTGTTCATTGTAACCCGGCATGACTTCTTATACACCATCAGTACAAGGTCAAGTTGTACAAAAATTCAGGATTTGGGCCTTCACCCTTATTACAATCAAAGTTGGTAAACCAACTAAATGTGATATCACATCACAGGTATGAGTAATTTCATAAAGTTTGATTGTCAATCAGGCTTTGTCTTGGGCATTATGACCCGTCCGGCGGTAAACCGCCAGGACAATTCTTTTATGCAGACATAGGGATTGCATACTATGATATATGAGCCAACGTTGAAATTTTCATGACGGTTCACATAAAGTATTTCCCACTGCACGATGGCAGAAGATCAAAGTATTTTTGCTACCCTATTGCAAGGCTCCTAAACAGCCCAAAATATGGAATGGTCTTAAACCGAACAGTTCGTGCAATATCAACCGGATTGTTGTATCAAGCATCATCGCCATGTTGACGTGAAGTAGATGGGTCCTCTGGCGTCGGTTCAACCTCCTCATCCCCATCCAGTGGTTGGAAGTCAGCGGTGGTCCAGTCAATCCAGGTTAAGGCCTGAAAGACAACCTCTTCACTTATAAGATCAGTCGGATCAACGTTAGGGGCATAAGTGTGCTTACGGGTTGGCGAAATAAGATTTTGCACTTCCGGAATGACAACCTCAACCCGTTTGTTGTCAGCATCATAGAAGGACCGGTGAACCGTCAAGTTTGCTTCTTCTGCCAACTGACTCGCCAGAGGACGCATCTCCCTTGTCACACGTTTGAGGGCGTTGTTATCAAACACTGCCCCATTTTCTTGTTCACTAGGAAAGCCCTTGGCAATATCGACCGGATCAAGGTCAGCTATTCATGCCTTGGCTCGGGTTAGTGCTAACGAAGTGCCAGCCCTGGCGGCGGATCGCGTCACCTCTTCTACCTGAGCTGGCGTCATAGATAACCTAGCCAGAGTGTCCTTGATCAGGGTTGGGGCCGCATTGTCATAAGAAGTTGCGCAGATAACCCGTTGGGCGCCGGTATACAACTGTTCAATCAGCGTATAGGTGGCCTTGAGCTTCCTCCACATATCAGAGCCCAGATGAGTAATACGGCTACCTACAGCTTATTATGGATTTCACGTTAAACCGAGAAATTTCTAAATGGAATATTCATAAAACCTTGGCAAATAGTACTTACCAAATATTACAGAAGTCATGGCATTGACTTGGCACTTTAATCCAGTAAGTTCTTCCGCCACCGGTTTAAGAGCCAATTCAGCTTCTTCCGCCCGCTTCAGCAATCCAGCCTTTTCGGTATCCCAGTTGGCCCGCTCAGACTTGAACCACTCTTTGAGCTGTTCCATGATGGTTAAGGCGGTTTTCAATTCATCCCTAGCCTTGGTGGTTTCTGCTTGTTGGGATTTCAAATTTTCTTGAAGATCAGCAATCTGAGAGACTTGTTGATTTATCTCACTCTGCAACAGTAAGAAGAGCATGTCAATACCTTTTTTGCAAAGTCCCAAGCATATAACCAGTTATACACTTGACACTTGGGGGCTAATGTGGATCACTTTTTTCTACTGATTATTGAAGTCCCACGGATTAATACAAGTTTTAATGATGGCACTTGCGGGTTAATGTGTGTTTGATCAAAAATACACAAGGGAAATCAACAAAGTACAGTATGGAATGTACAAAGTCCCGGTTTGACTTTCTAAAAGACAAACCGACCCTTGGGGGCTACAATGCAATGAAGGTACAGAGTAAAGGATCAAACGGTTTACCTCATAGCGCTCCTTCATCAAATTTACCAAACTGGCCTCATAGTCTCGGCTGGTGAAGAGACGGTTTAGGAAGCCGGAGTGAAGGTCCTGAGCGGATAAATTAGCATAGTCCAACAAGTCGGCTTTGCTTTTCCCCTTGTTCATAAACGCAAATTCATCCTTGGCAGAATGCTTGGATAAAGCAACTGGATTGCCTGGGGTGGTATATGTCGTGCCAGTAATAACAACGTCATCATCCTTAGCGGGGCTTGATGGATTGGCATTCTCCTTAGCAGGGCTTGGCGCTTTGGCAGCAGGGCTCGATGGTTTGGTAACAGGGCTTGGCGGATCAACAGTTGGACTTGGAGGGGTGGCATCAGGAGTTGACCTATCAACATGTGTCTCTGGTTCAGCTTCTGGCGGATTAGCATCAGCGCCTGGATTTTGCGGAGCAGAGTGGTCTGTGGCCATCTCAGGATTTTCGCCTTCATTCTCTCGGGTCTTCTCCGGATCAACATCGTCAGTATGGCCACTGGTCTTGGCTTTTTTACTCAATCGGGCATTGGCGCTAAAACATCCAAAGTTAGAATATGATAAATCGATGCATGAAGAAACAACTTGAGAAAGTGTACTTACCCAGCGACGGTGTTAAAGGGAGGCAACTGAGTGGTTGATGAACCGCCAGATGAGTTGGAAGATGCCTGATAATTTAGATCAGATGGATTGAGTGGGCATTGGAAGAAACCCTTCAAAGGATAAAGTTTTTCAGGAGAACAAGTCACCTATGGATGACGTTTCCGGGTTGGTGTATCTGGTAAACCGAACGAGGTGATTTGCTGGCCACTGTGCCGGGTTGTGCGACATTCTGCAGCTTGTTGTGTCTTCAAAGAAAATTTTGGATCCAAATGAGCAAGGGGGTGAGATTGTCTTACTTTCCGAACTGTGCGGCGAACTCTTTGAACCGGCACAATATCTGAATCGAAAGAAAGAGTGATTACCTCAGCATTGTCTGCATGACTGGCCTCAGCGTCCTCCTGGGAACAATCATTGTCAATAAGATGTATGAATAAGGAACCATGTAAGTCAAGTTCTACCTCTGCGTCTGATTCCTCATCTTCTGGCGGATCAAAAGACTCGGCGTTTTTCTTCTTGGAAATTTTCTTGATAACCTTAGTCTTTGCACGAGAAGCCCTGGTCGGTTTAGTCCGTTTCCAGAAGGCGTTGTTGGCCTGTGACATTAAGGCAAAGAAATGTTAGTACATAGTTAAAACGGAGGCGAATCAGTAAATATTAAGATAAACTTTACCGCTGGTGGAGGATTGGAGACGCAAAAAGGTGCCAACCCAGTTTGACTGCACGCAGAGATTGTTTCATCAAGCATCTTCTTTGCAGATTCAGTGAATTCAAGGTCCATCATTACCACTTCATGATAGCGTTGAGGGTCTTTGACGTTGCCAGTATATTCATGCATCAATCCGGGGTGGCGGCTTAAAGGCAAAATACCCCAAGATACCCAGCAGCGAACAAGGTCAATGTCAGTCAAACCGTTGGCCATGAGAGCCCGGAGCTTGGCGATTTGAGGTGCAAATTTTTTATGTTCCACGGCGGACAAGTGTGAAGGTAATGGGTGACTGTTGCTAAGCCGTTGAGGGCGGTAACCCGGCAAATGATTTTCTCCGGCAGGGGCAGTGTTCCAGCAATAAAACCAAGTTTGGTTCCAATCTTTAGGATAACTGGTGTTTTGCATGAGGGAAATCAACTTATTTCCTTTTTTGAATTGAAACACCACCAAATTCTGTGTTGGGACCATCAGAGAACTCCGTACGGCGGTTCAAATGGAAAAAATCCCGGAACAACTCCACAGATGGTTCTTCCTGAAGGTAAACTTTGCATAATACTTGAAAGTTGCGGATATTGGACAAGGAGTTCCGTCCAATATCTTGTGGATGGAGTCGGAAGCTTGCAAGGACATCCTAGAATTTTTTTGATCCGGGTGGACTGAATCCCCGGTCTAAGTGTTGCATAAATACAATCACTTCTCCCTCTTGAGGTTCAGGAGGGCATTCAGAATCCGGAACACGCCAATGAAGGACCCTTTTTTAGGCTAAAGCGCCAGTGGTGACATATCCATTGATTTGTGTCTCAGTGATCTTGGACGGAACCCAATTGCAGGAAGAGAATTCTTTGGCCATTCCGAAAGAAAAACTGTGAAAGGAAAAGTAAAAGCCGGTTTACAATTAATGGTTTATGCATATTATTCAGTGTTAAACCGACAGATTACCATTCAATTTCAGTTGCCGGCTTAAGAGAGGGCTAATGGTATATGGAGGATTGGTTATCAAAGGTTAAACCACCCGCAGGCTGGAGGGTCTGGGTTCAAAATCTGCTAAGTGTTGATAGAAACAGGTTTCACACATCGACGGAATTAATTTGGATCTACCAAAGCTTCAGTAAGAAAAAAATTATGCGATCTATAAAGGCTTTAAAACAGAGCAGAGAAGTTCGTGCGTTCTATTAAGGGATTCTGCACAAATAGGAAGATCTACTAACTGCTAAACTGGATGTGGAGCAACTACCGCATGAGATTTATGCTACAGTTGAATCAAAGAAGCTATGGCAGAAGCGAATACGAAGAAACTAGGATGAACACCTATGAACGCAGATAAAAATAGGAGCCATAAAATACAGATCTAGGATTGCGAGGGAGAAGCTTACCGGATGCGCAGGATAGCGGAGGAACATCAAAGATCTCTCGTACAACTAGGTTGATGCAGCGGCCTTTGTTGACGCAGCGTCCGAAGGTCAAGCGCGGCGGCGGAGCTTCAGAGCTGGGGCGTCGCGAGGAAGTAGAAGTACAGAAGGGGAAGTAAAGAAAGGGCCCCTGGGCTTATTTATAATAAGGCAGAGGATAAATGACAGGCGCAAGAATCGAGGAGCCCAAAACGGCGAGTGGCGCAGCTGTCGCCTCGATTTCCGGGATGACATTAAATGAAGGGAATTTTTTATTCGTTTTTACAGAGATGACGTCATGATGATCTGTTGCTGTGTCCAGAGGATGATGTCATGGCGGTTTAATAAGATCTATAGGGGGAAGACATCATGGTGGTTTACGAGAAATGAAGGAAGATGTTCACAGGGTTTTTCTAAGTGTTGAAGATTGACATGAACAGGTTCAAATCAATCTGGGGCCTAATGTTGGGGATATAACTACTGAGTGTAAACCTCCCAGGAGGGGCCGGTTCACCCTCAACTATATTGAAACCCATGAAGACTCAGAAGAGGGCGCTTTACTATGAAACTTAGAGGCCCGGAGCCCAAAGGCAGATTAGGGCCCATAGTGGTAAACCGCCATGGTCATGTAACTTGTGTTGTAAGATAAGGAAAGGAGAGACCGAGCCGAACACTTGTACAAGTCGGCCTCGGGACTCTGTAGACCGGCTGGGCGTCAACCCGTGTATATAAGGGGACGACCCGGTGGTGGTTCAGGGACAAGAAACACAACTCGATAGCTAGGCATAGCTTGTTTAGCTCCCTGGTTAGTGAGACCCCAATAATCCCATCACAACTAGACGTAGGCCTTTACCTTCATCGAAGGGGACGAACTAGTATAAAATCCCTCGTGTCCTTTGTCCGGTTTAACCCCTTTAAGCTAACCCGTCGCGATGGCTCCACGACTAAGTCCTTACATGAGGACATCTGACGTGATATTTCCACGGCAGTAAGCATAGTATGACATCATTCATATTAGAAAACAACTAAGAACAGACAAACATGCAATTGTAACATTGTGTGGGCAAGTCCAACACGAAACTAGATTACGGGTCAAGATCAAAGGAACATCACTCCTCTCTTTTAAACCTTGTAAGGTGCAATGATGCGCTAAGACCATTGTGTATAAAATTGAAAAGAGTAATAGACATTGGCTGCAAACCATGCAGTTCAAGGCACAAGTCAGAGTAAGTAGTAGTTAAAAGGCATGAGGATTAAGGACTTACAACAGCGGCTTTGACTGGTGTAGTCATGCCCTTCTTCTTGCTGGTGTGACTGTCCTTGAAGATTTCCACAGCATTTCGTTCAGGTACTTTTTGGTCCTTGCGGGCTTTCCTCTGCATTTCGAACAAGTCAATATAGATCTGATGATATGGTACAACGAAAAGAGTGAAACAATAGCTAATTACAAGAGCCTCGCAGTGTGCAATATAGCTACAAGATCCTGTCGTCTGTTGGAATTTCACTTTCGTACGGTTGTCCTTGTTCTTTGAACAGTTCACCTACAAGAAGATAGATTTGTGTGGCACATGCGTAAATAGGACTTCAACATGTGATCTGATCACATATATATAATGTACCTGATACTTCGGATCATACCAGTGTTTAACAAGGCCCCTCCAGTCTTCATCCGATATATTTTCCACTAGAGATGTTTGGGAAAGTTCACTGTTAGCCTTGCCTTCAAAGTGAGTTTTCCTCAAGTTATACCGATACTGTCGCAGAGCAGACTTGAAAACATGGGTGCAAGCTTGTCTGGTTGCATCATCTTGGCTATCCAACTTGAACCTCATCTTTTGAAAATTATGGGAGTCTCATTATCAGCAACCTAGAAAGTATGGGACAGAGCAAGACGATATTACTAGTTTCCATACATAACCACACTTACAGATAAATGGTCGAGGAAGGTGTTGAACTGGGTTTCGTCTTTGTCATTCCTGTACTGAATCCATGTTGGGAGGATACGTACATGACACCTGACGGCAACCGCTGCCTCTGATACTAACTTGCCTGACTCTATAGCATC
Source organism: Triticum aestivum (assembly GCF_018294505.1). Classification (NCBI taxonomy): domain Eukaryota; kingdom Viridiplantae; phylum Streptophyta; class Magnoliopsida; order Poales; family Poaceae; genus Triticum; species Triticum aestivum. Next base: position 628,477,676 of record NC_057798.1, read on the forward strand.
ACGTGGCCTTTTTAAACCTGCCTCAAAACGGATCTCCATTCTTCCTCCTCTAGATTTATTTAACCTATCAAGCATTATCCATGATGTTTGTTTCCTCTTGCTCCTAGGTGCTAGTCCAACAACGAACATATGAAGTGTTAGTGTACATCAAACTGTGAGACTACATATAAAGAAGCATGCAACTGTAACTTGACTCCAGCAACTACCTTCTTGTTGATGAAGCTCACAAGGTTCATCTGATATTGCCAACTCGTCTTGTGTCAAGAGTGCTTGGGAAGTAGTGTCAGGTGGCAAGGGAGCATGGGAACGTGCTGCTAGCTCAGTTGACGCACGAGTAAGTCGTGCAGCTAGTAGTACTGTGGTAGGTGTTGCAAGAACTAGGGCTGTCTCTCCTTGTTTGGTGGCAGCTATTTGTTTCTGTTTGGCTTTTTTTGCAGCTCGTGTAGCATGGGATGGCGTGTTTGTAGAATTTTCCGCTGGACTTTGACCTTCTATTGCACCATCAGTACCAGCAGAATCTGCAGGATTCATCCGCTTCTCATTCCATGCCATTCCATGCCATGTTAAGTCAAGCCGACAAGAAAAACGAATAACAATTTAGTTCTTCAAAACAAATTGATGTGTGATGCACACAAACTGAACTTTGATGTTAGACAACCACATGATAGGAGGATGTAATATGTATGAAAAACAGGACGGAAGAGATAACCAGAACTATGATGTGTAAAGTAAGAAGAAGACATTACACCAAATTAGAAGCAATGGAATGGAAGGTAGACACCATATGAAAGATGCTACAAATATCACTCTGCCAAGTTAACAGTGTCTCATCATAAATGGCGTTTAAACAAATGTGAAGCAGTACAAGAAATAAATCATATGCAAGATGCAAACAACATCACACTACCATGTTAGATGTCTCTCGTCATTAGTGCCATTGCATATTCACAACATTGTATATTCACAGCTTATGATGAGTAAACTAAGGAGAAGGCATTTCAACAAATTAGAAGCAATGAAATCTAGACACCATATGAAAGATGCAACGAATATCACTCTACCAAGTTAAAACTATCTCGTCATAAGTGCCATTTCAACAAATTAGTAGTACAAGCTAGAAAAGAATGTGAGATGTAACCTATATCACACTCCGAAGTCAAACGTGTCTTATGATAAGTGATTGTTGCAGGTTACACAACAGTAGTAATTTGATGTAAGAGCATGGTGTGATAGATAGATATTGTATGTTCTAGAAACAGGAACATGTGTCTTATTCAAGTATAATGTGTAAAGTAAGCAGATGGAATTCAACAAAATTTGAAGCAATACAAGCTAGACATCACACATAACATGCAACCACATATAACAGTGCCAAGTTAGAGGGAGCACCGGTGATGCTGCACTAGGGGAGACGTGCTCATCATAAACACAGCTTTATTGAGTGTCTATGCATGTGTTGTCTTGGAAATCATCTTGGGGGTGTGGAGGAGTAGAAACTGTAGAGGCCCTCCGTTCGTAAGGAGCACTGTTATCCGCTGCCTTGCTAACTTCCTTCCGCATTATTGATTTTGAATTGTCAAGTAAAACCGACAAGAAAAAGCAATAAAATTCTCTCTTCAGAACTCATTCATGCATGATACTGACAATCACTACTTTGATGTAAGGCAAACACATGATACCAGGATGGAATATGTACGAAAAACAGGACGGCATGGCATGTTCACAATTGTTTGTGTAAACTAAGCAGAAACCATTCCAGCAAATAAGAAGCAATGCAAGCTAGACACCACATGATAGATGCAACCAATATGACTCTGCCAAGTTAAAGCGTCCCATCATAAATGGAATTTCAACAAATTAGAAGCAGCGCATGCTATAAATCATATGAAAGATGCAACTAATATCGCACTGCGGGATACAAAAAAACAATAGTTTTATGTAAGGACATGCTTAATAGACATATGTACTATGTACTAAATACAGGAAGGCATGTCACATTAACAGGTATAATGTATAAGCTAAGCAGACTAGCACATGCAGTTTAACCAGATTGGAAGAATTACAATCTAGACACCATATGAAACATGCAACCACATATCATGTTGCCAAGTTAGAGCAAGCACCTGCGATGCTAGTGTAGGGGAAATGATGTAATCAACTACAGAGCTACGTTCACTATCTTCATCTAGCATTTCTGTTTCTTGAGAATCATGTCGGGGGGCTGACGCTGCATTCTTTAAATGAGGAGTAGTCCCCTTGCATGTCTGCCTGCCTGCCTCATTATAAGTGATTGACGAGGGATACACAAGAACATTAGTTGTATGTAAGAACATGGTTAATACACAGATGTACTAGTATGTACCAAAAATAGAAAGTCATGTCATATTCAAAGGTATAATGTGTAAGCTAGGCAGATGCAATTTAACCAAATTGGAAGCAATACAAGCTGGACATCCGGCTGGAGTGGTGAGCATGATCATCTAGGACTTGAGAGCCTGGTGGGAAGCGGGCTGCTTCGCCACCATCGCAGCTTTTTAGTTGGATTCCAGGTGGTGCCTATCTTTGATGGGCTTGTCACTGGCTCGGCCAGTGCCCTGACTAGCTATTTGTCTCACGGGATGGTGGTTCGTGTAAAAAAATATCTTTCCTTATCAGACCGACTTCGGCCTTTCGAATACAAGCTAGACACCATATGGAACATGCAACCACATATGACACCACGAAGTTAAAGCAAGCACCTGGGATGGTGGTTCATTGCGAGCGAGGTCATCAACTCCAGAGCTACATTTACCGTCTCCATCTGCTGACATTGCACCCTTTATAGCGATGTAATGTGTCGTGCATACCCGTGAACAAAGATGGCGCGACTTCTCTCTTTTCTTTGCTGCTTCTCTTTCGACAGACTCTAAAATACCCTTGCATAAAAACACAATAGTGAGAGTATGGGCGAAGTGTGTGCAGCACTAGTGCACTGTAAAAGTAGCAGATAGCAGGTGGCTGAAAAATAAATGACAGGAGACATATGATAGCTCTACAACATTGCATGGCAAAAAAAATTAGATTCTACTCCGTATGATTTTATAATATATGAGCACAGGAAATGCAGGTACTCCTCCAGCACACCACCACATGTGGTCATATCTAAGATAACAGTCAACGGAAAGTAAATAGGTCAGTCGATTTTTTTAATGAACCGTCCGATCTATAAGGAACGGGCAGATGGCCTTCGTCTACCTCCCACCAGTCACTGTTGATGATCTTTCTCGAATCGCCAGCGACTACGGGCCTAGACCCCTGCCTCCGCCGCCCCACCCTCCCCTCGACCTCACACCACCGCCATGCTTGGCAGCGCCCCCAGGCCATCCCTTTAATCCCGGCCGACCTCCAGTCTCCAGATCGGGTGCCAGTAGATCCAGGCTGCACACGCCCCTAAGATAAACACCAAGGCGCTGCTTCCCCGGTGTAATAGGCGTACTAGCGCCAGTTACGCTGGGGAATGCTTCCATTAATTGGGAATCAACTGGCCAGAAATTGAAATTCAGGGGGGCGACGGAACTCTAGCTAAGGTGACATAGTATATGAGGAGAAACCTTGTGCATCGCGAGTTACTAGGAACATCTATTATGAAGAAGAAGCGGTCAACTAGTGTCTTCTGTGGGATGAATACCGTGCAAGCAGACACGTAAGATTTGCACGAATAAGGGAAGAGGAGTACCCGTAACGGTTGCCAGTGTGGTGTCGATATGTCGCAACGATCTTCTTGTTTTTCCCGAGGGAACTGATGTTTTGGAGAGCCGTTGTTCCTTGGACAAACCCATGGCCAAATTGTTGACTGTGTTGCCGTGGCCATATATCGGCGGAGGGGAAGCAGATCCAAGCCGGCGAAGGACGGTGTAGTGGGAACAGCTCTGGTGCGATGGACGGTGGCGAAGTTGGAGCGGCAGCGGTGAGGCGCATGACGGCGTGGTTAAACTGGCTCGGGTACGGACTGCTCGGCCTCGGCTTCGACTACTAGCCATGGAGGGCGTTGCGGTTGAGGTTGTGGTGGACGCCGACGTCGGGGTATCGGCTCCGACGTGATGGAGGAGGTCGGTGATTGATGGGTGTGATGGGGTGGCGGACGGAGGACGTCGGGGTTTCATGGCTTGTGGAGAGGTAGTTTTGGCGCCCATGGAGTACGAATGGCGGATCGGACAGGTGGGGGGAACCATGTTTTGGTCTGAGACGCGCTTGTTTTTGGCTTTTTTGAACAGAAGATGGGACACGCTTGTTTGAAATTTGGGGAAAGTACAAACTTTGCCCCCCTCTTAACTTTCGGACCTACTGCGGGTCGGGGGTAGGATGGTAATCCCGGGTGTCCCAAATAGTGGGCGGGAGCAATTTCGGCCGAGCGCATGTGTGCTTAGGCGGCCATTGTGTATGAATGTTTTTCGGAGGCGGTTGCGTGGCGTCTAGATGAACCTACAAACCTACCCCGGTTTAGACCTTTGGACGTCGGGCCGGTAGGTTACACGTGTCGAAGTTATTAGAAAAGTAATTTCCTTGTACTACCAAACATTGGTCTCACGCACCCTCAAAAAAACATTGGTCTCACACGGTTTCGGGCGAGTAGAGGCTCTTTCGGCGCTTCGTTACAAATTTTGAAACACAAGCATTCACGTTTAGAGTACTCTTGAACTATGAGGATTGACCTAAATAGACAACGTTATATTTGACCTTGTATGTTTGAAAACCTCATTAAATTATCCGCTTGTTTTTGAAATTTTGACACTTGAAAATCCTGTAACTACGATTATTTTGGAATGGAGGAGCTAAATTTGAATCTATTTTGTACACGACTACATATGCTATTATGTACAAAATCAGAGCAAAGATTGGTGCCCCCATAATTTAGGTATGGTTTACAAATGCCATGATATCAAATTCAAATAATTGAATGGACTTCATGTTGAATTCGATTTTTTGAAACCACCTTAAGTTGAATTCAAATGTATGCTAGTTCATAGGTAGCTATTTATAATGTCCATTGTGTAACTTTCGTATGTATAATGTGCTTTACACACACAACATGAACTATACTCACGTTTATATTCGATTGCTAAAGCGATGCATTGTCTGGAGTTCAAAATACTAACTATGTGGATCAATTGTGTCGAATAATAACATAGACATGCTCAAATTCGATAGAATCTAGATGTCTGATGGAATCAATGACCGCTCCTTACACGAATTGCAAATATCATGATCCCATCCTAATATTTGGATACAATTTATATCTTTAATCAATGTGTAGAGCAGTCTTTTACGTGTAGTTTCACTCTCCATCGGTGGTCTCACATGCCACCACTCTCCCGAGGTGTCTTCTCGCACACATCTCTAGAATAACCCTCCCTCCCTCTCGTAACCATTTACAACTGTTTTCACTAACCTTTATCACAAGCACTCTTCCTCTCGCAAACATACACACGCACAATCCTCATCGACCCTTTCTATATACATGGACCTGCCTACGCGTCTCATGTACGCACATTATCTTTACGCCTGTCTCTCACGCATTGTCTTACACCTCTCTTCCTAATTGACGAGTATGATTCTAGCAGAGCATTCTGTAGGATGCCCCTTAAAGTTAGGTTGGATGAATAGTAATATCAGAGATAAAGGGGTTACCTTAGTCCGAGAACCTAGGGTTACAAATCCTAGCCGGCTTTGTTAGTGGACACAGAGTCCTTCACAATTCTGCTATCTTTGTCTTGTACGACTAGTCATCCATGGGTCTTCCTAAATGCGTCACGGGCCGACCAATGTGGCGCAGGACGGAACCGAACGAAGGGCCTCACCTCGACCCACCGGACCTCACCGGTGACACACCCTCTGCCCCACGTCTCATTATCTTCTCACACCACACATACCAACACAAACACCACACACAGAGAAAAATTCTCCTGGTGCCTCTATTCCCTCCCCCTTGCGTATACACACTCAAGGGAATGGAACCTCTTGTCATGATGTCATATTCGTCTCTCTCTCTCTAGACCACTCTCATTTCTCGTGCTATCTCTCCCACGCCCCCCCCCCCGTCGGCCCCTCTATCCATGCCTCTCTCGAATACGTAATACACACACATACCTCTCTAGGCCCCGCCAAATGCATTAACTACACATTCACACATGTTACATCACGTACCCCATTGATCTAAAAAGCCCTCTCTTCACGTTTATTTCACATACAACATTCCTTTTGAATAAAGTGTGGCCAAAAAATTATTTTAGGGTTTCTACATATATACAACATTACAAAGTTATATGGAGGAGTACGAACGCTATTTTGCATTGCATGGTGCCCACAATGATATTTATTCCGCACTGTGAATTTGTATATTTTTATACTATATACAAAGTTAGTCATAATAAAGAGAAACGAAGAGCATCTCTCTCTCCATCGCATACCCCCCCTGTACGCCCCTTTCACGTATGCACACAAAACTATCTCCAGGTCCTCTAAAAGTAAGCCCCCAGAAAATTCACGCATGTTTCATCTTTCTCTCGCAATATATGCAATGACGATCATTGGATTTGAAGTGAAAGCACGATACGTACATTGGACTTCAGAATCCACTCATTATGTCACCATTTACGTTTAGTGGTTATTATACAGTCACGGGCTCACCGTACAACTCTGTATTTGCTCATGACATGACTAGTTGACCAGTTAAACGCTCCACGTGGCACCTCTAGTGTTGCATCACATTATCTCACTACCATCGTGCCCACCTGTCGACTTGTATCTACTCTACATCTACACTCTTATAAAATACATAAAATACACTCTTATAAAAAACAGAGTTGGTGATGATGGTGTGCCTGCCATCCTGCAATATAGGCCGTCCGATTTATATCTGACGGATAGGAAAGAAACTATGGCAATTTTGCAAAAAGGTACCCACACACCTCTCCACATTTGCAAATAAGGCCTTCCCTCGTTCATCCTTTTCTCTCACAAGATAAACAAGTCATACAAATGCATCTTGATGTTACGTGCAACGCACGGGCATCTTGCTAGTAAGAATGAAAACAAACGACAAAAAAATATTTGGACGGTGGTTCGAAGTCATGACCGCGGGCACAGCGGACAAGGTGGCCTTGTATTGGTATGCTGAGCCGTCTGTTTTAACACACAGGAGCTGGTGTGGTGATTATACACACACGCACGCATGCACACGAACTGCATCCACGCAACACTCACACAAACACATGCACCCACGCACGCACGCAACACTCACACGTACACACGCAGCCACGCACGCACGCAACACTCACACGCACACACGCACGCATGCATGCACACACCAGTACACCACACGACCAACACACACTCTCACGCTCAAGTGCTCAACCTACACGTGCATGCGCACACATCAGGCCATGACAGACACATACACAACCAGGTGATTCCCGCGCACGGGTTGGAGCCTTGTCGCGCCTGCGTAAATTTGTGTTTATCTGACCTTTTCCTATGCGAACTAACAGGTGGGACCCACAAGGAACATGGTCAATTTAACTAGTCAACATGGCGCCATGCAGACTATTTGGCCGGTCAACAGAGTGCAATCCGATGCTGAACTGTGAGCAAGTGACCGTATAATCACCACAAAACGTATATAGTGACCGTAATCAGCTTATTCTGAAGTTCGGTGACCGTATTACGCTTTTCTCTCTGTAGGCCCTCCAAAACTACATCTCTACACGTTCTCGCATGTTACATCTAACAACTATGCAATACAGCACTACTACTACACTCTAACACAATAAATCATATGTGTTTTTAGTTTTACTAGATATCATATTGTTACCTATAATTATCCAGTTTGCATACATTAAAATTGTCTTTGAAATGTATGGCCAGTATCATCTACCGCGCGGGAAAAATCCCGCCCTTTCCTGTTTATTCGGGTTTGTATCGATGGATCGTGCGAAACAGCAAAACTATAGTACTATACAGTACAAGTGACAGTTCACTGGGCCGTCGTGTCGTCTACTCCTCCGTCGTAAGAGTGGAGCGCTCGCTTTCATAAATCTTCTAGTCCCTTTCGCCGACATGTGGGACATCAAGCTACCGGGTCCACGTGCCATACCGGAATACAGTGCAGAGCAGCCGGGGTGAAGCACCCCAGTCATGGCGCCGGCGTAGTAATGAGCAATGAGGCGTCAAATCACAAAGCTGCACCTTTCCCGCAGTTAAGTTGGAGGGACGAAGTAATAATGCTAAAAAAGAAGTTGGAGGGACGAAGCAACCATCATTTCACTCGTTGCTGAATCCGCTTCTCCCTCATCTTCTTCAACTTAACCACGTGTTGCTTCTGCCGTTGTTCTGCCTCATGTGGGACGCGGATCGGCTTGGTAAAGCACTGACACGTGGGACCGCATGTTAGCAAACCGCCAGGACAACGTCCTCCGAAAATAAGAAGCCTAATCCTAGACTTACAAAGGGCTACGTAGCTGCTACGTATACTTTCCATCTAATCTATATATGCCCCCCCTGATTTTCAGGTGGGGTGGGCCTAATCCTCTCCTTTAATCCAATCAAATAGTCCCACATCACATCAGTTCGTAACTTTACGTAAACCATTACGTGGATGTAGCATTGCTCAAGTAAGAAACCTCCCCCGCCATCCGCGCGGCAAAATCACCTCCTTTTTACTAATCTTGATTCTATAATTTTTTAGATCAATATAATTGAGATTTGTATAGATAGCACACAGGAGCAAAACCAAGTGGTACGGTTAAGGGCATCCACAATGTGTAGCCAAATGTGAAAATAGCTTTTGGCATCGTGGGAACCATTGTGGACGGTGTTGCCAAAGCCAAAAAGATGGAACCGAAGCTCCCTGATTGATTGATTGAAGGAATAGAAAAATGCAACGTCTCTCCTCTTTCTCCCATGCTTGGACGCATGTAGTACAGTATAGAGCACAGAGTCTACTCCCCTGTCCCTTCTATCACAAATCACAAAGCAGTGAGGCGTCAAATCACAAAAGCACGGACGAAGCAACCATCATTTCACTCTTCGCTGACTCCACTTCTCCATCGTCTTCTTCGAGAAACCATCTCACCGCACTAGTACTCCTAGTAGTACTAGTAAAGGACTTCCTGGATGCAAATAAGGCGGTTGTCTCGGCTTGCAGGCGGCACTTGCGAACGACTTACCGTGGTCTCCCTCAATGGTGTTCTCCGTCGAACGCACTTCGCCAAACCACAAAAAAAAGATATCGTCGACGTCACCGCAATGGGGAAGGAAGTCAAATATAGTTACTACCTCCATTTTTGTGTACACAAGTCCAGTATATCAAAATTACAATTTGCAAAGGGCCACTAACACTAATCGAGGCAAAATTGATGGGGTTAGCAACCAAGGACATTAATATCCCCTGCATGCATGCGGAAGTGAGAAGGTTGGTTTGCATGGCGCTGCATTAATCAAGCGATGAGGAGTGAGATGGTTAGCTCTTTGGTCTTTGGAGAAAAAAATACGCATTAATTGACACGTGAAACGAGGATTTGTATCGATTAAATCCCGCGAAGGAAAACCCCGCCTTTCTTTTTTAACACTAGTACTCCTAGTACGTACGTACTTATCCTATTTGGGTCTAGGCCTTGCATTGCCAAACTTCGCCACACATTTTTGCCATGCTTGCCTAAAGTTTTCAAAATGAGAAGGAGGTACACTTGCGCACGGCTGTCGCGGTCGCACCACACCCTCACACGGTCGCTCCTCCACGCCGCGGTCGCACCGCACCCTCACACAGTCGCTCCTGCACGCCGCAAACCCAACCAAGGGAACGCACCCTCACTGACACGTGATGTCGCATGTGAACAAACCAAACTCAGCCATCCTAGCACTGACACATAATTTTCGTTCATAGAGTATGTTTATCCAACGCATGTTGGGGAGTATCTGTACGGCCCGTGCGGTGGTCTGTTGGGGAAGAAGAAGAGGTGAGGAAGAAGGAAAGAAGGGTTAGGAGACGTAGGATATTTATCCAACCGCCTAAAATGGTAGACTGACCCAAGTCAGGTGACTTGCATAACAAATATATGTTTTTACATAGCAAAAGATCCATAAAAACAACAACATAAAGAAGAACTATCACTGCACGCGGAAAGAGACGGCCTCGTCAACTTTGGCTGCCGGCGCGAACCAGCCGACGTGTGTCTCAGCACTGTGGTTGTCCTCGGCCTCCAGCTACTCGTTCAAGTGGAGCGTGCGGGTGCTCTGCATGGACGAGAGCACAGCTCGGTTCAAGTCGAGGACGTCCTGTTCCGCCTGCAGGAGGGCCTCGATGGCAACAGCATCCACGCGCTCCGCGTCGAGTCGAGCCTCCGCCGCCCGGTTCAAGTCCAAGATGTCCGGTTCCGCCTGCAGGAGGGCGTCGATTAGAGCGGCATCCGCGCGCTCCCCTTCGAGTCGAGCCTACACCTCCCAGTTCAAGTCCAGGACGTCCGGTTCCGCCTGGAGGAGGGCGTCGATGAGAGCGGCATCCGCGCGCTCTGCATCGAGTCGAGCCTCTGCCGCCCGGTTCAAGTCCAGGACGTCCGGTTCCGCCTGCAGGAGGGCCTCGATGGCAGCGGCATCCGCGCGCTCCGCCTCAAGTTGAGCCTCCGCCGCCCGGTTCACATCCACGACATCCGGTTCCGCCTGCAGGAGAGCCTCGATGGTAGCGGCATGCGCACGCTCCGCGTCAAGTTGAGCCTCTGCCTCCCGGTCCTCCTTTAGTATCGCCATGTTGAACCGCTGGTCCGCCTGCACCATGGGGGACTCGGACGCCGGCACGAAGTCGACGTCCATCGTCTCATACCCATCGGGGGCCTTCTGCGCCGCGACCTCCGCCATGAACATTGGATCGGCTTCCTCCTCCTCGTAGCTTGGCTCCAGAGAACTCGGGGATTGGCCCGCCGCAAAGCGAGCTTGGGAACGGAAGTCTGTGGCGCCGACCGCCGCCGCGATTTCTGCGCGGCGCTCCGGCGTCAGCATCTTGTAGTAAGTGATCTTGCGGCGCACCATGGCTTTCCGGCGAACTAGGGGACGCTTGATGCGGGCTAGGGGATCGAAAGGTGGGGGAATGGGCTGGAGATTTGGTGTGGTTTTAGGGCAGTGGCTGGCGTAGGCCGAGCAGCGAAGGTTCTGGTGTGAATAGTGGTTCCGGTGACGACCGGTCAATCGGTTTTGACTGTACATCGCTCTTGTCGCGTTCGCGTTGCAGCCCGGCACGCTGGACCCTCCACGTCGCTCACCGAATGGAACGCGCTTCGTCTTGTGGGACCGCAGTTGAGAGCAAACCGACGTCCCTCCCCCTCCCCCGCCCGCGTCATTTATTATACCACCACTCCCTCCGTTTTATGCGGAGTAAATAAAAACAGAGGGAGTATACTACGGATGAGGATCCCCTGACGTGGCCGAACCCATTGAGTAACTGACATGCGGGGCCTAGCAAGCATGGGGTCCGCCAGTAAGTGACCGAAAGGGAGGGTAAGGCAGGGATACCTACGTCAGAGGATCCACTTCCACTATACTACTTTGACCAAATGTTAGAGTAATAATATATGACATGCAACTTACACAAATGTTAGAGTAATAATATATGACATGCAACTTACACAAAGCATACAGGGTCTAATGCGTTTTTCGAGGCTAACTTTGACCAAATGTTAGAGTAATAATATATGACATGCAACTTACACAAAGCATACGGTCAAATTCGTATGTGAAAGGAGTTTCCAATGATATAATTTTCACATTATACATCTCATGTACTATTAATCTTGTCAATAGTCAAATTGGAAACCATCTCGAGTACAAATCTAGGAGTACGTACGAATCTAACAATATTGATTGGGCGTTGTTGAATGTTGATACCTTTTTGATCAAAGTAGAGATACTTTGACTACACATAAAACTTATATGTAAACTAGAAAGGATAGGAGGGAGTATATTTTACGTTCAAAAACGAAACGAACATTGAATACCCTTTATATATGATTTGCGGATGCTATGATCACCGGTTCAAAATTTTGAATCCGCCTTAGGTATCACGTGCCCCCACTCGTTCCCTCTCGATTTCATCTCGGGGTCCGGAGATCTATTGAAAGAGGACTAGGGTGGGTACATGCGAATGATACTCGGCGGAATGTTCAAATGAGGCATGCGGGAGGATGGACTCGACTGGAGGGCGACATGATCGATGGAGAAGAGGGTTGGAGAGGAATGAGAAATAAGCAAACGCCACATGATTATACTTGAACGGCTCAAATAAACAACAAGTTGTCTCGCTTGGCCTACATAGTGAAAGGCCTAATGCGCAACGCGGAGCACTGACGCTCGAATATGGCCGGGAAAACAGGGAAACCGACATGTGGGGCACACCCGTCGGGACGACGTAGCGCAGACTAGTCCAATGGAGGAGCTGGCCCATGACCTCCTCGCCAACCGACAACCGTTCATGTGGGTCGTTGGGGGCCAACAACGTGGTGCAGCTCCAGCACCGCCTCTGGACACAGCGACCGTGGTGAGTGACATGCTCATTCGTTGCTAGACACGGTCGGTTCAGTGTGCCGAGGGTGGCACGTTAGTGTTGTGGCACGACCAACAGTATGTTTGGGTTTGTGCCCAGGTTGCCCCATCAAAGCATTGGGTAGCCAAAATTTTGGTTGAGGTTTGGTTGCCCATGATTTGGCCCGACATTGGCAAGAAAAAATGAACTAGAGTTGGCTAGAGTTCATTGGCATGCCAAAAAAATGGCAACCATCCAAACAAAGACCAATCTTTGGGTCATGACCAAAATTTTGGTAAGGTGTACTTTGGCCACAATCCAAACACACCCCAACACCCGGCTCGTCGAGGATGCACGGGGCGCCGCGACGCGTCCGCGGAGTGGTGTAGCGCGGCCAACTGCATCCTCTGGACCTGAGACCATGCCGGGTCGTCTTGCTTTTTCAATGACATGCGGGGATCGCATGTGAGCAAAGGGCATCTCCAACGTTGCCACGACCGCAGCTGACTACCCTGGCACACCAAAACCCTCGTCCCTCGCGCCGTCGCGCGGTGTGTTCCCAGCCGGCGCCAGCTGCCCGCATTCATGCCGTCCGTTCGTATGTCGTCGTTAAGAGGCTCGGTGCCCGAGGAACCAACTCCGGCGACTTAATGACGCACCCGGACGCTTGGCCTCACCGGAATGCGCTACTTAAAGCGGCAACGCCCAGCTAACCTCCACACCATAGCGCATCGTCCTCCTACCTGGCACCACATCCGCCATGACCGCAAGTGCGAACGCTCTGCGGGAGAGCTTGTCTTCGGGGATGAAGCTCGAGGTCGCCGCCCTCACTCAAGTCGCCTCTCGCGACGCAATAGCGGCGTAGCCGGACGCGGACGCGACCGCACAAGCGGTGGCCACGCTGGCGGCCGACGACGGGAGCACCGTCAGCCACGCGTCCTACTTGCCGCCGTCCAACGTCCGGCACCGCCGAGGTCGGGGACTCCTCCGAGGATGAGTAGGGCATGGGAGGCGGCAGGGCATGGTGTGCCAACTGGCCGGTCCGTATCCCGTGTTCTACTCTTCCTCGCCGGAGACCGCACCTTCACTTCACGGGTCTTGAACCCCGCCCCCGTACATAGAGATCGCAGATGGAGGACGTCGGTCGCCGCCGTAGAATAGGTTTAGGGTCGGGTTTCTTTTATTTTTCTGTCCTATAAAAGTTCGAAATGTAATGAAAATCTGCCGTGTTTGCATTAATCTCGGCCGGTGTATATGAACTTTCACAATAATATACATATTGTAGGAGTACTAGCAAGATGCCCGTGCGTTGCACGGAAGATCAAGATCTTGTGGGAGAAAAGGATGAACGAGGGAAAGCCTTATCTGCAAATGTGGAGAGGAGTGCGGGTAAATTGTCATAGTTTCCTTCCTATCCGTTAGATATAGATCGGACGGCCTATATTGCAGGATGACAGGCACACCATCATCACCAACTCTGCTTTTTATTGAACCGAGACAAATCTAACATGCGAAGTAAAATAAACACATAGGGTCTATACATACACAAATTATCTTAGGCACTCCAATAGTACGTCCACTACACATTCACGCATTTCACATCTTTCTACATCTACGGGAACCTACGAAAGGGTTAACGTAAATTGCCTCTCTCTCTCCTCCCCTGATTTTCATGGTGGTGGGCCCCTCCCTCCCCCCAATCTACAATCAACAGCTCACACGTTTCACATTACGTTAATTACGTAACTGGGATTACGTAGGTGTAGCATTACTCGTCCTAAAAAACCCAACTAAGCCAACCTCCCAGCATATCGCGCGGGAAAAGACCCGGCCGCGCCGTTTTAGTCGGGATTACGGATTACTAGTAGTAGTATCGATGGATCGCGCGAAGCAACAATTTTTTTTGAGGGGGCGAAGCACCTAGTTTAAAAGGAAAAAAGGCGGTACACTCACAGCACTCCTGTCGCGGTCGCATTGCACCCCACACACGTTCGGTCCTGCACACGGCTCACGCAAACGGAACGCGCTTCGGCTTGCCTCTTCACTGACACGTGGGACTGCACTTGGAGAAACCGACCATGCGCCAAACTCCCCCCGCCCACCGCGCGAAAATCCTCCCCCCCCACCACACCCAAAAATTCCCCCCAAATCCGATTCAACCGCCCTTCGGCCAACTAGCCAATAATATTCCCCAAACCCCCTCCCCCCTGTCCCCCTCCACTCCATTCGCTCCGCCAAAGCCGCCCTCCCCGCCGCGCCGATACGTCGGCGCCGCGGTTCGGCGATCCTCTCGCTCCCATAGTACGCTCTCGTAGACTGCCGTCCTCTAGCCGCGCCGCCACCTCTGGCTACGTTCTTGTGGAGGCGCACGGCGGTCAGCGCCGCCACCGCTGGCGACGTTCGTGTGGAGACGCACGGCGGTCAGCTTCTCCCACGGTACGCGCATTCTAGACTGAGGCCCCGTTCATGTCGGTGTAGCGTTGAATGTTAGCTGATAGACGCTGTTAATCTCACTGTTTGCCGAAGTAGTTTACTGTCAATATGCTCTGCTTAAGAAGCTTCCTTGCCCTGTTCTGCACTCAATCTGCTTAGCTGAGATGGCATGCCAAGGCCGATTAGTTGCTAAAATATCCTGCCATATATTTATTGTGACGTAGATTGCCATGGTCTAGTAGCCAATCTGTTAGGTGAAATAGCTCTACACCGTTTTATACTCGATCTTTGTTGCTGCGATGGCCTTCGATAGTTCGATGGCTGTGTGCTCGGCCTCATTGACTGCTGAAACAGCCTGCCATAATTTAGCACTCAAATCTGTTTGCTGAATTAGCTTTACATATATTTCGTTACTTAGATCTGCTCGTCCAAATATCTTGCCATAGCTTTAGACATCGACCTAGGTATTTTTTTCTGGACTTCATAAAAAAGCATATATGTTTTTCCTGTAATATCTAGTAGAAGAACTAATTTGTATGTCTAACAGATGGACAGGACTTGGATAACTTCTGCTCGAAGATTCTCCGCTGCATATGTCGAGGGGGTTGAAAACTTCATGAACTTTATCAGAGCTGAGTACGGTGGTCCGAAATCAGATGTGCTCTGCCCGTGTAGCAGTTGTATGAATTCAGTTACAAGACCCCAGTCAACTGTGCAAAATCATCTACACTTGTATGGGATGTCGGTCACATATACTAGGTGGGTTCATCATGGTGAAGCTGTGAACGTCAATGTTATTGACTACGTGGAAGCAGCAGATCACCATCTTGATCTGCCTGATGCTCAGGTGGAAGAGGAGGAGGAGGTGGTGGTGGCGGAGCCAGTGAGTTTGACCAACATTGAAACAATGCTACGAAATGCTCGTGCATTCCGTGAACTTTCACCTGCAGAAGAAAAACGGTGGGCCCGCATGTTGGAACAATGCAACGTTGCTGTCACCCCAGGAAATAAGCTGTCAGTATTCTCAGCTATGGTCACCTTTCTTCAGGTGAAGACATCTGAGCGGATGACCAACAAATCATTCGATGCGATGTTGGCTGCTTTCCGCAAATCTTTCCCAGATGCGTCTGAGCTGCCACACACCTACAGTAAAATGAAGAATTTCCTTCGTGCAGTTGGAATTGGATATGATATGATCCATGTTTGTAAGAATAATTGTGTTCTGTTCCGGAAGGATTATGCCAACTTAAGTGAATGCCCGAAATGCAAATCATCAAGATGGAAAGATGGCGATGCTGTGAAGAGGATTCCTCATAATGTTCTGAGACATTTTCCAATTACACCAAGATTGCAGAGGTTGTTTCATGATGCTGAAACAAGAGAGGATGTACTGTGGCATTCTAGGAACCAGGAGTACAGAGATCAGAATGTAATGAGCCATCCATCTCATGGTAGTGAGTGGAAAAGCTTCAATGATAAACACAAAGAGTTTGCTGCTGACCCGAGAAACATTAGACTTGGCTTAGCTTCAGATGGATTTAACCCATTTGGCCACCAGAGCGCCACATATAGCATGTGGCCAGTGCTTGTTATCCCTTACAACATGCCTCCAAATGTCTGCACCAAAGAATCAAACTACATGATGGCCTTGCTCATCCCAGGTCCAAAAAGTCCTGGAAAGGATTTTGATTTGTTCATGGAGCCTCTTGTGGAGGAACTTCAACAGCTATGGAAGGGTGTTCTCACTCGAGACCTATATAGCAGCCCACCAGCTGATTTCTTTCTGCGTGCTGTTATAATTTGGTGCATCCATGATTATCCGGCTTTGGGCACTATGTCAGGGCGAACGACACATGGTTACAATGCATGTGTTCGCTGTGACAGGAATCCGCTGTCATACGCAATACTTAGCAAGATCTGTTACATTGGACACCGCCGTTTCCTTGCCAAGGACAAGCCGCATCCTAGAAAATACCGAAGACATGTGTTCAATGCAAAGCATGAAAACCGTGATGCGCCAAAGAGGCTCACCGCCGATGAGTTGCAAGTGGAATTAGAGAAGGTCAGGCATATTACACCAGGAAACCATCCTGGTAATGGTAGCGGGAAAAGGAAGCATGGCAGGGTAGAAGAGAGATTATTGTTTACCCGCAGGTCCACTTTGTGGGACTTGGAGTATTGGAAAGATTTGGATCTGCGGCATAATCTTGATGTGATGCACATCGAGAAAAATATATGTGACAGCATTATCGGCACACTTCTTAATATTGAAGGCAAGACGAAAGATACCTTAAAATCTAGGATTGATTTGACACACCTGGGTATCAGAAAGGATTTGCAGGTGCAAGATGAAGGTAAACCACGGGATATGGCACCAGCTGTGTACGTCTTGGACAAGGTAAAAAGAAAAGAATTCTGCGAGGTCCTGTCACGTGTGAGATTCCCACATGGATTTGCTTCCAACCCTGAAAGGAGAGTCAGTGCAGATGGAAACAAGGTACAAGGGTTGAAAACTCATGACTGCCACGTCCTACTTCAAAGGGTTTTACCTGTTATCCTTAGAGGATTGGGCCGCCCTGACTTATACAGAGCAGTTGCAGAGTTGGGACAATTCTTCAGGGAACTCTGCAGTAGAAATATCAGGATAGATGCTTTGGAGCGTCTTAGAGACAAGATACCAACTATCCTATGCGACCTTGAGAAGATATATCCTCCAGCCTTCTTTGATGTGATGGTGCATTTGGCTGTTCATCTACCTGATGAGGCACTACTTAGAGGTCCAGTACAGTATGGCTGGATGTACCCTATTGAAAGGCGGCTAGGCACTTTCAAGGGCTATGTTAGGAACAGAGCTAGACCCGAGGGTTCCATTGCAGAGGCCTACATTGCTACAGAAGCGTTGACATTCTGCTCAAAATACATTGAAACAGCTGATCAGCTTAGCAAAGAGGTGGGTGAAGACAATCCCGGGCTCAATGTTTTCGATTATTCTGTTCGAGTTACAGGGAAGAGTCGACAAGAGGACAAACCTAAAGATTTGGACAAAATGGTTTGGTATGTGTTGAATAACTGTCCTGAGATACTACCTTATATCAAGTAAGTGCAGTACTGCAGCTTATACATCGTAATCTACTAAACTTGCAGCACATTCTTATATATTTAGATGTTTGACGCGATCACTATGTTGTGCAGCATCTACAAAGAGGAGTTACTGCCGCAAAATCCAAGAAACATTGACAAACTGGTTATGGCAGGATTTGCGAAATGGTTCAAGAACCATGTAAGCTTTTGAAGTGCACTGTCAGTTTTTTTAATATATTGAGTACATAAGATGATCAGCTTGTCTATTTTCTAACCATAGGTTAAGAAGATGCGGGAGGATGGGCAGGCAGTTGATGATGCCCTTTACTCACTAGCAATGGGTCCTGATACTCGGGTAAGACATTATGAATCTTGCGTTGTTGGAGATGTGCGCTACAACACCCTTGCACGAGACGAAGGCAGGAAGACACAAAACAGTGCCATCATGAGCACGGATACGTATGACAAAGAGACAACTGAAATGTATGCTAACATAACAGACATTGTTCAGTTGCAGTATATCTCCAGTTTCGAGGATCATCGGTGTGTGGTTCTGTTGTGCTGTCGTTGGTATAACCTGTTTTCCAGGATCGCAAAACCCAGAGCTGATGATTATTTCAAATCCATCAATGTCAAGGCGGCGTACCAGACCAACGAGCCTTTTATTTTGGCAAATCAAGCAACACAGATATTTTTCTTGGAAGACACATTTGCACGTAGCGATGACTGGAGAGTATTGCAAAGGTTTGAGCAGAGGAATTCGTTTAATGAAGTTGCACAACAAGATGATGCTTACACTGCTCCTGATGTACAAGATAACACAGATGTTCCTAATATCTTTGAGAACCATCACGTCAATGACGCCGGCGAAAAGATTGCCTGTCGTGCTGTGGACATACAAGAGTTGATCAAGAAGAAGCCAACGTTCGAGGACGTTGAGGACGAAGAAGAAGATGACACCGTGGGGAATTACGATTCAGACTGATACACATGGCGAAGATGTTGACGCTGCTGCTGCGGATGATGATTACATTGCTTTTGTCGTATTTGCCTGTCAGAAGACGTTTTTTATCTACTATGTGAAATTGTGTTTGCTATGACAACTGAAACCTGATGAACATGTTGTTTAGTATTTTGCTGTGAGAACATCACTTGTTATGTATGCTGATTTGTGTTTGGTGATTGTATGACAACTAAAACATGATGACATTGTTGTTTAGTTGTACTCATATTTGGCTGTGAAACTTGAATTTGATGACATAGTTTGCTGTTGGACTGCAATTTGCTCGACGTCTTCGAATGAGAACAAAGCTGACCCGACAGGGCCTCTGCTATTTATTTATTTATATGAGCAAAAGGGGATACCCCCTGATTTCCGTTAATAGAAATCATTAGATGTTCACAACACTACGCCCAGCCTGCTACACAGGTTTCATTCATTACTAGTTTCAGCAAAGTGCTCATGTCGTAGCCACTGAATACATCACGAGTGCTACATACACTGCAAATAAAGAGACAATCATCCTACAGAGCACATCGATTTTGCCCATTATCTTCACAAGCTCTTTCATCTCCTCATTGCTGTCAAGGCCGTTCAGCAGCTGTTGCTTGGCCATGATCAGAGGAACTGCATCTTTAACCTTCTGCTCTGCATCTTCCTCTTCTGCCGTTCCTTCAGTTACTTGTCCAACACCCCAACCTGCTGGTATTGGGATTCCTCGGCTAACCAAATAATCAGCGTAGTTGCATTCCCCCACATCAGCAACTTCCCAGAAATACAAATCACACGAATCTTCCCTTTTCTGCACGAATCAAATTGGAAGATCATCAACCAAACTATTAAAAAAATCAGCAACTGAAAGCAGCAGAACAACACTTAAACATATTATTACCCCATGATTCGGGCATTTGTAGAAGACTCGGCCAGGGTTGCGGATTGTGGTTGAGACGCGACGGATGACTCTGCGTGATTTGCAGCAGTGGCACCACACCAACGGCAGCGGGTTGCGATGAGCAATCGGCTGCGGTGCGCGTGCCGGCGGGGGTGTGATGAGACCCACAGGCGATGGTACGGGTGGCGACTTGGCGCATATCTGGTTGTTGCCTGCTGAAGAGCAGGTGGACGAGCAGCCAGCGGACATGGTTGCTGCGGCCAGAGCTTCTGATGCTAGGCAGAGTAAGTAGAGAAGAGGAGAAGCGAACGTTGGATATGTCAGTTTCATTACTTGCAGAGTAGCATAGCACCATATATAGTCATAGTCTAGGTTTGGATTCGAACCAGCTACAGGAGCACGTCTTTCTTTTTTCTAAAACTCGGCAACGTCTCTTTACTGGTACACTAGCTTGTTCTGTACGCCTTCCCAAGTCTTTGATTTTCTTTCCCTTTTTTGCGAGGAAGGAAGGAGGACAAAATTGAGAGTTCCTCGGACTCGAACCCAAGACCTCTCGGTTGAAAACCAAGGGTGCTAGTCACTTATGTGGCGAACGTTCCCTGTGAGGAGGACGGCAGACGAACGCATTTTCCTTGCAGTTTTCTTCCTATATATAAAAAAGTATGCTACTTGGTGTCCGCTTAGTCAAAAAACGATTGTGCCAACCTTGACCGTTGGATTGACATTCAACGTCTGTCGCGTTTCTTCAGTCTCTTCTTCCTCGAGCCGCCAAAGCCAAACCAGCGCCGGCGGGACCGCCTGCTCCCGCCTCCCACGGCTGGCTGTGATCTTCCCCGGCTCCTGTTCGTTCCCGTCCGAGGCCTCACCATCGTCCTCCGCCTTGGTTCGCTCGCCGCGGCGCCGCCCTCCGGTGTTGTCAACATGGTCAACAACCGAGAGGAATAAGGAGATGACTGTACATGGTGAGGATGACAGTAGGGACCCAGCAGCGCGCGCAGTAATTTTGTTTTTTCGGGACGGAGAAGGGTATCAACTGGGTTGTGCGGGACCCGTGGCCCATCTAGCCCAGGCTTTTATTTCATATGTTTAGCACATGACCAGCCCAGTTTGTTTTTTTCCTTTCTGAAAATGGCTAGCCAGCTATTTTGTTTTTTGCAGAATAACCAACATAGGCCTACTTGCTTTTCTACGCCCTGCTGGGCCGGAAATCTTTCAAGACGAGGAGGGATGCATTTTGCCCAGAAAATGGGCTATAAGTAATAAGAAATGGGCTATAAGTAATAATAAATGGGCTGTAAAATGAAAAAATACAGCAAACAGGCAATTAGTTCCAAAATACTGTTTTCTTTCGGATTTTGATATTTTAAATTTCATTGTTTTTGTGCGGGTAAAATTTCATTGAATTTAAATTAAGGTATATTTAGATTTAAAATTAATTTGAATCTGGCTAGAAATTTCGGGTTGTATGCTGTTTGGGACAGATTTGGAGGCTGACTTGTGGGTCTACTAGGTTGACGTGTACTTTGGCTTTGTCAACTTAGTCCACAAACGATTCTAGCAGCAGTGACCGTTGGATGTTAATCCAACGGCCGTGCTGCTTCTTCAATATCTGATCTTCTTGCTCCAGCCGCCCAAACCAGCTCCGGTGGGACTGCCTGCTCCCGCCTCCCGTGGCCTGGTGTGCTGCCGCACATGCCGCACTGCCCCACCCTACTTCATTGCTGGCCAGGCCATTCCTCTACTCACCCACACCTCCTGTTATTTTCCGGCGACGGCAGCCGGACCAGTAAACCCTCGTACTCCCCACCGCATGGGCAACCATTGCCGAGTCTTCCCCGGCTCCGTGTCGTTCCCTTCCTAGGCCTCGCCGTCGTCCACCGCCATGGTGCTCTCGGCGCGGCCTGGTCAACATGGTCAACGAACGACATCCATCGGCCGTGGACTGTACGCGTAAAATAATGATTCCTCCACCTCACAGCTGGGACCCACCTGAAGGGCCTCTGTATTTCGTGAAAAAAACGTTCCCCCCGCTGACATGTCGGACCCACTAGCTATATCTTCGCACGCAAGGAAGTGCCTCCTTATTATGCACAAAAAAATGAATACCCCCTGCTAGCTGGGACCCACCATAGTGGGAGGATGACTTGTGAGACAACTAAGTTGACGGGGATGGAGGGCTTTGTCAACTTAGTCAATATGAACGATTCTAGCTCCAGTGACCGTACGATGTCCATCCAATGGCCGTAGTGCTTCTTCAACCTCTGGTCTTCTTGCTCCAGCCGCCCAAAGCAGCGCCGGTCATACCGCATGCTCCTGCCTCCCGTAGCCGGCTGTGCTGCCGTGGACGCCTCACCGCCCCCTACTATTCCCACCACTGGCCAGGCCCTGCGGCGACGGCAGCCTCACACCGCAGCCGAACCAGCGAACCCTCGTACTCCTCTCCGCGCGGGCTTCCACTGTCACGTCTTCCCCGGCTCCGCGTTGTCCCCTGACTAGGCCTCGCCGTCGTCCACCGCCGTGGTGCTCTCGGCACGGCCTGGTCAATGTGGTCAAGGAACGACTTCCATTGGACGTGGACTGTACGTGGAGAGGCTGACACCTGGGTCCACGGCCGCAGCAAGGAAGTTCCTCCTTATTATGCGGAAAATAATGATTCCTCCACCTGACAGTTGGGTCCCACCAGATGGGCCACTGTATTTCACGGAAAAAACGTTTCCCCCTGACTGCTGGGACCCACCAGCTTCATCTTCGCACGCAAGGAAGTGCGTCCGGGCAAAAAAATGATTCGCCCCCTGACTGCTGGGACCCACCAGCTACACCTTCGCACACAAGGAAGTGCGTCCGGTAAAAAAACGATCCGCCCCCCTGACTGCTGGGACCCACCGGCTACATCTTCGCACACAAGGAAGTGCGTCCGGGCAAAAAAAACGATTCGCCCCCCTAACTGCTGGGACCCACCACCTACATCTTCGTACGCAAGGAAGTGCTTGACAGTCGGGACCCACCTGGTCGAAGCGTACGTAGCGTTGTCATTCTGGTCGCTAATGCATATGTACATATATACTGGTGGATGTAGAGGCGCGCACGTGTCATAGTAGAGGCGCGCACGTAGCATGTACACATACGTACAGTGGTCAGGGTGCAAGAAAGAAAATACGGCCACGTATGTGTACATACGGGCGGGATCTCGGACGCCTACTCGCGCATACGTACGGCATGGGCTCGTGTACATGGTTGGGTCGGAACGGAGAAATAGCGTCGTCGTCGTGTTCATGGGGAGGCAACGGAACACGTCATGTTCATGGGGAGGCAACGGAATGTGTCGTGTTCATCGGGAGGCAACGGAACGCGTGGGAGCCAACCGGCTAGGTAAGAACGGAATGCGTGGTCGTATTCATCGGGAGGGCTTGGACGGAACAGGCAATGTAAACGAGGCCTGGCATACCACAGAACGGAGGAAAAAGCCTTGTGTTCGACCAGCCACGTTCGAAACGGGATCCTGTTCATCGGGAGGGATCTCGCGTACCGCAAAACGGAGGAAACGGACCTCCTACGGTCGAAACGGGGGTCCTGTTGATCGGGAGGGGTGTGGCGTACCGCAAAACGGATGAAATGGACCTCCTACGGTCGAAATGGGGGTCATGTTGATTGGGAGGGGTCTGGTGTACCGCAAAACGGATGAAACGGACCTCCTACGGTCGAAACGGGAGTCCTGTTCATCGGGAGGGGTGTGGCGTACCGCAAAACGGGACTCCACGGGATACTATTAATCTCCACCGTCGACCTCCTCCAGCCTCCACGGGCTACCGTCGACCTCCTCCAGCCTCCACGGGCTCCTGTTCATCCAGCCTCCACCGCGCGCTACTCCACCGGCTACTGTTCAACCACCCCTCCACGGGCACCCCTCCACCGTCTACTGTTCATCCAGCCCTCCACACCACGGGGGTCTTGTTCATCCACCCCTCCATGGGCACCCCTCCACCGTCTACTATCCATCCAGCCCTCCACACCACGGGGTCCTGTTCATCCACCCCTCCACCATCTACTATTCATCCAGCCCTCCAGACCACGGGGTCATGTTCATCCAGAGGCAACGCCACTGCTCACTGTTCATCCAACCCCCCCCCCCCTCATGTTGGAAATATGCCCTAGAGGCAATAATAAAAGGATTGTTATTATATTTCCTTGTTCATCATAATTGTCTTTTATTCATGCTATAATTGTATTATCCGAGAATCGTAATACATGTGTGAATACATATACCACAATACGTCCCTAGAAAGCCTCTAGTTTACTAGCTCGTTGGTCAACGGATAGTCATGGTTTCCTGACTATGGACATTAGATGTTGTTGACAACGAGATCTTCATTAGGAGAATGATGTGATGGACAAGACCCAATCCTAAGCATAGCACAAGATCGTGTAGTTCATTTCGCTAGAGCTTTTCCAATGTCTAGTATCTTTTCCTTAGACCATGAGATCGTGTAACTCACGGATACCGTAGGAGTTCTTTGGGTGTACCAAACGTCACAACGTAAGTGGGTGACTATAAAGGTGCACTACAGGTATCTCCGAAAGTGTCTGTTGGGTTGACACAGATCGAGACTGGGATTTGTCACTCCGTATTACGGAGAGGTATCACTGGGCCCACTCGGTAGTGCATCATCATAATGAGCTCAAAGTGACCAAGTGTCTGGTCACGGGATCATGCATTACGGTACGAGTAAAGGGACTTGCCGGCAACGAGATTGAACGAGGTATTGGGATACCGACGATCGAATCTCGGGCAACTAACATACCGTCTGACAAAGGGAATAGTATACGGGGTTGTTTGAATCCTCGACATCATGGTTCGTCTGATGAGATCATTGAGGAGTATGTGGGAGCCAACATGGGTATCCAGATCCCGCTGTTGGTTATTGACCGGAGAGCCGTCTCGGTCATGTCTGCATGTCTCCCGAACCCGTAGGGTCTACACACTTAAGGTTCGGTGACGCTAGGGTTATTAGGAATACTTGTATGTGATTACCGAATGTTGTTCGGAGTCCCGGATGAGATCCCGGACGTCACGAGGAGTTCTGGAATGGTCCGGAGGTAAAGATTTATATGTGGGAAGTTGTCATACGGTCTTCGGAAAGTTTTGGGGGCATATTGGTATTGTACCGGGGCCACCGAAGGGGGTCCGGGGGTCCACCGGGAGGGGCCACCCCTCTCGGAGGGCCTCATGGGCCGTAGGGGGCAGGGAAACAGCCCCTGGAGGGCTGGGCGCCCCCCCCCTTTGGCCCATGCGCCTAGGGTTGGGGGGGAACCCTAGTGGGGGCGCCCCCCTTGCTTGGGGGGCAAGCCCCCTCCCTTGGCCGCCCCCCCCCCCTCTAGATCTCATCTAGAGGGGGTCGTTCCCCTTCCCCTATAAATAGAGGGGCGAGGGGAGGGATGCATAAAACATCCAAGGCACAGCCCCTCCCCTCCCCAACACCTCTCCTCCTTCGCTAAGTGCTTGGCGAAGCCCTGTCGGAGTACTGCCTCTCCACCATCACCAGGCCCTTGTGCTGCTGCTGGAGCCTTCTTCCTTCCCCCTTGCTGGATCAAGAAGGAGGAGACGTCATCCGCTCCGTACGTGTGTTGAACGCGGAGGTGCTGTCCTTTCGGCACTTGGTCATCGGTGATTTGGATCACGGCGAGTACGACTCCATCGTCACCATTCTCTTGAACGCTTCCGCACGCGATCTACAAGTGGTATGTAGATGCAATCTCTCTCCTATCACTCGTTGCTTAGATGAACTCATAGTTGGATCTTGGTGAAACCGTAGGAAATTTTTTATTTTCTGCAACGTTCCCCAACAGTGGCATCATGAGCTAGGTCTATCCGTAGTTCCCTATTGCATGAGTAGAACACAATTTTGTTGTGGGCGTAGATCTTGTCAACTTGCTTGCCGCTACTAGTCTTGTTTTGCTTCAGCGGTATTGTGGGATGAAGCGGCCCGGACCGACCTTACACGTACACTTACGTGAGACTGGTTCCACCGACTGACATGCACTAGTTGCATAAGGTGGCTAGCGGGTGTCTGTCTCTCCCACTTCAGTTGTAGCGGATTCGACGAAAAGGGTCCTTATGAAGGGTAAATAGAAGCTGACAATATCACGTTGTGGTTATTCGTAGGTAAGAAAAACATTCTTCCTAGAACCCAATTGCAGCCACGTAAAAGATGCAACAACAATTAGAGGACGTCTAACTTGTTTTTGCAGCAATTGTCATGTGATGTGATATGGCCAGAAGTTGTGATGAATGATGAATGATATATTGTGATGTATGAGATCATGTTCTTGTAATAGGAATCACGACTTGCATGTCGATGAGTATGACAACCGGCAGGAGCCATAGGAGTTGTCTTTATTTTTGTATGACCTGCGTGTCATTGAAGAACGCCATGTAAATTACTTTACTTTTTGCTAAACACGTTAGCCATAGAAGTAGAAGTAGTCGTTGGCGTGACAACTTCATGAAGACACGATGATGGAGATCATGATGATGGAGATCATGGTGTCATGCCGGTGACGAAGATGATCATGGAGCCCCGAAGATGGAGATCAAAGGAGCTATATGATATTGGCCATATCATGTCACTATTATATAATTGCATGTGATGTTTATTATGTTTATGCATCTTGTTTACTTAGAACGACGGTAGTAAATAAGATGATCCCTTATAATAATTTCAAGAAAGTGTTCCCCCTAACTGTGCGCCGTTGCTAAAGTTCGTCGTTTCGAAGCACCACGTGATGATCGGGTGTGATAGATCCTTACGTTCACATACAACGGGTGTAAGACAGTTTTACACATGCAAAACACTTAGGGTTAACTTGACGAGCCTAGCATGTACAGACATGGCCTCGGAACACAGAGACCGAAAGGTCGAACATGAGTCGTATGGAAGATACGATCAACATGGAGATGTTCACCGATGATGACTAGTCCGTCTCACGTGATGATCGGACACGGCCTAGTCGACTCGGATCGTGTAACACTTAGATGACTAGAGGGATGTCAATCTGAGTGGGAGTTCATTAAATAATTTGATTAGATGAACTTAATTATCATGAACTTAGTCTAAAATCTTTGCAAAATATGTCTTGTAGATCAAATGGCCAACGCTCATGTCAACATGAACTTCAACGCGTTCCTAGAGAAAACCAAGCTGAAAGATGATGGCAGCAACTATTTGGACTGGGTCCGGAACCTGAGGATCATCCTCATAGCAGCCAAGAAAGATTATGTCCTGGAAGCACCGCTAGGTGAAGCACCCATCCCAGAGAACCAAGACGTTATGAACGCTTGGCAGTCACGTGCTGATGATTACTCCCTCGTTCAGTGCGGCATGCTTTACAGCTTAGAACCGGGGCTCCAAAAGCGTTTTGAGCAACACGGAGCATATGAGATGTTCGAGGAGCTGAAAATGGTTTTTCAAGCTCATGCCCGGGTCGAGAGATATGAAATCTCCGACAAGTTCTATATTTGTAAGATGGAGGAAAACAGTTCTGTCAGTGAGCACATACTCAAAATGTCTGGGTTGCATAACCGCCTGTCCCAGCTGGAGATCAACCTCCCGGACGAGGCGGTCATTGACAGAATCCTTCAGTCGCTCCCACCGAGCTACAAGAGCTTTGTGTTGAACTACAATATGCAGGGGATGGTGAAGACCATTCCTGAAGTATTTTCAATGCTGAAGTCAGCAGAGGTTGAAACCAAGAAAGAACATCAGGTGTTGATGGTCAATAAGAGCACTAAGTTCAAGAAGGGCAAGGGTAAGAAGAACTTCAAGAAGGACGGCAAAGATGTTGCCGCGCCCGGTAAGCCAGTTGCCGGGAAGAAGTCAAAGAATGGACCCAAGCCTGAGACTGAGTGCTTTTATTGCAAAGGGAAGGGTCACTGGAAGCGGAACTGCCCCAAATACTTAGCGGACAAGAAGGCCGGCAACACTAAAGGTATATTTGATATACATGTAATTGATGTGTACCTTACCAGTACTCGTAGTAACTCCTGGGTATTTGATACCGGTGCGTTGCTCATATTTGTAACTCACAGCAGGAGCTGCGGAATAAGCGGAGACTGGCGAAGGACGAGGTGACGATGCGCGTCGGGAATGGTTCCAAGGTCGATGTGATCGCCGTCGGCACGCTACCTCTACATTTACCTACGGGATTAGTTTTAAACCTCAATAATTGTTATTTAGTGCCAAGTTTGAGCATGAACATTGTATCTGGATCTCGTTTGATGCGAGATGGCTACTCATTTAAATCCGAGAATAATGGTTGTTCTATTTATATGAGAGATATGTTTTATGGTCATGCCCCGATGGTCAATGGTTTATTCTTAATGAATCTCGAACATAATGTTACACATATTCATAGTGTGAATACCAAAAGATGTAAAGTTGATGACGATAGTCCCACATACTTGTGGCACTGCCGCCTTGGTCACATTGGTGTCAAGCGCATGAAGAAGCTCCATGCTAATGGACTTTTAGAGTCTCTCGATTATGAATCATTTGACACATGCGAACCATGCCTCATGGGCAAAATGACCAAGACTCCGTTCTCTGGAACAATGGAGCGAGCAACCAACTTATTGGAAATCATACATACTGATGTGTGTGGTCCAATGAGCGTTGAGGCTCGCGGAGGATATCGTTATGTTCTCACTCTCACTGATGACTTGAGTAGATATGGGTATGTCTACTTGATGAAACACAAGTCTGAGACCTTTGAAAAGTTCAAAGAGTTTCAGAATGAAGTAGAGAATCAATGTGACCGAAAGATAAAATTCTTACGATCGGATCGTGGAGGAGAATATTTAAGTCACAAATTTGGTACACACTTAAGAAAATGTGGAATCGTTTCACAACTCACGCCGCCTGGAACACCTCAGCGTAACGGTGTGTCCGAACGTCGTAATCGCACTCTATTGGATATGGTGCGATCTATGATGTCTCTTACCGATTTACCGCTATCATTTTGGGGATACGCTCTAGAGACAGCTACATTCACTTTAAATAGGGCACCGTCTAAATCCGTTGAGACGACACCGTATGAATTATGGTTTGGGAAGAAAACTAAGCTGTCATTTCTAAAAGTTTGGGGATGCGATGCTTATGTCAAGAAACTTCAACCTGAAAAGCTCGAACCCAAGTCGAAAAAATGCGTCTTCATAGGATACCCTAAGGAAACCATTGGGTATACCTTCTACCTTAGATCCGACGGCAAGATCTTTGTTGCCAAGAACGGATCCTTTCTGGAAAGGAGTAAGTGGGAGGAAAGTAGAACTCGATGAAGTACTACCTCTTGAACCGGAAAGTAGTATAGCTCAGGAAAATGTTCCTGTGGTGCCTACACCGACTGGAGAGGAAATTAATGATGATGATCAAGGTACTTCGGATCAAGTTGCTACTGAACTTCGTAGGTCCACAAGGACACGTTCCACACCAGAGTGGTATGGCAACCCTGTCCTGGAAATCATGTTGTTAGACAATGGTGAACCTTCAAACTATGAAGAAGCGATGGCGGGCCCAGATTCCAACAAATGGCTAGAAGCCATGCAATCCGAGATAGAATCCATGTATGAAAACAAAGTATGGACTTTGACTGACTTGCCCGATGATCGACGAGCGATAGAAAACAAATGGATCTTTAATAAGAAGACGGACGCGGATGGTAATGTCACCATGTATAAAGCTCGACTTGTCGCTAAGGGTTATCGGCAAGTTCAAGGGATTGACTACGATGAGACTTTCTCTCCCGTAGTGAACCTTAAGTCCGTCCGAATCATGTTAGCAATTGCCGCATACTATGATTATAAGATATGGCAGATGGACATCAAAACGGCATTCCTTAACGGTTATCTTAAGGAAGAGCTGTATATGATGCAGCCGGAAGGTTTTGTCGATCCTAAGAATGCTAACAAAGTATGCAAGCTCCAGCAATCCATTTATGGGCTGGTGCAAGCATCTCGGAGTTGGAACATTCGCTTTGATGAGATGATCAAAGCGTTTGGGTTTATGCAGACTTATGGAGAAGCCAGCGTTTACAAGAAAGTGAGTGGGAGCTCTGTAGCATTTCTCATATTATATGTAGATGACATACTTTTGATGGGAAATGATATAGAATTCTTGGACAGCATTAAGGCCTACTTGAATAAGTGTTTTTCAATGAAGGACCTTGGAGAAGCTGCTTAAATATTAGGCATCAAAATCTGTAGGGATAGATCGAGACGCCTCATAGGTCTTTCACAAAGCACATACCTTGATAAGATTTTGAAGAAGTTCAAAATGGATCAGTCCAAGAAAGGGTTCTTGCCTGTATTGCAAGGTGTGAGATTGAGCTCGGCTCAATTCCCGACCACGGCAAAAGATAAAGAAGAGATGAGTGTCATCCCCTATGCCTTAGCCATAGGATCTATTATGTATGCCATGCTGTGTACCAGACCTGATGTAAACCTTGCCGTAAGTTTGGTAGGAAGGTACCAAAGTAATCCCGGCAAGGAACACTGGACAGTGGTCAAGAATATCCTGAAGTACCTGAAAAGGACAAAGGACATGTTTCTTGTTTATGGAGGTGATGAAGAGCTCGTCGTAAAGGGTTACATCGACGCTAGCTTCCACACAGATATGGATGACTCTAAGTCACAAACCGGATACGTGTATATGTTGAATGGTGGGGCAGTAAGCTGGTGCAGTTGCAAGCAGAGCGTCGTGGCAGGATCTACATGTGAAGCGGAGTACATGGTAGCCTCGGAGGCAGCGCATGAAGCAATTTGGTTGAAGGAGTTCATCACCGACCTAGGAGTCATACCCAATGCGTCGGGGCCGATCAAACTCTTCTGTGACAACACTGGAGCTATTGCCCTTGCCAAGGAGCCCAGGTTTGACAAGAAGACCAGGCACATCAAGCGTCGTTTCAACTCCATCCGTGAAAATGTTCAAGATGGAGACATAGATATTTGCAAAGTACATACTGATCTGAATGTCGCAGATCCATTGACTAAACCTCTTCCGCGAGCAAAACATGATCAACACCAGAACTCTATGGGTGCTCGATTCATCACAATGTAACTAGATTAATTGACTCTAGTGCAAGTGGGAGACTGTTGGAAATATGCCCTAGAGGCAATAATAAAAGGATTATTATTATATTTCCTTTTTCATGATAATTGTCTTTTATTCATGCTATAATTGTATTATCCGGAAATCATAATACACGTGTGAATACATAGACCACAATACGTCCCTAGAAAGCCTCTAGTTGACTAGCTCGTTGGTCAACGGATAGTCATGGTTTCCTGACTAGACATTAGATGTCGTTGACAACGAGATCACATCATTAGGAGAATGATGTGATGGACAAGACCCAATCCTAAGCATAGCACAAGATCGTGTAGTTCGTTTTGCTAGAGCTTTTCTAATGTCTAGTATCTTTTCCTTAGAACATGAGATCGTGTAACTCACGGATACCGTAGGAGTGCTTTGGGTGTACCAAACGTCACAACATAACTGGGCGACTATAAAGGTGCACTACAGGTATCTCCGAAAGTGTCTGTTGGGTTGACACGGATCGAGACTGGGATTTGTCACTCCGTATTACGGAGAGGTATCACTGGGCCCACTCGGTAGTGCATCATCATATTGAGCTCAAAGTGACCAAGTGTCTGGTCACGGGATCATGCATTACGGTACGAGTAGAGTGACTTGCCGGCAACGAGATTTAATGAGGTATTGGGATACCCACGATCGAATCTCGGGCAAGTAACATACCGTCTGACAAAGGGAATAGTATACGGGGTTGTTTGAATCCTCGACATCGTGGTTCATCCGATGAGATCATTGAGGAGTATGTGGGAGCCAACATGGGTATCCAGATCCCGCTGTTGGTTATTGACCGGAGAGCCGTCTCGGTCATGTCTGCATGTCTCCCGAACCCGTAGGGTCTACACACTTAAGGTTCGGTGACGCTAGGGTTATTAGGAAGACTTGTATGTGATTACCGAATGTTGTTCGGAGTCCCGGATGAGATCCCGGATGTCACGAGGAGTTGCGGAATGGTCCGGAGGTAAAGATTTATATATGGGAAGTTGTCATACGGTCTCCGGAATGTTTTGGGGGCATATCGGTATTGTACCGGGGCCACCGGAGGGGTTCCCGGGGTCCACCGGGAGGGGCCACCCCTCTCGAAGGGCCTCATGGGCCGTAGGGGGCAGGGAAACAGCCCCTGGAGGTCTGGGCGCCCCCCCCCTTGGGCCCATGCGCCTAGGGTTGGGGGGGAACCCTAGTGGGGGCACCCCCCTTGCTTGGGGGGCAAGCCCCCTCCCTTGGCCCCCCCCCTCTAGATCTCATCTAGAGGGGGCCGGCCCCCTTCCCCCTTCCCCTATAAATAGAGGGGCGTGGGGAGGGCTGCATGCAACATCCAAGGCACAGCCCCTCCCCTCCCCAACACCTCTCCTCCTCCGCTAAGTGCTTGGCGAAGCCCTGCCGGAGTACTGCCTCTCCACCATCACCACGCCGTCGTGCTGCTGCTGGAGCCTTCTTCCTCAACCTCTCCTTCCCCCTTGCTGGATCAAGAAGGAGGAGACGTCATCCGCTCCGTACGTGTGTTGAACGCGGAGGTGCTGTCCGTTCGGCACTTGGCCATCGGTGATTTGGATTACGGCGAGTACGACTCCATCATCACCATACTCTTGAACGCTTCCGCACGCGATCTACAAGTGGTATGTAGATGCAATCTCTCTCCTATCACTCGTTGCTTAGATGAACTCATAGATGGATCTTGGTGAAACCGTAGGAAGATTTTTATTTTCTGCAACGTTGCCCAACACCCCCCCCCCCGCGCAACACTCACTATTCATCCAATCGATCGGCTTCAGTTAGCAGCAGTAGCGAAGGAATCGCTCAATCGGGTTCAGTTAACAGCCATCGATCAATCGCTCGAGTTCAGTAACGATAGCCTGCAGTGAATCGCTCGGGTTCAGTTAGAGCCCAACGCCTCGCTCTGGTTCAGTTAGAGCCAACGCCTCGCATACACGCGCGTACATGTACGAGAGAAACACGCATCGCTCGGCCCCCGACCTCCCACTGTAACCGGGAACTCCCCGAAATTTTCCTCGCCCTCGCTTCTACCACGTTTTTTTCCGTCATGGACGGCCCAAAGAATGTCATGCAGCTGCATCTCCAGCCAGCCCAGGATGAAAAGCCCATTTTCTGTCATGATTTTTTGTCATAGAAGTAGGAGCCCACCACATCTATGATGGTACCGGGTTTTGTCACAATTATCATCATAGAAGTGTCATATGTATGACAGGGAAAAAATTCGTTCGGCCCAAAATGTCACGAATGTGTCTTTTTTTTGTAGTGTACTAAGTGGGTATAAGCTATTCCAACTAGTAGTGTTGATCACAGCACCTCTATTAAAATGCTTAAGGAAGTTATTTTCCCAAGGTTTGGAGTCCCTAGATATTTAATGACGGATGGTGGTTCACACTTTATTCATGGTGCTTTCCATAAAATGCTTGCTAAGTATGATGTTAATCATAGAATTGCATCACCTTATCACCCTGAGTCTAGTGGTCAAGTTGAACTTAGCAATAGGGAAATAAAACTAATCTTACAAAAGACTGTCAATAGGTCCCAAAAGAATTGGTCTAAGAAATTAGATGATGCACTTTGGGCTTATAGAACAACATACAAAAATCCTATGGGTATGTCTCCTTATAAAATGGTTTATGGAAAATCTTGTCATTTGCCTCTTGAGTTAGAACACAAAGCATATTGGGCAATTAAAGAACTCAACTATGATTTCAAACTTGCTGGTGAAAAGAGGTTGTTTGATATTAGCTCATTAGATGAATGGAGAACCCAAGCTTATAAAAATGCCAAGTTACTTAAAGAAAAGTTAAAAGATGGCATGACAAAAGAATCCAAAAGCGCGAGCTCAAAGTTGGAGAATATGTTCTTTTGTACAACTCTCATTTCAGATTCTTTGCAGGAAAACTCCTCTCCAAATGGGAAGGACCCTATGTTATCGAGAAGGTTTATCGATCTGGCACTATCAAAATAAATAATGCCGAAGGCACTAACCCGAAGGTTGTTAATGGGCAACGAATAAACATTATATCTTAGGTATGCCCATTAATGTTGAAAGAAATATTATTCAAACTATGACACTGGAAGAA
This sequence comes from Triticum aestivum, assembly GCF_018294505.1. NCBI lineage: Eukaryota > Viridiplantae > Streptophyta > Magnoliopsida > Poales > Poaceae > Triticum > Triticum aestivum. Next base: position 628,511,841 of record NC_057798.1, read on the forward strand.
CACATAAAAGAAACCTTCCGGCACACTCCAGAATCGTGAAAAAGAGGAGGTACATGATATGGTAAGTAAACAGACTCCAAAAAATCCGCAAAAATATTTTTTGTAAGTTTTGGAATATATAAAAAATTAGGAAAATGATAAACTACCAGGAAGGTAACCCTGGTGGACACAAGACACCAGGGCACGCTTGGCTTGCCAGGCGTGCCTAGGTGGGTTGTGCCCACCTCGGGTACCTTCCGGACTCCATTTTTCTTCTGCTTTACTTGTTTCCAAAGATAAAAAAATATTTATATACCCCCAAGCCTGTTGACATCCGTATCACGAAGAAATATCATGTTTTCTTCTCTTGCTGTTTTCTGTCCGATCTAATCCACCATGGCTGAATCAAGCTCCTCCAAGGACAAGTTCTTCGAGAACATCATCAACCAATATCTGCGGGAGGTGATGCAGCACCCTCAACCTATTCAGATGCGCGATGGGGTGCTCCACATCTGCGATGTGCAAGGCCCCAAGGGAACTGGATCTATGGAGGCCAGGCTGGAAACTATGGATCAGGAAGTCTTCCGATGCAAGGGGATGGTGGAACATGGACTCAATGCCAATCACCTCATGATTGCGGACTACACCCGTGATCCCAAGGTGGATGGCAAGTCCATGAAGGACATCCTCTTCTCCTTCAATGAGTAAATCAACTTCCTCTAGAGCCAGATCTACGACCTCCCAAACCAAGTCTTTGAATATGAGGCAAGGTATAAAGGTATGAGGTTGGATGCCAGTTGCAGGACCCGGGAGACTCACCCTTCCTCTTATGATGGTGAGCCTCTGCCATCGAAACCTGAGTACAAGATCACTTATTCTTCACCACCACCACCACCTCCTTCTTCATCACAAAAAAAATTTGAGTATCTGGTATGGGCACTCCCCTTGGCTTTCGCCAAGCTTGGGGGAGGTACCCCGGTATCGTATCACCTCCACTATATTTTGCCTTTACTTTTCTTAGGTCAATCCATAGTTATCTTTTGCTTTAGATAAATAAAAGTTTAGTTTGATGCTTTATTTTCGAGAGTTCTGCTGGGTGATCTATCTTTGTAATCGTGTGCAAGATATATAATAAAGTTTAGTTTGAGTTTTTCTTTCTTTACTTTCTTGTTTCAATAAAAGGAAAGGAAATAAATGAAAAATATCATATGCTAATCTGATGGTAAGTGATGACATTACAGGAAAAGTGTATTTTATTGTGGATTGACAAACATAGCATTGGTCAATGATGCAACTCATGAAAGAATTAATAAGGGAAGAGAAGATTCACATGCAAATACACTATCCTGGAAATCTTTTGTGATTGTGAGCACCCATCAAAATATTATATGCCAAAATTGTTGACGTTGGACAAGGAAGACAATGTAATGATTTATGTTTGTTCATATTCACATAGAGGTTATATTGTCATAGATCCTTCAACATGTGGTGTTAGCCCTACCTTTGCTAGCCAAAAATTCTGCACTAAGTAGAGATACTAATTGTGCATCCAAACCCCTTAAACCCTAATCTTGTTTTGAGAGTCCACCATACCTACCTTCGAATTGAGTAAGATCCTTCAAGTAAGTTGTCATCGGTGCAAACAAGCAATAAAAGTTGCTTCTAAAGTGTGAGATCTTTTAGTGTAAGTGAAAATTGAGCGTTGTACGAACTTGTGATGGCGAAGAATAAAAGCGACAGACTGGATAATAAAGGTTTCCATCATAAGGGGAAATATAACGTAACGTTCTCTTGCACTAAGGGGTTGAGCATACAAACAAAAAGCGCATGGCAACCTGTGCTTCCCTCCGTGAAGGACCTATCTTTTACTTTTATGTATTTACTTTCATGCAAGAGTCAAGGTTCTTCTCTCTATTCCTTTTTATTTTCTCCTTTGGCAAACATCATGTGGTGAGGAAAGATCTAGGCACATATATACAGTGGAATATGGGTAGCATGAGTTACTATTGTTGACATCACCCTTGAGGTGAATACGTTGGGAGGCGATGTTGGGGAACGTTGCAGAAAATAAAAAAATTCTACGCGTCACCAAGATCAATCTATGGAGTCATCTAGCAACGAGATAGAGGAGTCCATCTACATACCCTTGTAGATCGCGAGCGGAAGCGTTCAAGAGAACGGGGTTGATGGAGTCATACTCGTCGTGATCCAAATCACCGATGATCCTAGCACCGAACGGATGGCACCTCTGCGTTCAACACACGTACGGTTGGGAGAGACGTCTCCTCCTTCTTGATCCAGCAAGGGGAAAGGACAGGTTGATGGAGATCCAGCAGCACGACGGCGTGGTGGTGGAAGTAGCGGGGATCTCGGCAGGGCTTCGCCAAGCTCAGCGAGAGGGAGAGGTGTTACGGGAGGAGAGGGAGGCGCCAGGGTCTTGGGTGCACAGCCCTCCCTCCCCCCTCTTTATATAGGGGCCCTGGGGGGGTGCCGGCCCCCTAGAGATCCAATCTCAAGGGGGGGCGGCAGCCAAAGGGGGGGACTTGCCCCCCAGGTCAGGTGGAGCGCCCCCCACCCCCAGGGTTTCCAACCCTAGGCGCAGGGGAAGGCCCAAGGGGGGCGCACAAGCCCACCAGGGGCTGGTTCCCTTCTCACTTCAGCCCATGGGGCCCTCCGGGATAGGTGGCCCCACCCCGTGGACCCCCGAGACACTTTCGGTGGTCCCGGTACAATACCGGTGACCCCCGAAACTTTCCCGGTGGCCAAAACTAGACTTCCTATATAGAAATCTTTACCTCCGGACCATTCCGGAACTCCTCGTGACGTCTGGGATCTCATCCGGGACTCCGAACAACTTTCGGGTTACCGCATACTAATATCTCTACAACCCTAGCGTCACCGACCCTTAAGTGTGTAGACCCTACGGGTTCGGGAATCACGCAGACATGACCGAGATAGCTCTCCGGCCCATAACCAACAGCGGGATCTGGATACCCATGTTGGCTCCCACATCTTCCATGATGATCTCATTGAATGAACCACGATGTCGAGGATTCAAGTAATCCCGTATACAATTCCCTTTGTCAATCGGTACGTTACCTGCCCGAGATTCGATCGTCGGTATCCCAATACCTTGTTCAATCTTGTTACCGGCAAGTCACTTTACTCGTACCATAATGCATGATCCCATGGCCAACCACTTAGTCACATTGAGCTCATTATGATGATGCATTACCGAGTGGGCCCAGAGATACCTCTCCATCATACGGAGTGACAAATCCCAGTCTCGATTCGTGTCAACCCAACAGACACTTTCGGAGATACCTGTAGTATACCTTTATAGCCACCCAGTTACGCTGTAACATTTGGTACACCCAAAGCACTCTTACGGTATCCGGGAGTTACACGATCTCATGGTCTAAGGAAATGATACTTGACATTAGAAAAGCTCTAGCAAACGAACTACACAATCTTGTGCTATGCTCAGGATTGGGTCTTGTCCATCACATCATTCTCCCAATGATGTGATCCCGTTATCAATGACATCCAATGTCCATGGTCAGGAAACTGTAACCATCCATTGATAAATGAGCTAGTCAACTAGAGGCTCACTAGGGACATGTTGTGGTCTATGAATTCACACATGTATTATGATTTCCGGATAACACAATTATAGCATGAACAATAGACAATGATCATGAACAAGGAAATATAATAATAACCATTTTATTATTGCCTCTAGGGCATATTTCCAACAGTCTCCCACTTGCACTAGAGTCAATAATCTAGTTACATTGTGATGAATTGAACACCCATAGAGTTCTGGTGTTGATCATGTTTTGCTCGCGGAAGAGGTTTAGTCAACGGATCTGCGACATTCAGATCTTTGTGCACTTTACAAATATCTATGTCTCCATCTTGAACATTTTCACGAATGGAGTTGAAGTGACGCTTGATGTGCCTGGTCTTCTTGTGAAACCTGGGCTCCATGCAAGGGAATGGCTCCAATGTTTTCACAGAAGAGAGTCATTGGCCCCGACGTATTGGGAATAACTCCTAGGTCGGTAATGAACTCCTTCATCCAGATTGCTTCATGTGCTGCCTCCGAGGCTTCCATGTACTCTGCTTCACATGTAGATCCTGCCACGATGCTTTGCTTGCAACTGCACCAGCTTGCTGCCCCACCATTCAAAATATACACGTATCCGGTTTGTGACTTAGAGTCATCCAGATCTGTGTCGAAGCTAGCATCGACGTAACCCTTTACGACGAGCTCTTCGTCACCTCCATAAACAAGAAACATATCCTTAGTCCTTTTCACGTACTTCAGGATATTCTTGACCGCTGTCCAGTGTTCCATGCCGGGATTACTTTGGTACCTTCCTACCAAACTTACGGCAAGGTTTACATCAGGTCTGGTACACAGCATGGCATACATAATAGACCCTATAGCCGAGGCATAGGGGATGACACTCATCTTTTCTCTATCTTCTGCCGTGGTCGGGCATTGAACTGAGCTCAATTTCACACCTTGCAACACAGGCAAGAATCCCTTCTTAGACTAATACATATTGAACTTCTTCAATATCTTATCAAGGTATATGCTTTGTGAAAGACCTATGAGGCATCTCGATCTATCTCTATAGATCTTGATGCCTAATATGTAAGCAGCTTCTCCAAGGTCCTTCATTGAAAAACACTTGTTCAAGTAGGCCTTAATGCTATCCAAAAGTTCTATATCATTTCCCATCAATAGTATGTCATCCACATATAATATGAGAAATGCTACAGAGCTCCCACTCACTTTCTTGTAAACGCGGGCTTCTCCATAAGTCTGCATCAACCCAAATGCTTTGATCATTTCATTAAAGCGAATGTTCCAACTCCGAGATGCTTGCACCAGCCCATAGATGGAGCGTTGGAGCTTCCATACCTTGTTAGCATTCTTAGGATCGACAAAACCTTCCGACTGCATCATATACAATTCTTCCTTAAGAAAGTCGTTAAGGAATGCCGTTTTGACGTCCATTTGCCATATCTCATAATCATAGAATGTGGCAATTGCTAACATGATTCGGACGGACTTAAGCTTCGCTACGGGTGAGAAGGTCTCATCGTAGTCGACCCCTTGAACTTGTCGATAACCCTTAGCGACAAGTCGAGCTTTATAGATGGTAACATTACCATCCGCGTCCGTCTTCTTCTTAAAGATCCATTTATTTTCTATCGCTCGCTGATCATCGGGCAAGTCTGTCAAAGTCCATACTTTGTTTTCATACATGGATCCTATCTCGGATTTCATGGCTTCAAGCCATTTGTTGGAATCTGGGCCCGCCATCGCTTCTTCATAGTTCGAAGGTTCACCGTTGTCTAACAACATGATTTCTAGGACAAGGTTGCCGTACCATTCTGGTGTGGAACGTGTCCTTGTGGACCCACAAAGTTCAGTAGCAACTTGATTCGAAGTACCTTGATCATCATAATTAACTTCCTCTCTATCCGGTGCAGGCACTATAGAAACATTTTCTTGGGCTGCGCTACTTTCCGGTTCAAGAGGCAATACTTCATCAAGTTCTACTTTCCTCCCACTTACTTCTCTCGAGAGAAACTCTTTCTCCAGAAAGGACCCGTTCTTGGCAACAAAGATCTTGCCTTCGGATCTGAGGTAGAAGGTATACCCAATGGTTTCCTTAGGGTATCCTATGAAGACGCATTTTTCCGACTTGGGTTCGAGCTTTTCAGGTTGAAGTTTCTTGACATAAGCATCGCATCGCCAAACTTTTAAAAACAACGGCTTAGGTTTCTTCCCAAACCATAATTCATACGGTGTCGTCTCAACAGATTTAGATGGTGCCCAATTTAAAGAGAATGTAGCTATCTCTAGAGCGTATCCCCAAAATGATAGCGGTAAATCGGTGAGTGATATCATAGATTGCACCATATCCAATAGAGTGCGATTACGACGTTCAGACACACCGTTACGCTGAGGTGTTCCAGGCGGCGTGAGTTGTGAAACGATTCCACATTTCCTTAAGTGCATACCAAATTCGTGACTTAAATATTCTCCCCCATGATCAGATCATAAGAACTTTATCTTTCGATCACGTTGATTCTCTACCTCACTCTGAAATTCCTTGAACTTTTCAAAGGTCTCAGACTTGTGTTTCATCAAGTAGACATACCCATATCTACTTAAGTCGTCAGTGAGAGTGAGAACATAACGATAGCCTCCACGAGCCTCAACACTCATTGGACCGCACACATCAGTATGTATGATTTCCAATAAGTTGGTTGCTCGCTCCGTTGTTCCGGAGAACGGAGTCTTGGTCATTTTGCCCATGAGGCATGGTTCGCATGTGTCAAATGATTCGTAATCAAGAGACTCCAAAAGTCCATCAGCATGGAGCTTCTTCATGCGTTTGACACCAATGTGACCAAGCCGGTAGTGCCACAAGTATGTGGGACTATCGTTATCAACCTTACATCTTTTGGTATTCACACTATGAATATGTGTAGCATCACGTTCGAGATTCATTGAGAATAAACCATTGACCAGCGGGGCATGACCATAAAACATATCTCTCATATAAATAGAACAACCATTATTCTCGGATATAAATGAGTAGCCATCTCGTATTAAACGAGATCCAGATACAATGTTCATGCTCAAAGCTGGCACTAAATAACAATTATTGATGTTTAAAACTAATCCCATTGGTAAATGTAGAGGTAGCTTGCCGACGGCGGTCACATCGACCTTGGAACCATTCCCGACGCTCATTGTCACCTCATCCTTCGCCAGTCTCCACTTATTCCGCAACTCCTGTTTTGAGTTACAAATATGAGCAACCGCACCGGTATCGAATACCCAGGAGCTACTACGAGTACTGGTAAGGTACACATCAATTACATGTATATCACATATACCTTTGGTGTTGTCGGCCTTCTTGTCCGCTAAGTACTTGGGGCAGTTCCGCTTCCAGTGTCCGCTTCCCTTGTAATAAAAGCACTCAGTCTCAGGTTTGGGTCCATGCTTTGGCTTCTTCCCGGCAACTGGCTTACCGGGCACGGCAACTCCCTTGCCGTCCTTCTTGAAGTTCTTCTTACCCTTGCCTTTCTTGAAACTAGTGGTTTTATAAACCATCAACACTTGATGTTCCTTTTTGATCTCCACCTCCGCTGATTTCAGCATTGAATATACCTCAGGAATGGTTTTCACCATCCCCTGCATATTGAAGTTCATCACAAAGCTCTTGTAGCTAGGTGGGAGCAACTGGAGGATTCTGTCGACCACTGCGTCATCCGGGAGATTAACTCCCAGTTGAGATAAGCGGTTGTGCAACCCAGACATTTTGAGTATGTGCTCGCTGACAGAACCATTCTCCTCCATCTTACAACTGTAGAACTTGTCGGAGACTTTATATCTCTCGACCCGGGCGTGAGCTTGGAAAACCATTTTCAGCTCTTGGAACATCTCATATGCTCCGTGCTGCTCAAAACACTTTTGGAGCCCCGGTTCTAAGTTGTAAAGCATGCCGCACTGAACCAGGGAGTAATCATCACTACGCGACTGCCAGGCATTCATAACGTCTTGAGTTGCTGGGAAAACGGGTGCTTCACCTAGCGGTGCATCTAGGACATATGCTTTCTTGGCAGCTATGAGGATGATCCTCAAGTTCCGGACCCAGTCCGTATAGTTGCTGCCATCATCTTTCAGCTTGGTTTTCTCTAGGAACGTGTTGAATTTGAGGGCAACATTAGCGTGGGCCATTTGATCTGCAAGACATATATTGCAAAGATTTTACACTAAGTTCATGATAATTAAGTTCATCTAATCAAATTATATAATGAACTCCCACTCAGACAGACATCCCTCTAGTCATCTAAGTGATCCATGATCCGAGTAAACTAGGCAGTGTCTGATCATCACGTGAGATGGACTAGTCATCATCGGTGAACATCTTCATGTTGATCGTATCTTCTATACGACTCATGTTCGACCTTTCGGTCTCTTGTGTTCTGAGGCCATGTTTGTACATGCTAGGCTCGTCAAGTCAACCTAAGTGTTTTGCATGTGTAAATCTGGCTTACACCCGTTGTATGTGAACGTTAGAATCTATCACACCCGATCATCATGTGGTGCTTTGAGACAATGAACTTTCGCAACGGCGCATAGTTAGGGGGAACACTTTCTTGAAATTATTATGAGGGATCATCTTATTTACTACCGTTGTTCTAAGCAAATAAGATGCAAAAACATGATAAACATCACATGCAATCAAATAGTGACATGATATGGCCAATATCATTTTGCTCCTTTTGATCTCCATCTTCGGGGCGCCATGATCATCATTGTCACCGGCATGACACCATGATCTCCATCATCGTGCCTTCATGAAGTTGTCACGCCAATGATTACTTCTAATACTATGGCTAACGGTTTAGCAATAAAGTAAAGTAATTACATGGCGCTATTCAATGACACGCAGGTCATACAATAAATAAAGACAACTCCTATGGCTCCTGCCGGTTGTCATACTCATCGACATGCAAGTTGTGATTCCTATTACAAGAACATGATCAATCTCATACATCACATATATTTCATTCATCACATCCTTTTGGCCATATCACATCACAAGGCATATGCTGCAAAAACAAGTTAGACGTCCTCTAATTGTTGTTGCATGTTTTTACGTGGCTGATATAGGTTTCTAGCAAGAACGTTTCTTACCTACGCCAAAACCACAACGTGATATGCCAATTTCTATTTACCCTTCATAATGACCCTTTTAATCGAACCCGATCCAACTAAAGAGGGAGAACACCCGCTAGCCACCTTATGCAACTAGTGCATGTCAGTCGGTGGAACCTGTCTCACGTAAGTGTACGCACTATTCAAGAATTCGTCCGATTAATCAGTTAACGGGCCAGTTAATCGCTACTCATAGGTTGACCGAATCGAATAACACCTATTCATCATATTAACTTGCCAAGATCATTAATTGGCCAGTTAGACCGATTAATCAGTTGTTAGGCCCATTAATCACTATTGACCCATTAACTTCTAGGCAAACAAAGCCTAATTTTTTTCTTGTAACCCCTCCCATCCCCCTCTCGCTCCTCAATAGCTACGGATCGACCAAACTGTAGCATATTTTGGTATATTACATAGTTGAGAGCATGAGAGTATGGTATAATACATAAAAAACTAGATATATGTTGGCAATTCCTATATAATCTACTAGTTAATGGTCGACCGACTAATCCAGTTAATAGGCCGATTCACCGATTAATCACTACTCCCAAGCTGACCGAGCAGCTACCAGTTACCGTTTCTTGAACAATGAGTGTACGTGTAAGGTCGGTCCGGGCCTCTTCATCCCACGATGCCGCCGAAACAAGATAAGACTAGTAGTGGCAAGTAAATTGACAAAATTGATGCCCACAACAATCTTGTGTTCAACTCATGCATAGAAACTACGCATAGACCTAGCTCATGATGCCACTGTTGGGGAACGTTGAAGAAAATTAAAAAATTCTACGCGTCACCAATATCAATCTATGGAGTCATCTAGCAACGAGAGAGAGTGCATCTACATACCCTTGTAGATCGCGAGCGGAAGCGTTCAAGAGAACAGGGTTGATGGAGTCGTACTCGTCGTGATCCAAATCACCGATGATCCTAGCGCCGAACAGACGGCACCTCCGCGTTCAACACACGTACGGTAGGGAGAGACGTCTCCTCCTTCTTGATCCAGCAAGGGGAGAGGAGAGGTTGATGGAGATCCAGCAGCACGATGGCTTGGTGGTGGAAGTAGCGGGGATCTCGGCAGGGCTTCGCCAAGCTCAGCGAGAGGGAGAGGTGTTACGGGGGGAGAGGGAGGCGCCAGGGGCTTGGGTGTGCATCCCTCCCTCCCCCCTCTTTATGTAGGGGCCCTGGGGGGCGCCGGCCCCCTAGAGATCCAATCTCAAGGGGGGCGGCGGCCAAAGGGGGGGACTTGCCCCCCAAGTCAGGTGGGGTGCCCCCCACCCCCAGGGTTTCCAAGCCTAGGCGCAGGGGGATGCTCAAGGGGGGCGCGCCAGCCCACCAGGGGCTGGTTCCCTTCCCACTTCAGCCCATGGGGCCCTCCGGGATAGGTGGCCCCACCCGGTGGACCCTCGGGACCCTTCTGGTGGTCCCGGTACAATACCGGTGACCCCCAAAACTTTCCCGGTGGCCGAAACTGGACTTCCTATATACAAATCTTTACCTCCGGACCATTCCGGAACTCCTCGTGACATCCGGGATCTCATCCGGGACTCCAAACAACTTTCGGGTTACCTCATACTAATATCTCTACAACCCTAGCATCACCGAACCTTAAGTGTGTAGACCCTATGGGTTCGGGAATCACGCAGACATGACTGAGACAGCTCTCCGGCCAATAACCAGTAGCGGGATCTGGACACCCATGTTGGCTCCCACATGTTCCACGATGATCTCATTGAATGAACCACGATGTCGAGGATTCAAGTAATCTCGTATATAATTCCCTTTGTCAATCCGTACGTTACTTGCCCGAGATTCGATCGTCGGTATCCCAATACCTCATTCAATCTCGTTACCGGCAAGTCATTTTAGTCGTACCGTAATGCATGATCCCTTGACCAACCACTTGGTCACATTGAGCTCATTATGATGATGCATTACCGAGTGGGCCCAGAGATACCTCTCCGTCATACGGAGTGACAAATCCCAGTCTCGATTCGTGTCAACCCAACAGACACTTTCGGAGATACTTGTAGTATACCTTTATAGCCACCCAGTTACATTGTGACGTTTGGTACACCCAAAGCACTCTTACGGTATCCGGGAGTTACACGATCTCATGGTCTAAGGAAATGATACTTGACATTAGAAAAGCTCTAGCAAACGAACTACACGATCTTGTGCTATGCTCAGTATTGGGTCTTGTCCATCACATCATTCACCCAATGATGTGATCCCGTTATCAATGACATCCAATGTCCATGGTCAGGAAACTGTAACCACCCATTGATAAATGAGCTAGTCAACTAGAGGCTCACTAGGGACATGTTGTGGTCTATGTATTCAAACATGTATTACAATTTCTGGATAACACAATTATAGCATGAACAATAGACAATTATCATGAACAAGGAAATATAATAATAACCATTTTATTATTGCCTCTAGGGCAGATTTCCAATAGGCGAAACTATAAGCCCCTATCTTTCTATGTGTCCTGTCGGGGATATACCCCGCGGTATGACCCGACCGGAAGTATGACCCGGCCGGACTTGGCGCTTCACCGATGACCCACTGGAAGACTGGCGACTCACGGGTCTGGAGGCTCACGGATCAGACGATATCACGAGCCTGGCGACTCACGGATGGCCCTAACATTGACAGCACGCGGCTTTGTGAATCCTTCTAAACCGGTTCTTCTTCATCTGGAAAATTGGGAATCTCTCGACCCTGGGAGAGATCCCTTCAAGAACTCAACACCACCGTGCGCGGGCCCCACGGTGGACGCCAACTGTCGTGGAATTGTCACGGTAGATTTCCTAGCGTAAGGACTTAGTCGTGAGGCCAACGCATCTATGTAGTAGCTTGAGAGGGGTTGAGCGGAATCGAGAGATGCAACACAAGACAAGGGTTTAGACAGCTTCGGGCCCCGGGAAACATCATCCGGTAATAACCCTACATGTTGTTTGTGGCTAGGTCTCATTATGATCATGAGAGAGTCGCCGGTAAGCCAGCTCTTCGTGTCTAGCCCTAAAGATTGTTTCTTGCCCCCTCTCTTGAGGAGCCCTGCCCCTCCTTATATAAGTTAGAGGGGCGGGTTACATGTGGAGTCCTAGTAGGACTAGGACTACTCTATCTTTTCTTACAAGTTGAATACAAGTCCGGGTCTTGCTTCCTTGTAAAGGAAATATTCATCACCCTTTCCTCTTAAGTCGGCCCAACATAACATGAGTTGGCCTTCTAGGCCTTGGGCCTAGTCTTCTATCTGACCCGCCGTTAGGGCCATCCGTGAGTCGCCAGGCTCGTGAGTCGTCTGATCCGTGAGCCGCCAGACCCGTGAGTCGCCAGTCTTCCAGCGGGTCATCGGTGAAGCGCCAAGTCCGACCGGGTCATACTTCCGGCCGGGTCATACCGTGGGGTATATCCCCGACATGTCCGGTTGAAACGTTTTGCTCATGTGTATGTGGTGAGTGTTAGCAATCATAGAGTACTAATTGATGGTTGAGTATGTGGACTTGCCTAAAGGCTCTGATACGTGACCCTTCCTGAAAAGATGGTGAATTACAGTTGCAAAGATGACTAAGAACATAGTTTTTTGGTTTTCTATAGAGTTTATACTTTATACTTCGATGTTGTGATGAATTGTTACCTGTTCATGAGAAGTCTATGATAAAAGTTCTCTGATAAAAAATTTATGTTAAAGTTTGTTGTTGTTATAGTAAGTTACATGATGCTGTTGTGTCCGTATTTTTGTTTTGATCGACACCTCTCTCTCTCTAAGCATGTGGACATGTTTTTCGATTTCGGTTTTTGCTTGAGGACAAGTGAGGTCTAAGCTTCGGGGAGCTGACACGTACATTTTGCATCATGTTTACCTACTGTTATTTATGTTGTTTTATTTCATAATAATGCTTTCTAATGCCTTTTCTCTCATAATATGCAAGATACACACAAATGAGCTGAAACTTAACGAGGATTTTTTATGGAATAAATGAGAATTATTGGATTTAATAAGTACTAGAGGGGGCCCACCAGGTGGGCACAACCCACCTGGGCGCACCAGGGAGCCCAAGTGTCGTGGAATTGTCACGGTAGATGTCCTAGTGAAAGGACTTAGTCGTGGAGCCATCGCACCTAGGAAGCTTAAAGGTGTTAATCGGGACAAAGGACATGAGGTTTATACTAGTTCGGCCCCTTACGGTGAAGGTAAAAGCCTACGATTCAGTTTTGAGTGGGATTGCTTATGTCTCGATAACTAGGGAGCGAATCGCTTGACCTAGCTCTCGAGTTGATGTTACTTGCCCTGAACCGCCGCCGGGTCGTCGCTTTATATACAGAGGTCGACGCCCAGCAGCCTACAGAGTCCCGGTCGGCTCATAAATAGTGTCCGGCTCTGTCTCTTAAATATTCTTGCCTTACAATACAAGTCACGCATACATGGCGGTTTATCACTACGGGACTTAAGTCGCCTCTGGGATTTGGGCCCTTAACTGAACTGCCATCTCTATCTTGGGACTTGGGCTTCAAGAATATTTGTAAGTATAACCCGGCCCCTCCTGGGCAGGTCATACCAATAGTTATATCCCCAACATTATGCCCTAGATTGATTTGAACTGGTTCATGTCAATCTTCGACATTTAAGGAAAAATCTTCTGCCCTTATGAAATTTTTGTAACCCGTCATGACGTCATCCTCTGGTTTGTGGTAACCCGCCATGACGTCACCTGTCATAAAAGCACGTTTTATTTAATGCATCCCAACAGATCTTTGTCTTGATGACCATCCCAAAAATCGAGGCGTCCTTGTAGTTGGATTACTCATATTTTCGGCCTCCTCGTTTTTCGCGCTCTTTTAGTGGCCCTTCCTTATAAATAGACCCAACTAGGTCTTCCTTATTCTTCCCGTTCCGCGTCTTCTTCCTCTCGCACCCATATGTCACTGGAGCTCCGCCGCCGCCGCCACAGCGCATCTCGTCTCTATCGACCTTGGCCGCAGCATCGACCTGAACCTGACCAGAGAAAGGCAGCGCCCCTCCGCTGTAGATCTCCCACAGTAAGTTTTCCCCTTTCTGCGCCATAGATCTGTGGTAGGGCTAGTATGTTCTTCTTATAGTTCCTTGTTCATCCTAGTTCTTCGCATTTGCTTCTGCCGCAGCTTTTTTGATCAAACGATAGCGTAGATCTCGTGCGGTAGTTGCTCCGCATCCATTTTTAGCACTAGCAGATCTTCTTTCTTTGTAAGAATCCTCAGCAGAACGCATGAACTTCTCTGCACCATATTTTTAGGTCTAGAATTTTTCCTTTTCTAAACGTCTGTTTGATCCAAAATAATAGCTTCAGTTTGTGAAACCTGTTTATGCAACACTTAGGCAAAATCGGCACTTATTAGATTCATCTAGCCATGGCGACTCTGATCACCGGCTTTAAAGATACCATGCTCAATTGATAATTCTGACCACCCTTGGCGGTTTTAGTCTTGACGGCTTATAGAGCCTACGGCGGCTTAAATAACCTTGACATAATTATCCTTATACCATTAGGCCCCTTCGTAAGCCGCCATCTTGACTATGCACTGTAATATTTTCCTGCCCGGCTTAAATTTGAACCGGTACTTTTTCTCTGTCTTAGGCTTTTCAATCATAATGGCACAAAAGGCACCCACCTCTTGCAATTGGGTTAAATTCATTGTCACAGATAGTAGTCTTGATGATTTTGTGAAGACTGGCTATCTGCCGAAGAAAGAAGTCATGACTTATCTTGCTCCTAACTCGGAGGAGGAATTTCCTCAGCCGAAAGAAGGAGAACTTGTTGTTTTCACGGATCACATGAACCGGGGTTTCACTCCACCTGGCTCAAAGTTCTTCAGAGACGTGTTGCATTTCTTTGATCTTCACCCACAAGACATCGGACCCAATTTCGTGTCTAATATCTGCAACTCCCAAGTATTCAGTGAAGTATACCTCGGAGAAGAACCCAATTTGCTGCTCTTAAGCTATTTTACTTGAACCAACAAAATGAGTGTGCTAGCGGTCAGAGCTTAGAGCTCGGTGGTGTCTCAATCCAGCGCCATAGGGATGTGATCTTTCCTTACGCCAACCCTCCAAGCCACCCCAAAGATTGGAATATGACGTGGTTTTACTGCCAAGACACCTCTCCGGCTGGTGAAAAACCTCTGCCCGGCTTTCGTGCTCTTCATCTTGGGCCCAACCATCACTTTCCTGACAAGATTATAGTCGTCGAACGCAAATCACTCGCCCCCACTTTGGCCAAGATCAAGGCTGTTCTGGGGAACGGGTTAATAGGCATCGACCTGGTCCAGGTTTGGCTCGCCTGGCGGGTCATTCCGTTGAGCCGCCGCCCTGGCTTGATGTGCGATTATACGGGCGCAAAGGATGACCCTCTGCGACACAGCCCTGATGACTTGCCTGAGGATGTCATTGATGATATGACCAAGTCTCTTTTAAACGAGAGCCTGGCAGACTGTGGGAAGGTGGGCTTAGCCCCCTTCTGCAAAGCTAACCCGGCTCCAAAGGTAAGCCGCCCATATGAAATAATTACCTTGATTTTTTATGTCTCACCCATACTTATACATATGTTAATCTTTGCAGGCGGGTGATAAATTCTGGAAGGTCAAATATGACCATGAGGCTCCTAAGAGAGCCAGGAAAGAGAAGAAAGCCGCCAGGAAAGAGGCTGCCAAAAAGAAGGGGGAAAAGGCCACCGCCTCTGGCCTACTTCGGCTAGCAGACTCTTCTGAGTTGGAGGTAGCCTTTGACTCCCTTGGCTCATTTTTTAACCATCTTATTGACACTGATTATCAGCAGGAGGTACCAGGAGCAAGCCCTAACAAGGCGGATGAGGTAACTATCCTTTCCTTCGACTCCGAGCCTTTGCCAAGACAGAAAATCCGCAGAGTGACCTGGAAAGTAAGGTTTTCTCATCCTTTAGCTCATCACGATCCACAATTTCTTTTGAAGCGGCAGACTCATGAGAGCCGGAGGCAGACCCGGACCAGCAAGGATGCGGAGCTCTCCTCCGGCTTACCGAACACCCCAAAGAAGCACCGGAATGAGGTCACCTCTGATTTAAATTCTCTTTATCCTTTGGCGGGTCTTACTCGCCAACCTCTCAATTCTTCTGACTCGGATTATCAGGAAACTTCCCCTTCCTCCGGTGACTCAATGCAGTCCAACCTGCCGGCTTTCAAGACTACACCAGGGTATAATAATCTGCCTATCTTGTATTTACTTTTAACCCCTTGCATCTGTACTAACCTTTTATTTTGATGCAGTGGACAAGCCAAGCCCAGCAAACGGGTTAGGAAGAGCAAGCCAGCTAAAGACACGGTCGTGACTGAGCGGGTTCTTGAAACAGCTGTGCTGGACTCGTCAACTCATGAGCCGCCATCTGAGCCAGCTCAAGACTTACCAACTCCCGCTGCTGACCTGCCCGCTGAACGAGCCGCCCATGAGTCAGAAAATCTAGAAGCCCCTAGCCCGGTCAGGACTGATGACCCGCAAAACACTAATGTTGAGATAACCAGAACCGGCTTTGTTGAGCCAGGAAGGCCAACTGTACGAGCCAAGTGTCCCGCCAAGGAAGAACTTCTGGACCACCATCGGGTCAAGCTTGATGTTGCAAATTATGCTCACATGAGTATTGGAGACATCTTTTCTGGCTACATGAGCCAAGTGCACAGTAGTCGGAACCTTAAGATTGACATGGTGAAGCAAATGCACCAAAAAATTTGAGGTACAACCCCTTCTCTGTATTCATTTATCTTTACTATGCCAGCCTTCAAGTCTATTGCTTATGATTAATATGTTGTAGACTTAGAAACAAATTTAGCGACATTAGTAGTATAGATGGACAAAACATGGAAGAAATCCAGCTTACTCTGTAGTCCCCAAGGGGCGGCTTAACCAACATGGTTAAACCGGTCCTTAAAATGGTTATATAAAAAATGTACTTAGAGAACTTTGAACCGCAATATGCATTAGCCCCCAAGTGCCAAGTATTTTTGTTTGCAAAAGTGCTTGGGACTTGCTGTTATGAACCGCCGTGTTGTGAACCGCCGTTGAAAGTAAAATTCGTCGGCAAACATTAGCCCCCAAGTGCCAAGCATTGTTGCTGGCAAAAGGCTTGGGACTTTAGTATTGCATAAAAATTGGCTTGATTTTGACCCTGTATTTGTATAGGCCGCCACGAGTAAACTCGAATCTGAGGTGACTAGTCTGAAGAGCCGCCTGGAGTCCCAAGAGACGAAACTCCAAAAAGCCGACACCAAGTTCAAATTCAGCATTTCTAAACAAGAAAAACTGAAGAAAGAATTTGAAATTGAAAGAAAGCCTGGGCTGATGAAAAAACTGCATTGATTAACCAAGCTAAGAAGGCAGAGGCGGCTCTGGAAGAAGCATCCGGTGAGTTAACCGACTTAAAGCGCCATGTCTCTCAGATGGTCTCGGCAATCTTTGGTAAGTCGCCTTGCAAGTGTTTAAACATTTGATCCTTTCAGTTGATCATATAATTGGAATTGACTCACCTGATCATGTTTATCCAGGCCCCAGAAGCTCCAATTTGAACCAAGATATGCTGATCAAGCTGAAGGTAGTTTACACCTTGGTGGAGCAATTATATACCGGGTCTCAACGTGCATTAGCCACGGTGGCCTTATCAAATGAAGTGCCTACCCTCCTGGTAGAAGTCTTGAAGAAACTTTCCGTGCTGCCCCAATGGTTCGATGAACTGAGGTGGTCAGCTACAAGAGCCAGAGCGGTAATTTCTTTAAGCCGGGCCAAGGCTTGGCTACCAGAGTTAGACCCGGCCGACATTGCCACTGGCTATCCAAGCTTGAAGGAAGATGGCACTCCTTTTGAAGAAGCAGACTTTACCGCTTGCGTAAAGGAGATACGCCCTATGGCTACCCTGATAGCGAACGAAGTGGATCTTACCAAATACCAGGCGGGTTATGATGAAGAGAACCAGAGAATTCCGACACTTCATTATGAAGTAACCAGTCTGATCCCCCCACTCCGTAAGCACACCTTCACCCCTGAAGTTGACCCGACCGGTCTAGTTGATGATGAAGCCGAATTTGAAGCTTTGAACAACATTGACTGGTCATCGTCAACCTTCCAGGAAAGGGAGCAAGGCAAAGACGCGGAGAGGGCTAACCCGGATGCTTCAGGCCAATCATGAAGGCTATCCTTCCATGGCGGCTCACACCTGTGACATGCTGAAAAAACAATGTGAATCATCTGGACTCAAGGATTCATGTAATAGAGTAGAAATAACTTTGCTTTGGCCGTGCCATCGTGCACGTTTTATTGCTTAATGTCATTAAGCTGCCATGTTATATTCACCCATGTTTACTTTTCATCTGCTTACCATATGCTTGACCAGACCTTTTAACTGTCCTGCATATGAAAACAGACCACAAGATCCCTTGGCGGCTTACCGCCAGGCGGGTCAAAATAACTGAATATAAAAGAGTCACAGATAAGCTTGTTGTAAAAAGCACAACTATGATCTTACACCTGCGACCTTTTAAATTTGCACTGCCGGCTCATATGACCCGGTCAGTAAGGGTGATAACCCAAACTTCGGGCAACCGAATTTTCAAAGGTATAATGAGGCTCAGATATCGGTGACTTATCAGCCAATATTAAGACGGGTTAAAAATAACCACACTTGTACTTGTAAACCTCAGAAAAGTCTCAAGTCAAATAAAGGGTGCTTCCAAAGAAAACTTAAAACAGATAGAATATAAAAAAATTCAAGGCTGCTGATTCGAATACGATCAATAAACGGTTCCAGATGGGTTAAGCTAGGATTCGAATACGATCATGTAGCTCCCAATGGCTTTGGCGTTGCACCGATCAAGAGGGTACCGACAGCTATGTTCTCTTTGGATCAAATACGACCTATGTTTGAATAGGAAGCCCCCTGATGACCTTGAGAGTTTTTTAACGACTCTGATTCGAATACGATCAAAGTCGGTTCCCAAAAGGGGTTAAGCTATGATTCTAATACGATCAAGAAGCCCCCTAGTGAGCTTGGCAGTGTGCCAACCAAAAGGGTACCGACAGCTATGTTCTCTTTGGTTCGAATACGACCTATGTTTGAACAGGAAGCCCCCTAGTGATCATAATTTTAACGACCAGATTTGAATACGATCATAAGACGGATCAATCGGGTTAAGCCGGATCGAATGCGATCAGCCCCCCAAGTGATCATGTGAGATGACAATGATAATAATAATGACACATTTACCATTGAGGAAGGGAAAAACGACAGAGGTCCTGCTTTATTATTTATCATAATATATACATTGTCAAAATATGTACATCATGAGAGTCGGTGGCTCAAGTGTAGTAAGGCCGAAGATGAGCAATATTCCACGGCCAGCGGGTCTCCTCCTCCGACTTACGTGAGTCTTTGTGCTCTCGAACATCGATAAGGTAGTATGACCCGTTGTTCAAGTTCTTGCTGACAACAAAGGTCCCTTCCCAAGGTGGGGATAACTTGTGTGCATCAGTTTGATCCTGGATGAGCCGGAGCACCAAATCGCCTTCCTGAAAGGCTCTGGATCTAACCCGGCGGCTGTGATAGCGGTGCAAGTCCTGTTGGTAAATCGCCGAACGAGCTGTTGCCAGGTCCTGCTGTTCATCTAACAGGTCAAGAGCATCCTGACGCGCTTGTTCATTGTCTGCTTCCACATAAGCCACCACGTGAGGCGAGTCATGACGGATGTCACTAGGGAGAACCGCCTCAGCAGTGTTGGGAGTAGTGTTGATGCTCCATAACACAGAGGGTAACTCCTCAACCCAAAAACCCGGCGTCCACTGTAGGGGGACCAAAAGCCGGGGCTTGATGCCTTTCAAGATCTCCTGATTGGCTCTCTCGGCTTGACCATTGGATTGGGGGTGAGCCACTGTGAAACATCAAGCCGAATATGCTCACGTTGACAAAATTCTTCCATGGTGCCTTTAGATAGATTAGTGCCATTGTCAGCTATAATGCTGTGTGGAAAGCCGAAGCAAAATATCACCTTCTTCATGAACTGAACCGTCGTAGCTGCATAACACTTACTAACTGGCTCTGCCTCAACCCACTTTGTAAATTTATCAACTGCCACCAAGAGGTGGGTCTTTTTATCTTTGGACCTTTTGAAAGGCCCAACCATGTCAAGCCCCCAGACTGCAAATGGACAAGTAATTGGAATCATTCTTAATTCTTGAGCCGGCATATGAGCCCGTCTTGAGAACTTCTGACAACCGTCACATTTACTGACCAGGTCCTCCGCATCAGCATGAGCCGTCAGCCAATAGAATCCATGACGGAAAGCCTTGGCCACAAGTGATTTTGACCCGGCATGATGACCACAATCCCCTTCGTGAATCTCACATAGAATTTCTTGGCCTTCTTCAGGAGAGACGCAACGCTGAAACGCCCCTGTAACACTGCGATGATGCAACTCGCCACTAACGATCGTCATTGACTTAGACCGCCGGGTTATCTGCCTAGCCAAGGTTTCATCCTAAGGCAACTCGCCCCGAGTCATATAAGCCAAATATGGCACTGTCCAATCTGGAATGACATGAAGAGCCGCCACCAATTGTGCTTCCGGGTCAGGAACAGCCAAGTCCTCCTCTGTAGGTAACTTGAAAGAAGGGTTATGCAGGATATCCAAGAAAGTATTAGGCAGCACCGGCTTACGCTGAGAGCCCAGCCGGCTTAAAGCATCAGTCGCCTCGTTCTTTCTGCGGTCAATGTGCTCCACTTGGTAACCCTTGAAGTGTCCAGCAATGGTGTCGACTTCACGATGATAAGCCGCCATGAGAGGATCCTTGGAATCCCACTTGTCTGATACCTGTTGAGCTACCAAATCGGAGTCGTCGAAACACCTTACCCGGCTTAAACTCGTCTCCTTAGCCATCCGAAGACCATGGAGTAAGGCTTCATACTGGGCTGCATTGTTAGTACAGGGAAACATCAACCGTAGCACATAAAAAACTTTGTCACCTCGAGGGGAAGCTAAAACGACTCCAGCCCCCGAGCCCTCCAATTGCCTGGACCCGTCAAAATGAATAGTCCAATATGTGTTGTCCGTCTTTTCTTTTCTTCAGGCATCTGCAGCTCTGTCCAATCGTTGATGAAATCCACTAGTGCTTGAGATTTGATAGCAGTGCGTGGCACATACTTTAAACCATGAGGCCCAAGTTTAATGGCCCACTTGGCGACTCGTCCTGTCGCTTCTCTGTTCTGAACTATATCTCCTAAAGGAGCAGAACTAACCATAGTGATGGGGTGGCCCAGGAAATATTGCTTAAGCTTCCGTCTTGCCATGAACACTCCATAAATGAGCTTCTGCCAATGGGGATACCGTTGCTTGGACTCGATAAGTACCTCACTGATGTAGTAAACCGGCCGCTGAACCAGATGCTCCTTGCCAGCCTCCTTGTGCTCCACCACGATGGCCACACTAACAGCGCGTGTATTAGCAGCCACATAGAGCAATAAGGGTTCTTTATCAATGGGAGCAGCAAGAACCGGCGGTTCAGCCAGCTGTCTCATCAAATCTTCAAAAGCAGCATTGGCAGCGTCACTCCAGACAAAGTTGTCTGTCTTCTTCATCATTTGATACAGAGGTATAGCCTTCTCGCCCAACCGGCTTATGAATCGTCTTAAAGCGGCGATACGACCCGCCAAATGCTGAACATCATTGATACACGCTGGCTTAGCCAGAGAGGTGATGGCCTTGATCTTCTCCGGGTTAGCCTCGATGCCCCTGTTAGAAACCAGAAAACCCAAAAGCTTGCCTGGAGGCACGCCAAAAACACACTTGGTCGGGTTAAGCATCATCTTGTAGACCCGAAGATTGTCAAAGGTTTCCTTCAAATGATCTATCAAGGTCTCCTTCTCTCTGGATTTTACCACAATGTCGTCTACATAAGCATGAACATTGCGCCCAATTTGATTGTGAAGACAATTCTGCACACACCGCTGGTAAGTCGCCTGGGCACTCTTAAGCCCGAAAGGCATAGATACATAGCAGAAGGCTCCAAACAGAGTAATGAACGCCATCTTCTCCTGGTCCTTAACTACCATCTTGATCTGATGATAACCAGAGTAAGCATCCAAAAAACTCAAATGCTCGCAACCCGCCATAGCATCAATGATTCGATCAATACGAGGGAGAGCAAAGGGATCAACTGGACAAGCCTTGTTTAAATCCGTGTAATCCACACACATACACCAAGTGCCGTTTTTCTTAAGCACAAGCACCGGGTTAGCCAACCACTCTGGATGAAAAACTTTAATGATGAACCCAGCTGCTAAGAGCCGGGCTACCTCCTCACCAATGGCTTTACGCCTCTCCTCATTGAACCACCGAAGAAATTGCTTGACTGGCTTAAACTTTGGATCAATATTAAGAGTGTGCTCAGCAAGTTCTCTCGGTACACCTGGCATGTCAGAAGGTTTCCATGCAAAGATGTCTCGGTTCCCACGGATGAACTCGATGAGCATGCTTTCCTATTTGGGATCCAAATTAGCACTGATACTGAACTGTTTGGATGAGTCGCCTGGAACAAAGTCAACAAGCTTAGTATCATCAGCTGACTTAAACTTCATAACCAGCTCATGCTCTGTGGTTGGTTTTTTCAAAGACGTCATATCCGCCGGATCAACATTGTC
Organism: Triticum aestivum; assembly: GCF_018294505.1. Taxonomy (NCBI): domain Eukaryota; kingdom Viridiplantae; phylum Streptophyta; class Magnoliopsida; order Poales; family Poaceae; genus Triticum; species Triticum aestivum. Next base: position 628,534,269 of record NC_057798.1, read on the forward strand.
CTTGTAGAACTTCAACTCTTCTGTTGCATAGACCGGCTCAGCATAAGCCGCGTCGCCTTCTTCACATTCCAAGGCTACCTTCCGGCTTCCATGCACCGTGATGGTTCCATTATGACCCCGCATCTTGAGCTGCAAATACACATAACATGGCCGTGCCATGAACTTGGCGTAAGCCGGCCGCCCAAACAAAGCATGATATGGACTCTTGATCTTGACCACTTCAAATGTCAATTTCTCGGCCCTGGAGTCATATTCATCTCCAAAGGCCACCTCCAATTTGATCTTACCAACTAGATACACCGACCTACCAGGCACGACGCCATGGAAAACAGTGTTGGACTGCTTAAGGCTTTTACCAGTTAACCCCATGCGACGGAAGGTCTCATAATAGAGGATGTTGATGTTGCTGCCTCCATCCATGAGTACCTTGGTGAATTTATATCCACCAACCTGAGGGGCCACCACTGATATGTCTCCAACGTATCTATAATTTTTGATTGCTCAATGCTACTTTATCTACTGTTTTAGGCAATATTGGGCTTTATTATCCACTTTTATATTATTTTTGGGACTAACCTATTAACCGGAGGCCCAGCCCAGACTTGTTGTTTCATACCTATTTCAATGTTTTGAGGAAAAGGAACATCAGACGGAGTAAAAATAGAACGAAATCAACTGGAGAAGTTAATTTTGGAAGGAAACCCACCTGTTGGACTTGGAGTGCACGTCAGGGGAGTCCCGGGCTGCCCACGAGGGTGGGGGCGCCCCCCCCCCCTGGGCGCGCCCCCCTACCTCGTGAGCAACCCAGAGGTCCACTGACGTACCCTCTGCACCAATATATACCTACGTACCCTAAAACTTCCAGAACAGAAGATAGATCGGGAGTTCCACCGCCGCAAGCCTCTGTAGCCACCAAAAAACAATCGGGACCCTCTTCCGGCACCCTGCCGGAGGGGGATCCCATCACCGGAGGCCATCTTCATCATCCCGGCGCTATCCATGACGAGGAGGGAGTAGTTCACCCTCGGGGCTGAGGGTATGTACCAGTAGCTATGTGTTTGATCTCTCTCTCTCTCTCTCGTGTTCTCTCTCGTGTTCCTCTATGGCACGATCTTGATGTATCCTGAGCTTTGCTATTGTAGTTGGATCTTATGATGTTTCTCCCCATCTACTCTCTTGTGATGAATTGAGTTTCCCCTTTGAAGTTATCTTATCGGATTGAGTCTTTAGGAGAACACTAGATGTATGTCTTGCCGTGATTATCTGTGGTGACAATGGGATATCATGTGCCACTTGATGTATGTTTTGGTGACCAACTTGCGGGTTCCACCCATGAACCTATGCATAGGGGTTGGCACACGTTCTTGACTCTCTGGTAGAAACTTTGGGGCACTCTTTGAACTACTTTTATGTTGGTTGGATGAATTTAAGATTGTGCGACGCATATCGTATAATCATGCCCACGGATACTTGAGGTGACAATGGAGTATCTAGGTGACATTATGGTTTTGGTTGATTTGTGTCTTAAGGTGTTATTCTAGTACGAACTATTTTATAGATCGATCCGAAAGAATAACTTTGAGGTGGTTTCGTACCCTACCATAATCTCTACATTTGTTCTCCGCTATTAGTGGCTTTGGAGTGACTCTTTGTTGCATGTTGAGGACTTGTCATATGTTCTATCTATTTTGTTATTGTTGAGAGAACTTTCACTAGTGAAAGTATGAACCCTAGGCCTTGTTTCCTACCATTGCAATACCATTTACGCTCACTTTTCTCGCTCGCTACCTTGCTGTTTTTATAATTTCAGATTACAAAAACCTTTATCTACTATCTATTTTTCACTTGTATCACCATCTCTTCGCCGAACTAGTGCACCTATACAATTTACCATTGTATTGGGTGTGTTGGGGACACAAGAGACTCTTTGTTATTTGGTTGCAGGGTTTCTTGAGAGAGACCATCTTCATCCTACTCCTCCTACAGATTGATAAACCTTAGGTCATCCACTTGAGGGAAATTTGCTACTGTCCTACAAACCTGTGCACTTGCAGGCCCAACAATGTCTACAAGAAGAAGGTTGTGTAGAAGACATCAAGCTCTTTTCTGGCGCCGTTGCCGGGGATTTTAGTGCTTGAAGGTATATCTTTAGATCTTGCAATCGAATCTTTTTGTTTCTTGTTTTAGCACTAGTCTAGTTTATAAAAGAAAACTACAAAAAAATGGAGTTGAGTTTGTCTCATATGCTTCATCTTTTTAATATCTTTCGTGAGTATGATGGAAAGGATAATTGTGCTCAAGTGCTAGAAGAAGAAATCTCTAAAATGTTTGGCACTAAACCTTTGAATGATGAGAATGATTGCAATGTTGTTAGTACGAATTCTTTGAATATCCATGATGCTAATGATGATTGCACTAGTTATGATGAAAATGTCTCCTATAAACATGTCAATTTTTGTGGACTGCATTGGGTTTGTAAGTACACACCAAATAGGGAAGATAGATATTGCAAGAAGCATAAGTACTTAGAAACCAAATTGTTGCAAGAAGAGCTAGATGCATGTGCTGAAAATTTAAACTTTCTTAGCCATACTTGTGAACTTTGCAATGAACATGGTCATTTTAGTACCCAATGCAAATTGTTTCATGATAGTATCGTGTCCAAAAATTGTGATGACTTGATTTCCCTTGCACATCATAATGAACTTAGTTTGCTCTTGGGTTATGAAGAAATTAAACATATAACTAAGATTATTCCAGAATTTGCCCTTCATAGAATTCTTCATTTTGATCTAGAGAATATTTATATGTTTTTTGTGGAGAATTGTATTGAAAATCCTTATATTGCCAATTACCTAAGGAAAAGAAAGCAAATGGAAGATGATGAGAATACTAATGAAAGGGAAGAGGCTTCCCAATCTCCTCCTATTATTTCTTATGATGAATCGGGTAACGAGGAGGAGCTTTCTATTCAACCAATCTCATCAATAAGGAGCTCAAAGAGGAAGGTTGAACCTACACATAATGTGAAGAAGAAAAAGAAAAGAAGGAGCAACAAAGGTAAAAAGGTATCCCTCCCAAAATATGTTGCTCCTACTACTACTTCTGATGATGATAATTGCTATACTATTGGTGCTATCCATATTTTTAATGATGAGAGTGATTATGCTTATGATATGAAAGGGCCCAAGCTTGGGGAAGATATGTTTGATGAGGATGAAATATTTGAGAATATATTTTCTAGAATTAATGTTTATCCCAAGCTTGGGGATGCTACATTTAGTGAAGATGATATTTTTAGCATCTCAAATTTTGATATGCAAAGTTGTTGTAATGATAGCGTGCCTCCTACGTATGATGATTATATTGATGGAAGTGGGTTCGGAAGAGTGTCAACTTTAGGAAGTAGTGATCCCACTATTTTGGAGGATGTTGAATTTTGTTGTGATGAATATGAAAGTGGATTTGGAAGAGTGTCAACTTTATTTAGTGATTCCACTATCTTGGGAGAGGTTTCAATCGATTATGATGAGAACGAAGTTGCTACTTATGATGATTATTGTGATGAAACTTATGCTATAAAAAGTAGTGATGATTATATTTACAAAACTTGTCATGATTATGATTACCCTTTTTCTGAACATTACTCTTTTAATGTGGAAACAATTTTAGTGTTCAAGTCTCTTATGATACTCCTACTATCCCGAATGAGAAGAATTTTGCTTATGTGGAGAGTATTAAAAATTCTATGCTTGTAGATCATGAAAAGAATGCTTTAGGTGCTGGTTATATTGTTGAATTCATTCATGATGCTACTGCAAATTATTATGAGGGAGGAACATATGCTTGTAGAAATTGCAATAATGTCAAGTTTCCTCTCTATGTGCTTAAAATCTTGAAGTTATGCTTGTTTTACCTTCCTATGAAAGTTGATTCTTGTTCCCATAAGTTGTTTGCTCACAAAATCCCCATGCATAGGAATTGGTTTAAACTTAAATGTGCTAGTCATATGCTTCATGATGCTCCCGTTATGTTTCAATTCTTATCTTTTATGTGAGCATCATTGCCATCATCATGCCTAGCTAAAAGGCATTAAAGAAAAGCGCTTGTTGGGAGACAACCAATATTTATCCTTACTATTTTTGTGTGTCCACATGATTATGATACTGTAGTAATCATGTGTTATAGCTTTTGTTTCAATAAAGTGCCAAGTAGAACCTTTGGGAAGACTTGGGTGAAGTTCATATGATCTTGCTGTGAAAAACAGAAACTTTAGCGCTCACGAGATTAGCTGCCATTTTTACTGGAGAGTGCTTTTAGGTTGATTATTTTTGCAGATGATTAATAGACAAATTTCTCAGGTCCAGAAATTTATTTCATAATTTTTAGAGTTCCAGAAGTTTGCATTAGTTACAGATTGCTACAGACTGTTCTGTTTTTGACAGATTCTGTTTTTCGTGTGTTGTTTGCTTATTTTGATGAATCTGTGGCTAGTAAATTAGTTTATAAACCATAGAGAAGTTTGAATACAGTAGGTTTAACACCAATATAAATAAAGAATGAGTTCATTACACTAACTTGAATTAGTCTTTTGTTTTCTTTCTCTAACGGAGCTCACGAGATTTCTGTTGAGTTTTGTGTTGTGAAGTTTTCAAGTTTTGGGTGAATTCTTTTGATGGATTATGGAACAAGGAGTGGTAAGAGCCTAAGATTGGGGATGCCCATGGCACCCCCAAGATAATCCAAGGACACCAAAAAGTCAAAGCTTGGGGATGTCCCGGAAGGCATCCCCTCTTTCGTCCACTTCCATCGGTAATTTACTTGGAGCTATACTTTTATTCACCAACATGATATGTATTTTGCTTGGAGCATCTTGTATTATTTGTGTATTTACTTGTTAGTTTACCATAATTATCCTTGCTGTACACACCTTTTTAAAGAGCCATACATGAATTATAATTTGTTAGAATACTCTATGTGCTTCACTTATATCTTTTGAGATTGATAGTTTTGCTCATAGTGCTTCCCTTATATCTTTTGAGCGTGATAATTTTTGCTCTAGTGCTTCACGTAGATCTTTTAGAGCACAGTGATGGATTTGTTTTAAAGAAACTATTGATCTCTCATGCTTCACTTAGATTATTTTGAGAGTCGTTAATAGCATGGTAATTTGCTTCATGTTAATATACTTGGTATTCAAGATATGTGAAACTTTCTTTTGAGTGAATTGAATACTAAGATAAGTTTGATACTTGATAATTGTTTTGAGATATGGAGGTGATAATAACAAAGTCGTGCTAGTTGGGTGATTATGAATTTGATAAATGCTTGTGTTGAAGTTTGCAAGTCCCGTAGCATGCACGTATGGTTAAAGTTGTGTAAAAAATTTGAAACATGAAGTGTACCTGGCTTGTGCATCCTTATGAGTGGCGGTCGGGGACGAGCGATGGTCTTTTCCTACCAATCTATCCCCCTAGGAGCATGCGCGTAGTACTTGATTTTTGATGACTTCTAGATCTTTTCAATAAGTATATGAGTTCTTTTGACTAATGTTGAGTCCATGGATTATACACACTCTCACCTTTCCGCCTTTGCTAGCCTCTTCGGTACCGTGCATTGCCCTTTCTCACCTTGAGAGTTGGCGCAAACTTCGCCGGTGCATCCAAACCCCGTAATACGATACGCTCTATCACACATAAACCTCCTTATATCTTCCTCAAAACAGCCACCATACCTGCCTATTATGGCATTTCCATAGCCATTCCGAGATATATTGCCATGCAACTTCCACCATCATCATCGTGACATACATTACTTTTGTCATATTGCCATTGCATGATCATGTAGTTGACATCGTATTTGTGGCAAGGCCACCATGCATTATTTTTCATACATGTCACTCTTGATTCATTGCACCATCCCGGTACACCGCCGGAGGCATTCATATAGAGTCATATCTTGTTCTAAGTTTCGAGTTGTAATCCTTATGTTGTAATCAATAGAAGTGTGATGATCATCATTATTAGAGCATTACCCAAAAAAAGATAAAGGCCAAAAAGAAAAAAAGAAAGATCCAAAAAAAAAAAGAGGGCAATGCTACTATCTCTTTTTCCACACTTGTGCTTCAAAGTAGCACCTTGTTCTTCATGTAGTGAGTCTCATATATTGTGCTTCAAAGTAGCACCTTGTTCTTCATGTAGTGAGTCTCATAAGTTGTCCTTTTTATACTAGTGGGAATTTTTCATTATAGAACTTGGCTTGTATATTCCTACGATGGGCTTCCTCAAATGCCCTAGGTCTTCGTGAGCAAGCAAGTTGGATGCACACCCACTAGTTTTATTTTGTTGAGCATTCATAGCTCTAGTGCATCCGTTGCATGGCAATCCCTACTCCTCATGTTGACATCAATTGATGGGCATCTCCATAGCCCGTTGATTATCCCTGTCAATGTGAGACTTCCTCCTTTTTTGTCTTCTCCACACAATCCCCATCATCATATTCTATTCCACCCATAGTGCTATATCCATGGCTCACGCTCATGTATTGCGTGAAGGTTGAAAAAGTTTGAGATTATTTAATTATGAAAAAATTGCTTGGCTTGTCATCGGAGGTATAGAAGTTGGGAACATCTTTGTGTGACAAAAATGAAGCATAGCCTCACTATATGATTTTGTAGGGATGAACTTTCTTTTGCCATGTTATTTTGAGAAGACATGATTACTTTGATTAGTATGCTTGAAGTATTATTATTTCTTATGTCAATATGAACTTTTGTCTTAAATCTTTCGGATCTGAATATTCATACTACAATTAAGAAGATTTACATTGAAATTATGCCAAAGTATCACTCCGCATCAAAAATTCTTTTTTATCATTTACCTACTCGAGGACGAGCAGGAATTAAGCTTGGAGATGCTTGATACGTCTCCAACGTATCTATAATTTTTGATTGCTCCATGCTACTTTATCTACTGTTTTAGGAAATATTGAGCTTTATTACCCACTTTTATATTATTTTTGGGACTAACCTATTAACCGGAGGCCCAGCCCAGATTTGCTGTTTTATGCCTATTTCAGTGTTTCGAGGAAAAGGAACATCAGACGGAGTCAAAACGGAACGAAATCAACTGGAGAAGTTAATTTTGGAAGGAAATCCACTTGTTGGACTTGGAGTGCACGTCAGGGGAGTCCCGGGCTGCCCATGAGGGTGGGCCCCCCTCGGCGCGCACCCTACCTCGTGAGCAACCCGGAGGTCCACCGACGTACCACCTGCACCCATATATACCTACCTACCCTAAAACTTCCAGAACAGAAGATAGATCGGGAGTTCCGCCGCCGCAAGCCTCTGTAGCCACCAAAAACCAATCGGGACCCTGTTCTGGCACCCTACCGAAGCGGGATCCCATCACCGGAGGCCATCTTCATCATCCCGGCGCTATCCATGACGAGGAGGGAGTAGTTCACCCTCGGGGCTGAGGTTATGTACCAGTAGCTATGTGTTTGATCTCTCTCTCGTGTTCCTCTATGGCACGATCTTGATGTATCCTGAGCTTTGCTATTGTAGTTGGATCTTATGATGTTTCTCCCCCTCTACTCTCTTGTGATGAATTGAGTTTCCCCTTTGAAGTTATCTTATCGGATTGAGTCTTTATGAGAACACTAGATGTATGTATTGTCGTGCTTATCTGTGGTGACAATGGGATATCATGTGCCACTTGATGTATGTTTTGGTGACCAACTTGCGGGTTCCACCCATGAACCTATGCATAGGGGTTGGCACACATTCTTGACTCTCCGGTAGAAACTTTGGGGCACTCTTTGAAGTACTTTTATGTTGGTTGGATGAATCTGAGATTGTGTGACACATATCGTATAATCATGCCCACGGATACTTGAGGTGACAATGGAGTATCTAGGTGACATTAGGGTTTTGGTTGATTTGTGTCTTAAGGTGTTATTCTAGTACGAACTATTTTATAGATCGATCCGAAAGAATAACTTTGAGGTGGTTTCGTACCCTACCATAATCTCTATGTTTGTTCTCCGCTATTAGTGGCTTTGGAGTGACTCTTTGTTGCATGTTGAGGACTTGTCATATGTTCTATCTATGTTATTATTGTTGAGAGAACTTGCACTAGTGAAAGTATGAACCCTAGGCCTTGTTTCCTACCATTGCAATACCATTTATGCTCACTTTTATCGCTCGCTACCTTGCTGTTTTTATAATTTCATATTACAAAAACCTTTATCTACTATCTATTTTTCACTTGTGTCACCATCTCTTCGCCGAACTAGTGCACCTATACAATTTACCATTGTATTGGGTGTGTTGGGGACTCAAGAGACTCTTTGTTATTTGGTTGTAGGGTTGCTTGAGAGAGACCATCTTCATCCTACGCCTCCTACGGATTGATAAACCTTAGGTCATCCACTTGAGGGAAATTTGCTACTGTCCTACAAACCTGTGCACTTGCAGGCCCAACAACGTCTACAAGAAGAAGGTTGTGTAGTAGACATCAACCACCAAGGCTAAGTGACCCGGATTATCAACCCGGGGAGGGTGATCCTCCCTACTCCATAGAATAGGTTGCTCAGACCATCTCAAATAACGAGGAACTGCCGGCTCAACAGCATTCACAGCCCTCTTATGAAGCTTCTGGTCTCGTTTGCACAAACTAGTGGTAAATACATGATATTGTCCACTATTCAGCTCCTTTGGATGGCTCTGGTATCCTCCCTGCTATTGTTGCTGCTGCTGACCACCCTGGCCAGATTGCTGATTATAACCACCTGGATTGCCTTGAGAATTTTGAAAGTTGGGGTTTGAACCGCCGCCCGGGCCATGAAAACCGCCGCCACCTGAGCCGCCACCCTTCCCATTATTACCATCGAACATGTTGGAATTTTTGAAAGCCTTCATGATCGTACAGTCCTTCCATAGATGAGTAGCCGGCTTCTGCTGAGTGTCGTGCCTTGCACAGGGCTCATTCAGTAACTGCTCAAGTGTGGGGCCTGACCCGCCAGACCGGGGAGGTGGTCTTCCCTTACGCCATTGGTTGTTACCCTGCGTATTAGTGTTAGCCACAAACTCCAAACTACCATCAGCCTTACGTTTATTACCTCCTTGATTTGCCGGGTTATGCTGAGGGCCCTTGCCATTGTCGTTCTTCTTTCCCTTCCCTGTCTTTTCATCATCAGACTCATGATCCTTGGTACTATCAGAGTCGGCGTACTTGACCAGAGCTGCCATCAGCATGCCCATATCATTACGATCGCGCTTGAGCCACCCCAGCTTTTGTTTGAGAGGCGAAAAACGATAATTTTTCTCCAACATTAAGACTGCAGAGCCGGCATCCATCTTATCAGACGAATGTATTATGGCCTTAACCCGGTGCACCCAATGGGTTGTAGACTCGTCCTCCTCCTGCTTGCGGTTCGTCAAATCCACGATTGACATCGGCTGCTTGCACGTATCCTTGAAATTCTGGATGAACCGGGCTTTTAGCTCCGCCCATGAACTGATTGAATTAGGTGGCAGGCCTTTCAACCAAGTGCGGGCGGTCCCATCCAACATCATGGTAAAGTACTTGGCCATCGTAGCATCACTGACCTCCAATAACTCCATAGCCATCTCGTAACTTTCAATCTATGCCCCGAGCTGTAAGTCGGCCGTGTAGTTCGGCACCTTCCTAGGTCCCTTAAAATCCTTAGGCAAATGCTCGTTACGTAGAGACGGCACTAGATAGGGGACACCTCCGGTCCTGGTGGCTACACCTGCCTCGATAGAAGTCGTTGGATAAACCGGATGCGGCTGGTAAGCCGTCAGTTGAACCGCCTGCTCAGCCGCCTGCTCAGCCGCCCGCTCAGCCTCTTGACGTATTCTATCTTGATATACCAAGTTAAAGGCTCCATGGCGTGCCGGGTCATGCCCACCTGGCTGGTTACGGCACCGGGCGTTGCTTGAAACGGCCGTTGAATCCATGTGCCTGCTATAACTTGGGCTCCGGCTTGGACGAGGGGTTGAATGAATCATGTCCCGGCTGTACAAGTAAGCCTCCTATTGTGCTAAAGCCGTCTGAAGAAGTTCTCTGACCCGGCGGGTTTCAAGCGCCGCCGGAGAGTCACCATCCATGGGGAGAGCCGCCAGCCACGCTGCCGCCGCGATCATATTCTCCAACGGGTTAGAATAATGACTCGGAGGTGTTGGTACATACTGAGGTGGAGTAGTATTCACGCGGGGAGGCCCCATCACTTGTGGCTGAACAGGCGCTCTGACCCCGGGTGTTGCAACCCGGTCTGCCTCAGTACGCGGGGAGAGCCACGGCAGGTTACTGGGCCCTGCAGCAGGTGTGTGAAAAAGGTTTCGAGGATCATAAACCGAAGGGAGTCAAGACTGAGTCTTCTGATATCTTCTCCTCATGACCTCATTAGACGCATTCTGATCTTGCGTGAGCCAGAAAGTCTATGCCTGAATTCGCTGAGCCTGAGCATCCAGAGCTGCCCGCTCTGTGGTTATCCTGACATCTTCCCCTGCTAAGTCTTCCTTAGCCTGCACCATATCCAATTTTAACTGCGCCACTTCCGCATCATGTCGAGCTTGATCCGCCGGGTTGACCACGGCAGTTAACAAAGCGGTCATCTTATCTGTGAGATCCATCAACACCTGAGCCGGCGAGCGCACAGGGCCTCCTACCCCGGCTGCTGCTGACCCGGAGGTTATGGCCACTGCAATTGTGGAGTCTTGGATAGGTTGTGTGCCGGCCATGAAGATTCCGACCCTGCTCGGCGGCTCGAGGTAATCTGGAATACTGCTGCCATTGGAACAGCCCCCAAGCCCACCTTCTTGCAGTTGATACAATGAATATGTCTCACATGTGGATGACTCACCATCAGAGTAGATGGCCATCTCACTTCCAGATGCAGATCCTTCAGAGAGCCCTCCGTGGATGCATCCCATGAAGGCACGCTTCACAGCAGGCGGAGCCCGGGCGGGTCTCGCACGCTAAGCCGTCTCGACGAGGTCGGTGCAGATGTCCGGCTCAGGGCCCGGCTCGCCGATCTTGCCGATGATGACGTGAATTCCGCAGAAGGGGACCCGGTACCCATACTCAATTGAGCCGGCGTCGAGGCCCCAGCCTGTGTCATCGATGTAGAGCTTGCCGCGACGACTCTTGGTCATCCGGCACACAGCGTATCCCTTGAGCCCTTCGAAGCTACCCTTCAAGAACTCGAATCCACCGTGTGTTGGCCCCACGGTGGGCACCAAGTGTCGTGGAATTGTCACGGCAGATGTCCTAGTGAAAGGACCTAGTCGTGGAGGAATCGCAACTAGGAAGCTTAAAGGGGTAAATCGGGACAAAGGACACGAGGTTTATACTGGTTCGGCCCCTTACGGTGAAGGTAAAAGCCTACGATCCAATTTTGAGTGGGATTGCTTATGTCTCGATAACTAGGGAGCAAACCGCTTGACCTAGCTCTCGAGTTGATGTTACTTGCCCTGAACCGCCGACGGGTCGTCCCTTTATATACAGAGGTCGACGCCCAGTGGCTCTACAGAGTCCCGGCCGGCTCATAAATAGTGTCCGGCTCGGTCTCTTAACTATTATTGCCTTACAATACAAGTCACGCATACATGGCGGTTTATCACTACGGGCCTTAAGTCGCCTCTGGGCTTTGGGCCCTTAACTGAACCGCCATCTCTATTTGGGTCTTGGGCTTCAAGAATATTTGTAAGTATAACCCGGCCCCTCCTGGGCGGGTCATACCAATAGTTATATCCCCAACACCAAGCGTGCCCTGGTGGGTTATGCTCACCTCGGCCCACCTCCGGTGCCCATCTTCTAGTACATAAGTCATTTTGACCTAGAAAAAATAAGGAGAGGACTTTCGAGATGAATCACCGCCGTCTCGAGGCGGAACCTGGGCAGGAGCACTTTTACCCTCCAGCGGAGCGATTCCGCCAGGGGAACTTCCCTCCCGGAGGGGGAAATCATCGTCATCATCATTACCAACAACTCTCCCATCTTGGGGAGGTCAATCTCTATCAACATCTTCAACAGCACCATCTCCTCTCAAATCCTAGTTCATCTCTTTGTACCGGAACTATAGATTGGTGCTTGTGGGTGACTAGTAGTGTTGATTACATCTTGTAGTTGATTACTATATGGTTTATTTGGTGGAAGATTATATGTTTAGATCCATTATGCTATTTAATACCCCTCTAATCTTGAGCATGATTATCATTTGTGAGTAGTTACTTTTGTTCTTGAGGTCACGGGAGAAATCATGTTGCAAGTAATCATGTAACTTGATATGTGTTCGATCGATATTTTGATGATATGTATGTTGTCATTCCCTTAGTGGTATCATGTGAACGTCAACTACATGACACTTCACCATATTTGGGCCTAAGGGAATGCATTGTGGAGTAGTTGTTAGATGATGGGTTGCGAGAGTCACAGAAGTTTAAACCCTAGTTTATGCGCTATTCCGTAAGGGACCGAATGGATCCAAAAGTTCAATGCTATGGTTAGAATTTATTCTTAATACTTTTCTCATAGTTGCGGATGCTTGCGAGGGGGTTAATTATAAGTAGGAGGTTTGTTCAAGTAAGAACAACACCTAAGCACCAGTCCACCCACACATTATCAAAGTAGCGAACACGAATTAAGCCAACATGGTGAAAGTGACTAGACGAAATTCCCGTGTACCCTCAAGAACACTTTGCTTATCATAAGAGACCATTTTGGCCTGTCCTTTGCCTCAAAAGGGTTGGGATACCTTGCTGCACTTTTGTTACTACTACCATTATCTTGCTATCAAACTACTCTGTTACTTACAATTTCAGCACTTGCAGACATTACCTTGCTAAAAACCACTTGTCATTTACTTCTACTCCTCGTTGGGTTTGACACTCTTACGTCTGATGACCCACAAGTATATGGGGTCAATTGTAGCCTTTTCGATAAGTAAGAGTGTCGAACCCATATACTTGTGGGTCATCAGACGGAAGAGTGTCGAACCCAACGAGGAGCAAAAGTAAATGACAAGTGGTTTTCAGCAAGGTAATGTCTACAAATGCTGAAATTGTAAGTAACAAAGTAGTTTGATAGCAAGATAATTTGTAACGAGCAAGTAACGGTAGTAGTAAAAAAAGTGAAGCAAGGTAGACCAATCCTTTTGAGGGAAAGGACAGGCCAAAACGGTCTCTTATGATAAGCAAGGTGTTCTTGAGGGTACACGGGAATTTCATCTAGTCACTTTCATCATGTTGGCTCAATTCGTGTTCGCTACTTTAATAATTTGGTATGTGGGTGGACCGGTGCTCAGGTGCCGTTCTTACTTGAACAAACCTCCAACTTATGATTAACCCCCTCGCAAGCATCCGCAACTACGAGAAAAGTATTAAGAATAAATTCTAACCATAGCATTAAACTTTTGCATCCAATCGGTCCTTACGAAATAGCGCATAAACTAGGGTTTAAGCTTCTGTCACTCTCGCAACCTATCATCTAATAACTACTCCACAATGCATTCCCTTAGTCCCAAATATGGTGAAGTGTCATGTAGTCGACGTTCACATGACACCACTAAGGGAATCACAACATACATATCATCAAAATATCAAACACATATCAAGTTCACATGATTAATTGCAACATGGTTTCTCCCGTGACCTCAAGAACAAAAGTAACTACTCACAAATGATAATCATGCTCAAGATCAGAGGGGTATTAAATAGCATAATGGACATGATCATATAATCTTCCACCAAATAAACCATATAGTAATCAACTACAAGATATAATCAACACTACTAGTCACCCGCAAGCACCAATCTATAGTTACGGTACAAAGAATGAACACAAGAGATGAGCTAGAGTTGGAGAGGATATGGTGATGTTGAAGATATTTATGGTGGTTGCCCTCCCCAAGATGGGAGAGTTGTTGCTGATGATGATGACGATGATTTCCCCCTCCGGGAGGGAAGTTCCTCCGGCGGAATTGCTCCACCGGAGGGCAAAAGTACTCCTGCCCAGGTTCCGCCTCGAGACGGCGGCGCTTCATCCCAAAAGTCCTCTCCTTATTTTTTCCTAGGTCAAAAAGACTTATGTACCAGAAGAGGGGCGCCGGAGGTGGGCCGAGGTGAGCATAACCCACCAGGGTGCGCCTGGGCTCCCTAGCGCGCCCAGGTGGGTTGTGCCCACCTGGTGGCCCCCCTATGGTACTTATTGGCTCCAATAATTCTCATTTATTCCATAAAAAATCCTCATGAAGTTTCAGCTCATTTGGAGTTGTGCCAAAAAGGTAGCCACACATAGCTTTTTCAGGTCCAGATTTCCAGCTACCGGAATTCTCCCCCTTTGTGTGTACCTTGCATATATAAGAGAAAAGGCATTAGAATTACTCCAAAAGGCATTATGCAATAAAACAACATAAATAATAGTAGGTAAACATGATGCAAAATGGACGTATCAACCACGTACACAGCTCCTACACACAAAGAACAAATACTTGCAATCCGACGTAAGAGAGGGGTTGTCAATCCCTCATGGGTAAGAAGATAGGTAAAATTGTAGTAGTTTGGATAAATAGATCTCGCGGGAATGAGAGATAAAATAATTAAATAAAAAATGCAGCAAGGTATTTTTGTATTTTTGGATTAATAGATTTGAAAATAAAGGCAAATAAAAATAGATCTTGAAGGCAAACATGATAAGAAGAGACCCGGTGGCCGTAGATTTCACTAGTGGCTTCTCTCGAGAAAAATAGCATACGGTGGGTGAACAAATTAAGGGCAATTGATAGAACTTAAAATAATCATGAAGATATCCATGCAATGATCATTATATAGGCATCACGTCCAAGATTAGTAGACCGACTCCTGCCTGCATCTACTATTATTACTCCACACATCAACCGCTATCCATCATGCATCTAGTGTATTAAGTTCATGGAGAAACAGAGTAATGCAATAAGAACGATGACATGGTGTAGACAAGATCTATTTATGTAGAAGTAGACCCCATCTTGTTATCCTTAATAGCAACGATACATACATGTCGGTTCCCCTTCTGTCACTGGGATCAAGCACCTTAAGATCAAACCCATCACAAAGCACCTCTTCCTATGGCAATAAAAATTGATCTAGTTGGCCTAACTAAACCAAAGATTCTAAGAAGAAATACGAGGCTATAAGTAATCATGCATATAAGAGATCAAAAAGACTCAAATAACTTTCATGGATAAAAACATAGATCTGATCATAAACTCAAAGTTCATTGGATCCCAACAAACACACTGCAAAAAGAGTTACATCAAATAGATCTCCAAGAGACCATTGTATTGAGAATCGAGAGAGAGAGAGAGAGAGAGAGAGAGAGAGGAAGCCATCTAGCTACTAACTACCGACCTGTAGGTCTAGAATGAACTACTCACGCATCATCAGACAGGCACCAATGAGGATGATGAACCCCTCCGTGATGATGTTTAGATTGGATCTGGTGGTTCTGGAACTTGCGGCAGCTAGAATTAATTTTTCGTTGACTCCGCTAGGTTTTCTGGAATATTGGGGTATTTATAGAGCAAAGAGGCGGTGCGGGAGGCCACTTAGGTGGGCACAACCCAACAGGACACGCCTGGGCCTCCAGGTGCGCCCTGGTGTCTTGTGCTCACCTCGGGCCCCCTCTTTCGTACTTCTTTGGCCCACTGGATGTCTTCTAGTCCAAAAAAATCCACAAAAATTTTCGCTGCATTTGGACTCCGTTTGATGTCGATTTCCTGCGATGTAAAAAAAAGCAGAGAACAACAACTGGCACTGGGCACTATGTCAATAGGTTAGTCCCAAAAATGATATAAAGTTTCTATAAATTGATTGTAAAACATCCAAGAATGATAATATAACAACATGGAACAATCAAAAATTATATTGGAGACGTATCAACAGTAGGGGCAGCAAGGCACGTATTATATTGTTGCCATCGAGGATAAAAAGATGGGGTTTACAGCATATTGCTTGAGTTTATTCATCTACATCATGTCATCTTACTTAATATGTAACTCTGTTCTTCATGAACTTAATACTCTAGATGCAGGCAGGAGTCGGTCGATGTATGGAGTAATAGTAGTAGATGCGGGCAGGAGTCGGTCTACTTGACACAGACGTGATGCCTATATTTCATAATCATTGCCTTGGATATTGTCATAACTTTGCGCTTTTCTATCAATTTCTCGATAGTAATTTGTTCACCCACCATATTATTTGCTATCTTGAGAGAAGCCACTACTGAAACCTATGGCCCCCGGGTCTATTTTCCATCATATAAGTTTTTGATCTACTAATTTGCAATCTTTTACTTTCCGATCTATAAATCGGAAATACCAAAAATATTTACTTTACCTTTTGTTTAGTTTCATCTATCTCTATTAGATCTCACTTTCGCAAGTGACCGTGAAGGGATTGACAACCCCTTTATCGCATTGGGCGCAAGTTGTTTGATTGTTTGTGCAGGTCTTGGTGATTTGTGCGTTATCTCCTACTGGATTGATACCTTGGTTCTCTAACTGAGAGAAATACTTATCTCTACTTTGCTGCATCACCATTTCCTCTTCAAGGGAAAAACCAATATGAGCTCAAGAAGTAGCAGGGCACAAAGTAGCGGCTGAGCCGTTCGTGATGATCTCGTCCATCTCGGCGTCGGTGCTGTTGAACTGTGGCGCCGAGCATGGTGCAAAGGGTAGGGGTCTGATACGTCTCCAACATATCTATAATTTTTGATTGTTTCATGTTGTTATGCTATCAATCTTGGATGTTTTATATTCATTTACTAGCAACTTTATATAATTTTTTGGGACTAACCTATTGACATAGTGCCCAGCGCCACTTGTTGTTTTTTGCTTGTTTTTTATTTGCAGAATATCAATACCAAACGAAGTCCAAATGAATTATGGGTTTATGATCAATTCTATACATGAATATTATTTGAGTCTTTGTTGAACTCTTATATGCATGATTGTTATAGCCTCATATTTCTTCTTCAAAATTTTGGTTTGGTTTGGCCGACTAGATTGATTTTTCTTGCCATGGGAAGAGGTGTTTTGTGATGGGTTCAATCTTGCGGTGCTCAATCTCGGTGACAGAAAGAGACATGACACACATGTATCGTTGCCATTAAGGGTAACAAGATGGGGTTTATTCATACGTGAGTTTATCTTGTCTACATCATGTCATCGTTCTTATTGCATTCTCCGTTTTTTCATGAACTTAATACACTAGATGCATGCTGGATAGCGGTCGATGTGTGGAGTAATAGTAGTAGATGCAGGATCGTTTCGTTCTACTAATCTTGGACGTGATGCCTGTCTACATGATCATTGCCTTGGATATCGTCATGATTATTCGCTTTTCTATCAATTGCCCAACAATAAATTTTTTACCACCATATGCTATTTTCTTGAGAGAAGCCTATAGTGAAAACTACAACCCCTGGTCTATTTCCTATCATATTAAATCTAAAAGTACCTTGCTGCACCTTTTTATTAATTTTATTTTGTGTCTTAGTTAGATCTATTTATCAAATCTCATATGATTTAATCTATCTCAATACCGAAGAGGGGTTGAAACCCCTGTGATAACCCACAAGTATAGGGGATCGCAACCGTTTTTGAGGGTAGAGTATTCAACGTAAATTTATGGATTCGACACAAGGGGAGACAAAGAATATTTGCAAGTATTAGCAACTGAGTTGTCAATTAAATCACACCTGGAGGTTAATTATCCGCAGCAAAGTGATCAGTGGCACAGTAATATGATAGCTTTGATAGTAGTCATAGCAGCAACAGTAACGGTAACAGTGATAGTAATAGTTTTGTAGCAGTAATGATAGTAACTGCAGTAGTAATAACTTAGCAAGATCAATATGTAGGACAATCTTAGGCATTGGATGGGCAATTTTTTGGATGATATTCATCATATAATAGTCATAACCTAGGGCGATGCGGCACTATCTCCAGTTCATAAATATAATGTAGGCATGTATTCTGTAAATAGTCATATGTGCTTATGGAAAGAACTTGCATGACATCTTTTGTCCTACCCTCCCGTGGCAGCGGGGTCCTATTAGAAACTAAGGGATATTAAGGCCTCCTTTTAATAGAAACTGGAATAAAGCATTAACACATGGTGAATACATGAACTCCTCAAACTACGGTCATCACCGGGAAGTGTCCCGACTATTGTCACTCCGGGGTTGCCGGATCATAACACGTAGTAGGTGACTATAACTTGCAAGATCAGATCTAGAACATAGATATAATGATGATAACATAATTAGTTCAGATCTGAAATCATGACACCCGGGCCCAAAGTGACAAGCATTAAGCATGGCAAAGTCATAGAAACATCAATCTCAGAACATAATGGATACTAGGGATCAAGCCCTAACAAAACTAACTAGATTACATGATGAATCTCATCCAACTCCTCACCGACCAGCGAGCCTACGAAGGAATTACTCACTCCCGGTGGGAGCATCATGGAATTGGCAAAGGAGAAGGGTTGGCGATGACGAAGATCGAAGATCCCCCTCTCCAGAGCCCCAAACGAACTCCAAATCTGGCCTCCCAATGAAGAACAGGAGGTGGCGGCGGCTGTCTCGTGAAACGCGATAATTCTTCCTCTCTCATTTGTTTCTGGAAATATGTGATTTTATAGCGTCGATTTTAGGGTCTGTGGGGCCACCAGGTGGGGACAACCCACCTGGGCACGCCTGGAGTGCCTGGACGGGGGGCGCGCACTGGTGGGTTGTGCCCATCCAGGTGCCCCCCTCTGGTGGTTCTTGGCTCCAGAAATTATCTTTATTCGTATAAAAATTCCTCGCAAAGTTTTGTTCCAATCCGAGAACTTTTATTTCTGCACAAAAACAACACCATGGTAGTTCTGCTGAAAACAGTGTCAATCCGGGTTAGTTTCATTCCAATCATGAGAGTCCAAAACAGCAGGAAAAGCGTTAGGAAAAGTAGATACAACATAGACGTATCACCCTCTTACATGTTGGGTTGCAAGTTTTTGTTATTTGTGTGCAGGTGTTGTTTACAAAGTGTTGCTTGGTTCTCCTACTGGATTGATAACCTTGGTTTAATAACTAGGGTAAATACTTACCTTTGTTGTGCTGCATCATCCTCTCCTATTCGGGGAATTACCAACGGAGATACAAGCAATCAGGGTCCACGGCGTAGAGTCGGTGCACAAGAGCTTGAGTACGTCTGCGAGTAGCCGTACTGGGTGTTGATGCCGGCGGTGAACGCGGAGGGCGTGCACAGATCGGGGCTGGTGAAGACGGAGGGGGCGCGGTGCAGTGTAGTGCGGGAAGGTGATGTTCGGGTTGAAGCCCCCGAGCGCGTCACCGTCGGCATAGTCAGGCGAGGATGCATACGGCGGGAAGTTGGTCGGCGATGCGATGCTCTACTGGCTACCCCACGCGCCTTGTGGGTACTGGCATGCCTGTTGAGGTGGAAGTTGCTGCGCTCGTTCGCCATGGTCGCACGAGACGCCTCCTCCTACTCCGATGCAGCGTCCCTGGCCTTCTTCATGTCGAGTCTCTTTTGCCGATCGTTGGTGACCGCCGCCCAGCAATCAACGCCGGCCTTTCACTAGGCATTCGTCAAGCCCGGGGGCCTTGCCATCGGCGCCCTCGGCTTTGGCTGGGCGGGATCGGTGGCTTGGCGAGGGGCGCATACTTCTTCGGTGGCATGGGGTGACGCCCGGTTAATTAAGTTACAGTGATCCCCCGCTAATGGTGTCATGTCATCACATTACTGTTGCTAATCCTCACTTGATCCAAATCATGATTCAAAATCAAATTCAAATTAAAGTCCAAAATTCAAATTTCTCAAACATGCAAAATAAAATGTGCAAAGTGTGGCAAATATTCCATAACCAATTATGGTGTTGACCCAACACTTCTGTAAAGTATTTAAATCCCCTTTTGTGAATATAGCAGTGGTTAAAAATAATTATTAAATGCTTTTTAAATTATAAAAATACTAAACTATTTTATTTGAACCTCAAACTAAATGTGGCACTGGTACAATTAGTAAAACCAATTTAGGTGCTATCCCTATATTTTATAAAGCTAATTGCTATTAAAAATAAAAGAAAACTAAAACTGTAAAAAAGAAAATACAAAGGGAAATGAAAAATGGAAAAAGGGGATTCCCCTGCCCGCGGGTCTTGCCATCGAACTCGCCCAATGGCCCACTCCCTCCCTTGTCATCTTCTCTTGTTCCCCTAGCCGTGTCGCTACATGGGCAGGGCCCCCGCCCGACCGCCTCGCCGGCCATGCCGACGAGAGGATAAGGGTACCGAACCCCTCGGCGCCTCCTCTTCCACTCCCCACTACCCACACTTGCCCCACTCCTCTCTCCCTATTTGGCCTTGCTCCCCCAGATCCCCTTCTCTGGCCGCTCACCGAACGGGCTCATCGCCGCAATCGACATGGCCACCGTTGTCCTCCCGTCGTTCCAAGGAGTTCGGCGGCCTCCCTACGTTCACCCTCATCGACCTCGCCATTGGATCGAGCCGTTGGAGCCCCAACGACGTCGCCTCGGCCTCTTCTTCCTCGGTGTCGTACGCCACTACCGCCTTCGATCCTGTCAGCTCCGGCTCCGGCAAGCCATCCCCGAGCCCAGTATGCACCCCTACAGGATAACCATGGGCCCTGCTCCTCCTTCCATCTCTCCCATGCCGCCCGTAGCTCGCTTCCCACGCCGCGCCACCATTACCGGAGCTCAGCTCCGCCGCGGTGCTCCCTATCATTGTTGCCGTCGTGGTCGTGGCCACCTGAGCATAGAAACATGCTCAGGGCACTCCTGTGGTGCAGCCAATGCCGTTCATTCGCCCGCACATGCGTGTAGCACCATCCCCGTCGACACCCGCCGCCTCTGCTAGATGCCATCAACGTTGTTGGCCACCTGCACCATAGCTGCTTGCTCCATTAGATGCGCGCCAATGCGCCAGTTCGAGTGGTGGCCTCCGTCGTCTGTTTGGTCGCCGAAGAAAACATTAGGTCCTCGCGCGCCGCCTGTGCCCGTCTGTCCCCTGCTCGCGCGTGCTCGACCTCTCTGTTGAGCCTAGGTAGGGCCGCGACGTGCTGATCTTTCGAGGCCTGGCATTGACCCGGAAAAGTGTGTCCGGCCAGAGTGATCGAGCATGTTGGAAAACATGGTGCATCCCTGCAGGGAAGATTATCTATTAATAGTCGTGTCCACGGTAACGGGCGTTCGGACTTATATCCTGATCTAATATAACTAGAAATGGATACTTGAGATATGTGATGGATATGTGGCTCCGAGATTGCTTTCTCGCATTGAGTCGAGGAAGGATCTCTGGGCGTTGTTTCTACAACATGTTTGTTAAATATTAAAATGCTATTCTGTACTCTTCTACATGCTGCAAAATGCTTGGAGCTATTTAAGGATGCTAGTCTTTGATAGGCTAGGCCTTCCCCCTCTATTCTAGCATTCTGCAGTTCAGTCAACAGATACAAACCTTCCATTAGATACCAATGCATACTTAGTATAGATCTGATGCTTGCGAGTACTTTTGAGGAGTACTGACGGTTGCTTTGCTACCCCTTTTCCGCCTTCTTTCTTCTTTCCGGTTGTTGCAACTAGATGGTGGATCCCTGGAGCCAGATGCCACCGCCACCGAATACTACTACGTGGAGACCGACGACGACCAGGAGTAGTTAGGAGGTCCCAGGCAGGAGGCCTTGCCTCTTTGATCGTTGTTGCTTTTGTGCTAGCCTTCTTAAGGCAGTCTTGTTTAACATATGTCTGTACTCAGATATTGTTGCTTCCGCTGACTCTTGTGTATCGAGCTATGTATTCGAGCCCTCGAGGCCCCTGGCTTGTAATATAAAGCTTGTATTCTTTTATTTGTGTTTAGAGTTGTGTTGTGATATCTTCCCGTGAGTCCCTGATCTTGATTGTACACATTTGCATGTATGATTAGTGTACGATTGAATCGGGGGTGTCACACATGGTGGGCGGATCTGGGGAGAATGGCGGGAGCTGCGGGGGAGATGGGGGTTGGTGGGAGGAAAAGGGAGGGAAAGGTAAAAACGGCGGGAAAATCGGCCAGTTTCGCCGATAGTGCGGGTCCACGCGCCTTTTCGCGTCAGCCGGTTCCCCCAGCCCCCCCCCTCCCCCGGTGCGCTCGATTCTGCTTGGGTATGCCGGATGTAATTTTGGCCCAAAGCAGAGGAAAATAAGGATCTTGGGGCGTGGCTGGGAGATTTTCGTTCGCCCAGCAGAAAAAAGCCCCCTGGGGGCTGTTAGGGGTAGCTGGAGATGCTCTTAACATGCCCCCCCAAGGCAATTTTTCGCGCCGACGGCGAAAAAACGGCCCAGTCGCGCCCACAGGAACCCGTTTTTTGCCGGTTTGGGCCGAAATTAGCACCGACGGACCGAGGTCGAACCCGGCGTGCTGGGGGGCGCTGGGGCGAGCGATTTTGGCGCGAATGGGGGCGGGCCTGCCGAGTCAGTGAGACGCCGCTTCGTCTCCCTCATTGCCTCGGTTGCCGCGGGAATCAATGCCAAGGCTGCCGCGCTGCCATGCTGGTCAGCTTCCATTGATGCCTCACGGGCGGCGCAATGAAGGCGCCGCCGACGCTCGTTCGGCCCGCACCCGCCACGCGTCGCCTGGCATGCATCCTCCCCGCCGCCCCGCTAGGGCTATAAAAGGCGACCCTCCCCGCAGGTGAACGCCACAACCTCCCCCTACATCCGCCTCGCAAAAGCAACCCTCTCCCCCCTCCCCACCGACGAGCAAAGATGGCCAAGAGGTTTCCAGGCGACGGCACCGTGGCGAACGGCTTCGGCCGCCGCCACCTCCAAGAGCCGGAGGCGCACCTCCTCTACAAGGTCGAGTACCCGGCGCCCCCAGACATGCGCATGCCGGGGGCGTGGAGGCTGAGCGCCAGCGGTGTCCCGGTGCCACCGGTGTCCGAAGGGGCGGCACGGCGGGCAGAGATCGTCCGCATCCGCTCTTCCCTAATGGAGGAATAGCGAAACAAACCGAGGTACGCGCCCGACAACGAAACGCTGTGGACGATGTACTTCGAGCGCCACAGCGAGGAGCAAATCGCCTCCGTCAGCGGCGGCATTCCCCGCGACCGCCTCAACGCCGAAGGACGGCGCGAGTGGTGGGGCGTCCCCGGCCGCACCCTCGAGGCCGTCCTCGACCACATCGAGACCGGCAACCTGCCGCGCCTCGAGTACCCGGCACGCCCGTCCTTCTCTCGCCACCGCGGCAGTTCTTGGACGCCGCGGCGAATGGAGCCGACGTCCTCGTCGTCGGGCTCCAGCTCGCCGGCTCTCCGTCCCGTCAAGCCAGAGCCGGAGCAGACACCACAGCGACGCCGCACCCGGAGTTGCGCCCTCGTCATCAACGAGGGTGCCCGCCCCTCCCCGCGCTCCCTTGGCCTGGTCTGGCCGAAGCCCGAGCCCGGCCTGCTCCCCGTGAAGGCGGAGCACGTTGACATGGTGGCCCCCGACGACGAGGCCGCCCTAAAATGGGCGAAGGAGGACTACGTCCGCGAGCAGGTGCGTCGCCAGCGCCAGGCATACGTGGAGCTCCAGGCCCGGTGCCAGGCCCGGCGACGGGGCCGCGAGGAGGGCGGCGTCATCGTCCTCGACAACGACGAGGAGGGCGAGGCCGGTCCGTCTAGTGCCCCGCCGCGCGTCGGCGACTTTGGGCAGGGGTGCAGCAGGGACGGGGGTGGCTCCGGCGGGATGCGCGACGACGACTACACCCGCTTCTACAGGCTTCTCGGCATGTGGATGGCGGGCGGTGGACGCGGCGTAGTGGCTAGCGCAATTTGGCTACCGTAGTTTGGCGTAGTTTGCATGTTTTACTTTTTTGTACAAATTTTAATAAAATTTCGCCGAGTTTGTACCAGATCGCGAGTTTGCACAAGTTTTATACGTAATTTCGCCGAACTCGCGTTGATCTGATGGGCGACGACAGGGGACGGAGTCGCCCCCAAGCGTCAAACTTGCGCCGGTTCGCCCCTAGGTGGCTTTTTTTCGCCGCCGGGAGGCCGAACGGCTAGAGATGCTCTTACCCACTAAACTAGTGCTCTCCTCATGACAGTTGCCGCTCGCTCTTTCTGCCGGCGATGGATGCTAGCTCTCGTTTGCAACAGGCCATCCAGGAGTTTCATGCTCGAGATTCGATCAAGATCACAGAAGTGGTTGAGATTTCGTGCTGGTTTGCCAGCGTGAACGTGCTAGTCGCCCGGGGCTGCTAGAGATTGCGACGCCACAGGAGAGGCTCACATGTTATGTGGATGCCGTTTTCGATTCAGACAGAAGATCTAAAGCAATACTCGATGCAAACGACTTCCTCCTGCTATATTCTTTTTGTGCAAGATGCAAGGGACGGACTCGTGATGGCAAGCAAGGTTGGCTGCAACAATCAGGTGGTTGAAGCCGATTGCATGAAATTCATCCAGGTGATGCAAAGTGTCGGCAACGCCCTCAGACGGCGGCAGCTATTTTTAGGAATGCATCTTTTTATGTCGCAATTTTAATATTGTTAAGTTTAATCACGTCCCTAGGGAAGCCGATATGACGACAGTGCGCTGGCTAACAAGTCGGAGGCCTTATGAACTATTGCCTCGGATTTTCTAGTAGTTGATATATTAACAAACGATGTATTAACAAATGAGATATAAAAGCATCTACACCCGGACTTGACAAATCCGGTCCCTCAAACGCCCGCGGATGCGCCCGGGCGCGTCCGCTGGCACTGATCGGACACTTCTCAAATCCTGACATCCACATCCGTGTATCTCATATCCGCTCCCTCAAATCCATACTAACATGCAACATAGATAAAAAGAACGTAGATCATCACACAAACATAGAATCAAACAGAGGAATGCACATTTCGATCACCAAAAGATCACCGTTGGATGTCCAAAAGATCCATAGTTCACGTAATTCACATAAACGACGGACAAATTTAAACTAGATTACTAAAAACTTGAAATTGAAGATGAAGACGGCTGAAGTTCACCACTTCCTCGCCGGCACTTTACCCTTCCGATCATCGGCGCAGCTGTAGGCGTCGGCAGCTAGTGGCGGATCGTCCGAGTCGTCCGAGGATGAGCCATGGTCACCCTCGTCATCGAAGATGCTGGAGAGGATGACGAGTTCTTTTAGCCGCTGGACCTCCCTGTCCTGCTGCCGCTTGAGCTTCGCGAGCCGAGCCGCCTCTGCCGCTACCTCCGCCGCCTCGCGCTCGTACCGCTCAATGAAAATCCGGAGCGCCTTGGTGTTCTTTTGCCGGAGCCGCCGCGCGTTCGTCTCCGCGGTCGTAAGCGACCGACGGTAGACCCATTCGAGGAGCCGTGCGTCCTCATCGGGCTCCGCCTCCATCCCGCGGCGGCGGCGCACAGACTGCTCTGCCTCCCTCCTCTCCCTTTGCTGCTGCCGCTCGCGGCGGGCGGCGCGTGCCTCTGATTCCGGCGGGCGTGTCTGGGCCGGCGGGGTAGGCACAAGCACCCACCGCTACCCACGTGGAGGAGCAGTAGCCGACGGGGGCAGGGGACGACGTAGGGGAGGCGCGGATTATGCAGGCCACCTGTCGGAGCCGCGCACGGGTCGGGAGGGGCCAGCGTTGGCGTCCAAGCTGCGCCGGTGGGGAAGCTGCGTCTGCGGTGTGGCTTCTGATCTGGAGATGCCACCGGTCTCCACCATGGACGGCTCCAAGGCGATGCGGAGGGCAAGCTCATAGTCCGGATCCAGGTCGGAGCGGCTGCCAGAGCTCGACATTGTGTCTGATTCGATCGGAAACGGTGCGGGGAGAGAATAGAGCGAGAGAGGAAATTGAGTAAGTTAAGGTTTTGGAGCGATGAGCCGGATGGGGTTTTTTGCGAGACAACTGTCGTGGTTCTAAGCCTGACAGTAGAGTGGGGGTAGGTATGGAGAGGCAAGGTCCTAGCTATGGAGAGGTTGTAAGCACAAAGGATGTACGAGTTCAGGCCCTTCTCGGAAGAAGTAACAGCCCTACGTCTCGGAGCCCGGAGGCGGTCGAGTGGATTAAGAATGTGTGAATTACAAGGTGCCGAACCTTTCTGCCTGTGGAGGGGGGTGGCTTATATAGAGTGCGCCAGGACCCCAGCCAGCCCACGTAGGAGAGGGTTTAAGGTGAGTTAAGTCTGGGGCGTTACTGGTAACACCCCACATAAAGTGCCTTTACTATCATAAAGTCTACTTGATTACAGGCCGTTGCAGTGCAGAGTGCCTCTTGACCTCCTGGTGGTCGAGTGAGTCTTCGTGGTCGAGTCCTTCAGGTCAGTCGAGTGAATCCTCGTTGGTCGACTGGAAGGCGACCTCTTCTAAGGATGTCCTGGGGTAAGTTACTTGGATCAGGTCCATGACCCTACCCTAGGTACATAACCCCATCATTAGCCCCCGAATGGATTGAGGCTTCGAGTGAAGAAGGAGTTGATGTCGTTTCCGATTAATCTTTGTGCTCCGGTTGTGCGCTGTTCTGGACCAAAGAATCCCTTTGTCGACAGGAAACAACTTGCCTTCAGTCGACTTGATCCATTCTGTTTTTGCGTCGAGTGATCTTTCAGGCTTCGACGATCTCCGAGCGACGGATCGCCGGAAACACCGCGCCTGACAGACTGATTTGTTGCTCGCGGATTCCGCGGGATGCGAAATTTTGGGGCGCGCGCGAAGCGGGGCGGACCGCGGCGTTCGGATGGGACGGGGCATGGACGCCTCGATCTCCGCGCCGCCTTTTTCGCCACGTATCCCGTCTGCATAACTGTTCCAGATATGATTAGATCGACCGGGCCCACCTGTCATCCA
This sequence comes from Triticum aestivum, assembly GCF_018294505.1. Taxonomy (NCBI): domain Eukaryota; kingdom Viridiplantae; phylum Streptophyta; class Magnoliopsida; order Poales; family Poaceae; genus Triticum; species Triticum aestivum. The sequence goes on from NC_057798.1 coordinate 628,561,155, forward strand.
CTCGGAAGGGACCTTATAAATGTGCCCGGCGAGGATTTCTGTGCTGCGCCTTAGCATTCTCCCCCTCTCTCTGCTTCCTTCCTCCCTGCTCAGCATGCTCGCTCTCGCCCCCGCACCACTTCCCTTCGCGCATCTCTCCGGCGACCATGGCCAAGGAGAAGACGGCGGCGCTGGAGCGCGCCAAGAAGGCGTCGGCGTCGGAGAAGGCAAAGGGGAGATCCACCAGCCGCGGAGGGTCCTCGTCCAGATCCCGCCTGCCGAAGGGCTGGGTCCAAGGAGACTGGATCCAGTCGACCATCACAGAGAAGGACCTCCTCGACATGGCCAACGAGGGCTTGATCCCTCACGGAGCTGCGAGGTTGCCGGGGAAGGAGTGGCAGCCACAGCCAGAAGAGGGTGAGTGTGTGCTTTTGGCCACTCATGTTGATCGTGGGTTTTCCTTGCCGCCAAGTATTTTCTTCCGTGGCTTCTTGAATTTCTTCGGAGCGCAGCTCCACCACTTTACCCCAAACTCCATTGCCTATCTTGCTGCATTCGTGTCCATGTGTGAGGGTTTCTTGGGCTGTCGACCGCACTGGGGTTTGTTCAAACATATATTCACGTGTCGATCTCAGACCGTGAAGAAGGCGAGCCCCGGTGATGAGAGAACCCGAGTCGTCCAAATGTGCGGGGGCCTGGGGATTCAGGTGAGGAATAAGAGCACCTTCCCGCCCATGACCTTTCCCGAGTCCGTTAGAGGCTGGCAGTCGACTTGGTTCTACTGCCAGGTCCAGTCGACGCCAGGGCAGTCGAGTGGACTCCCTCCGTTCACCATGGACCGAGTGAGCAAGCCTTCCCCTCTGAAGCTGATTCCGGAGGAGAGAGCCGACGTGAAGATGTTGATGGAGCGCGTGGTGCAGTTGGTTCGGGAGGGAGTGACAGGCATGGACCTCTTGGAGGTTTTCCTCAGGCGTCGCATCCAGCCTCTCCAGTTCCGGAGCCACTGCATGTGGTTGTACTGTGGGACCGAAGACGAGACTAGAGTCCATCCAGAAGCAGTCGACGATGTCACTCTGGAAAGATGGATGGCGGCCGTCACCGGAAACAAGGACAACCCGCGCGGAGCCAGAAGGATTCCTCCACTCGACCACAACAGTGATCCAGATAAGGTACACTTGCCCTGCTCTCCACTGCGCCCTCGTCGTATTCATTTCTGTTAATCCTGCCGACTGGTCGACTGATTCTTGTCTGGGCATTTGTTAGGCCCTCACCGAGCTGTACTCGATGCCCAATGGGGCACAAGCTTCGACTGAGGAGGGCGAGGCGAGCGGAGGCGAGAGCCAGGAAGAGGAGGAATGGGACTCGGATGTCGCAGAGGACGATGACGACGATGATGATGATGTCGATGATGAAGACGACGTCGAGGACGAGGAAGAAGAGGAGGAGGAGGTCGTGCCACCGCGCTCGGAAAGGCGGTCGAAGCTCGTCCACGACCCTTCGACTGAACGTGGCAAGGGGGTTGCGACGCAGTCGACCAAACGCCCTAGGACCACCTCTCCAGCGCCGACTGAAAAGGCGCCGAAGCAGCCCAGGGCGGCCTCGTCGAAGCCGATCAAACTCTTGCCGAAGATGAAGGTGTCCATCCCTACCATATCAGGGTAACCGTGCTGCTCATATTTTCTTATTCTGTGTGAACTTTATTTCTGGTCGACGCTGAAGTTAGTCGACTGATCCTTTGGAGTTGCAGTGCTGCTACTTCTGAGACCTCGGCCCGGGCCGATGACCACGAGATGGAGGATGCGGCAACTTCGAACCCAGGTACTGTATCCTTAACACCGTTTTTAGTCGACTGACTCGCGACCTCTGATCCTGATTCTTCTTCGCAGCTCCGCCCCATACTGTTATCAATCTTCCTGACGACGACGAGGATGAAGAACCACTGGCACGCAGGAAGAGTCGGAAAACGCCCGCCAGTGAGGTGCCTCAGGATGTGACGGCGCCTGAGACTCTGACTGTGGAGGAAGAGAACACCACTCGACACACGGTGTCCTTCGCAAATCCACTGACGAGTGCTCAGCAGCCCTCCCTCTTCACGACTCACCACGTCCCAGAGGACCAAGCTGGTGCAGCGAAGGAGGCAATACGCCAGGCGGGACTCATGATGGAGCAGCTGAAGATCATCCGAGACGCGAGCCAGGCAGCTTATGACGCCAGCTCTGCCCTCCAAAGCAATGTCCAGGTCAGTCGACCGCTGTTTGTTCTGTTGGATATGCTACCAAAAACTTTTCTTTTCCGGAATTTATAGCAGTCACCCACTGGGTGTGTCGAATAAACTCCGTGTTAGCGGGGGCACGCTGAGTGCACCCGCTGGGTGTAGTCCCCAAGGCTAAGGTCGACTGCTTGCAGTCGGCCTTAGGCTTTATGATGTCAATCTTTCCGTCAGTCGACTGGTCGACTGGATTTCACAAACCGGTGGGGGCACGCTGAGTGCACCCACTGGGTGTAGTCCCCGAGACTGTGGTCGACTGCTTGCAGTTGATCACAGTCTTAGAGAATGCATTTTTTTTGAGGTCGACTGGTCGACTTTGTCTTCAACAGGATTAGTGGGGGCACGCTGAGTGCACCCACTGGGTGTAGTCCCCGAGACTACGGTCGAATGCTTGTATTCGGCTGTAGTCTTAGAAACGTGTGTTTTTCCCTTTTCACTCGGAAGTGAATTATTTTTGACATTTAGTCGATTGGTTCTTCGCAGAACTCTTGTGATCTTGTGGCTCGCTACTCAGAGCTGGAACAAAAACATACTCAAGTCGAGCTGAGCTTGAAGCTGGTTCAGGAGAAGCTGACAAAGGCAAAGGAGGAGACCGAAGGTATGTTTGGTGAGACCCTGACGACTGCTTTTCCCCTTGCTTGTTTCAGCATCTGATCTTGCTGTAACTTGCAGGTAAGGTAAGGGAGGCCCAGCAGAAGAAAGACCTTGAGCTAGCTGAGAAGATCAAGCTTGCTGACGAGAAGTTAGCTTCAGTCACCAAGCTCGAACAAGACAATACCAATCTGAAAACTGCTCTTGGGATTGCCAACAAGGAGGTCAGTCGACTGAAAACTGATAAAGCTGCCCTGACCGTCCAAGTCAGCAAATTGACTGAGAAGAAAACTGAACTGGAGGCCTTCCTGAGTGGCCTTGCCAAGAAGCTGTTTCTTATGCTTGAAGGTAAACCTCCATGTTTGGCAAATATTTCCAATTGTGGCTTTTTCCATTCGACTATCTCCTTGACTTAGTGATCATCCTTGCAGAATTTTGTCAAAACTTTGAAGAAGAAACCAGCCGACTGGAGCCAAACCTCGACCCCGTCAATTCTCCGGTGAACGACGAAGTTGCCATGGATGTTTTCCGACTGGAGTCTCGTGTTGCAGCTGTCGTGGACTATCTCGCAAGGCTGAAGGCCGCCACATCTCGCATCGACTCGACGCTCTGGCCTGAGGAGACGCTTCAGAATGACCTTGAATCGTTGATGGCCCGCTTGAACACGATCCCTGGTCGAGTGCAGGAGTGGAAGAAGTCCTCGGCTCGGTGTGGTGCAGATGTCGCTCTGTGTCTGGCCCGAGTCCACTGCAAAGATGCGCGAGAAGAGAAGCTGGCGGCCCTTCGGGTGGCCAATACCAAGAAGCACGACTTCAGGTCCTTTATGGAGACTTTCCTTGCAGCTGCCACTCGGATCGCCGACGGAATTGACCTTGATGAATTTGTTGCACCTTCCAGCCCTCCACAGGAGGGGTAAAAAACTTCTTCTGGCTCGACGCTTTAAATTTGCCTCGGTATGCCGAGTGAAATTGTAACCGACAAACCTTAACAGGCTTGACGCCTGAGCACTTTCGGTTCCTTTAGATGTCGATTCAAACTTGGATTTGGTGCTTGAATACGATTGCCTTCGGCTCGGAATGTCTTTTGCAGGTTCAAAGCAAGGCGCCTTTTCTGCAATCGACCTATTCTTTAGTCCACTTAGGCGAGCACAGGGCTGCAGCTAAGCCCCCGAGTGAGAGGGTTGCTCTTCACTCTGTAGGATTTTTGTAACTTAGGCGAGCACGAGGCTGCAGCTAAGCCTCCGAGTGGAAGGCTGGCTTACCACTCGGTAGGATTTTGATAACTTAGGCGAGCACGAGGCTGCAGCTAAGCCTCCGAGTGAGAGGATCGCTCTTCACTCGGTAGGATTTTCACAACTTAGGCGAGTGCTTGGACTGCAGCTAAGCCCCCGAGTGAGAGGGTTGCTCTTCACTCGGTAGGATTTTTATAACTTAGGCGAGCACGAGGCTGCAGCTAAGCCTCCGAGTGAGAGGATCGCTCTTCACTCGGTAGGATTTTCACAACTTAGGCAAGTGCTTGGACTGCAGCTAAGCCCCCGAGTGAGAGGGTTGCTCTTCACTCGGTAGGATTTTTATAACTTAGGCGAGCACGAGGCTGCAGCTAAGCCTCCGAGTGAGAGGATCGCTCTTCACTCGGTAGGATTTTCACAACTTAGGCGAGTGCTTGGACTGCAGCTAAGCCCCCGAGTGAGAGGGTTGCTCTTCACTCGGTAGGATTTTTATAACTTAGGCGAGCACGAGGCTGCAGCTAAGCCTCCGAGTGGAAGGCTGGCCTACCACTCGGTAGGATTTTTATAACTTAGGCGAGTGCTTGCACTGCAGCTAAGCCCCCGAGTGGGAGGGTTGCTCTCCACTCGGTAGGATTTTTATAACTTAGGCGAGTGCTTAGACTGCAGCTAAACCTCCGAGTGGAAGGCTGGCTTACCACTCGGTAGGATTTTGATAACTTAGGCGAGTGCTTAGATTGCAGCTAAACCTCCGAGTGGAAGGCTGGCTTACCACTCGGTAGGATTTTGATAACTTAGGCGAGCACGAGGCTGCAGCTAAGCCCCCGAGTGGAAGGCTGGCTTACCACTCGGTAGGATTTTGATAACTTAGGCGAGCACATGGCTGCAGCTAAGCCCCCGAGTGAGAGGATTGCTCTTCACTCGGTAGGATTTTCACAACTTAGGCGAGTGCTTGGACTGCAGCTAAGCCCCCGAGTGTGAGGGTTGCTCTTCACTCGGTAGGATTTTGATAACTTAGGCGAAACGGATTCGCAGCTAAGCCTCCGAGTGGGAGTCTGGCTCACCACTCGGTAGGATTTCGATAACTTAGGCGAAACGGATTCGCAGCTAAGCCTCCGAGTGGGAGTCTGGCTCACCACTCGGTAGGATTTTTACAAACTTAGGCGAAACGGATTCGCAGCTAAGTCACCCACTGAGGGGAATTTCATTGGACAAAAATAAAAAGTGACAGATATTATGGAGGAACTATGACACTTATTATTTTGAGGTCCATGAACTACAGAAGTACTTTATTGCAACTCATCCGAGTGATAAAACTTAAGTGAAAAACGGGCGGAGTAGCTCCGCGTTCCAAGCTCGGGGCTCGTCGATATTATGCTCGACGTTGTAAAGACGGTACGCCCCGTTGTGGAGAACCTTGGTGACGATGAAGGGGCCTTCCCAAGAAGGGGCAAGCTTGTGTGGTTTGTGCTGATCCACTCGGAGAACCAAATCCCCTTCCTGGAAGGCTCGACCTCTCACATTTCGGGCGTGGAAACGGCGCAGATCTTGTTGGTAGATGGTCGACCGGATCAGAGCCATCTCCCTTTCTTCCTCTAAAAGGTCAACTGCGTCCTGCCGCGCTTGTTCAGCTTCTGCTTCGTTGTAGATTTCAACTCGAGGAGCATTGTGGAGAACATCACTCGGCAAGACTGCTTCAGCTCCATAGACCAAGAAGAATGGAGTTCTTCCGGTCGACCGATTAGGCGTGGTCCGCAGTCCCCAGAGTACAGATGGAAGTTCGTCGACCCAAGCTCCAGCCGCGTGTTTGAGATCACGCATCAGTCGAGGCTTCAGTCCCTTGAGAATCAGTCCATTAGCTCGCTCTGCTTGTCCATTCGACTGCGGATGGGCGACTGATGCGTAGTCGACCCGTGTGCCCTGGGAGTTGCAGAAGGTTCTGAATTCCTCTGAGTCAAAGTTTGACCCATTATCCGTAATGATGCTGTGCGGGACTCCATATCTGAATATTAGTTCCCTGATGAAGCTAACAGCAGTACCGGTGTCAAGGCTCTTGATTGGTTTAGCCTCGATCCACTTGGTGAACTTGTCGACTGCCACCAATACATGCGTGAAGCCACTTTGTCCTGTTCTCAAAGGACCGATCATGTCCAGCCCCCAAACTGCAAAAGGCCAGACGAGTGGGATGGTCTTCAAAGCTGACGCAGGCTTGTGCGACATATTCGAGTAGAACTGACATCCCTCGCATGGCCACCTCGTCGTTCCCACCACCAATCTGAACTGCCACTCGGTAGTCTTCAAGCCAAGTTTCAGGCTTAGACTCACCAGTGAACTTGCTGACTCCTGTTGCCAACCTGAAATTGGGGGGGATAACTGCGGCTCTGATAGCTCTGCTGAAACATTCAGGACCAGAAACATGTACTCGACTGCTCGTGGGTACATCTCTGTCGAGTGCGCCTCGATGGGCTCTGTTCCGGTCGACCAACCCTTGCACGATAATGGATCGCGCGTCGAAGCCTGGCTCTCTGGGGTCAACTGGAATCCTACGCCCAGTACTGTACTGACGCCTATCATCTGGCTGCCGAGGAGCGTAAGACCCACCCCTCGGAGGGGAATAGGGCACTCGATGCCTATCATCTCGGTCGAGTCTGTCGCCATATTGATCTCGCCGATTCTCACGCCCTTCGCGCCGCGGAGGCGATCTGGGGCTGTGAGCCGACTGAACCGTATTCACAGTGATAGATCGACTGTGAATTCTGTTGCGCGACTGAGACACGGCTGAATTCTGATCTCCTGCTGCCCGGAGCAGATCCCTGATCTGCAGCAAACCTCTGCCAGCTTCCGACTGCGAAGGCTGAATGGACTCCGCTATACGGGTCGCAGCTGCTAAATTCTGAATTGGGGTTCGATATACCTGAGTCGGCGGGAAGAGTTGACGTCGACTGGTGTCGGGAACTCGTTGCCGTGCGCGCTCGTCGAGTGCTCGCTGAAGGTTCTCCAGTCGAGTGCGCTCGGCCAAATTGGCCAGACGCGCCTCCTCCAAGGCACGAGCCTCGGGGGTTTCTCCTGCGATGGGAATACGCAGGGGATCCTCGTTCCTGCGGCGAAGCTCTTCTCTTTGCAGAGAGTCGAGTGGCTCGGGCTGGTACTCTTCGTAGTCTCGTGCAGGGTCGCCGCCGTCACCTGCTCCACCACCACGGGCGAAGCCAGGAGGGCTGCGGGGCCCGTCGACCATCAAGATTTCCGCCGCTGGATCACTGCTTCCGCACTCGGATGCAGTCTCTCCGGAGCCAGTCGACTGATCGAACAAGCCGTAGAGAGATTCGTTGGGCTCGATTGCCGCAACTTGTGTAGTGGCCGACTGGCGAGCCACCGCGTGACTCACCCATCGCTGAAGCCTCGACCGGCCTAAGCGCTTGCGCTGGCGGGAGACCGGGAGGGTGGACGATGGAGGAGCCGACCGATACTGGGTCGACGGTTGCCGCAGCAGAACGCCGCGGACATATGCGCGAAAATGCGTCGCACCGCGGACGGGGAGCGCATCTACGTCGAGTGGAGCCTCCTGGAGCCATGCGGAGTCGTCGGCGATGAAAGTGAGAGTGCCGAGACGGATCTCTTGACCCTCGACCAAAACTCCAGCAGACACCATGATGAAAGTACTCGGAAGAATCGCAACTTCTCCACAAAATCGCTAAAACACCCGCCCCACGGTGGGCGCCAACTGTCGTGGTTCTAAGCCTGACAGTAGAGTGGGGGGTAGGTATGGAGAGGCAAGGTCCTAGCTATGGAGAGGTTGTAAGCACAAAGGATGTACGAGTTCAGGCCCTTCTCGGAAGAAGTAACAGCCCTACGTCTCGGAGCCCGGAGGCGGTCGAGTGGATTAAGAATGTGTGAATTACAAGGTGCCGAACCTTTCTGCCTGTGGAGGGGGGTGGCTTATATAGAGTGCGCCGGGACCCCAGCCAGCCCACGTAGGAGAGGGTTTAAGGTGAGTTAAGTCTGGGGCGTTACTGGTAACGCCCCACATAAAGTGCCTTTACTATCATAAAGTCTACTTGATTACAGGCCGTTGCAGTGCAGAGTGCCTCTTGACCTCCTGGTGGTCGAGTGAGTCTTCGTGGTCGAGTCCTTCAGGTCAGTCGAGTGAATCCTCATTGGTCGACTGGAAGGCGACCTCTTCTAAAGATGTCCTGGGGTAAGTTACTTTGATCAGGTCCATGACCCTACCCTAGGTACATAACCTCATCAACAACCGTAGGGTCAGTGATCGGCCGGGCTTATAAGGCGGACGCGCCCGGGCCACCCCATATTTGGATTGAATATGAGGGGTGCCGCTTAATCCGAACATTTGAGTCCCATTTGAGGCGTCCATCTGGTTTAAAAAATCGTAACCGGTCAGTGATTGAGCGGGCAGCTCGGACATTTGAGGCCAATTTGAGACGCTCAGTCTAGATGCTCTAAACCACCATGTGGGCATTTCTTTAGAAAATACTGGGTGCATACCATTGTGCACATAGAGAACTGCAAGATCCTCACGTTGAACACCCATGCTCTGTGCTCAGGTAGTCGGGCTCGCACCGCACCTCCGTGTAACTCAGTCGACGCCCGAGGGAGGGGACGTCACTTGGGCCAGCAAGACGTTTAGCGGGAGGAGACGTTCACATCGACTATGAAGACGTGTGTAGCTCCTTCGTCAATCTCAAGATGATGTGCCAGCTCAGTTTCACGGTGATGCTCATAAGGGCAGAATATGCGCGCATGCATTCATAGGGATATGAGCATATGTATATATGTATGAGCGTCTGCGTACATCTTGTGATTGATTATTATTTTTAAACTTTGGCCTATAATTTCCGACCTTGATGGCTCCCGGATCGTTTCGGCCCCTACCCCTATAATTTTCGACCTTGATGGCTCCCGGATCGTTTCGGACCTTCCGGTGAGTACTCGGCACTGTGTACGTACTCGTGAGAAAAGGCACACCCCTCTGTCTCTCTCTCCTGCCTACCATCGGCTCACTCCGCGCACAGATCCTACACCCGATCGAGGGACTGGGAGATCCAGCAACGGAAGCGTGGCGTAGCCAGCCCAATAAGTCAGGGTGATTCATCAATAGAAATATTTGCATAAATTTATTTATTTATAAAGAAATATATTTTTACTATACTACATACAAGCTATGGGGAAATTCCAGGATGGTCTATGGACCACCCTGGCCACCCCCTAGCTAACGCCACCGAATCCATGTGCCCCATACCTCCTGCATGTTTCTTCCAGCGTTGTTTCTTTGCCACTTCTCCGAACACGCATCTGGGCCTGACGCGTCTGCAATGCACATGACCAGCACACGATTGAAATGAAAAGCTTAAAAGAAGCTGGAATATATTATCTGAGAGTAGCGTATGGTCAATTTGCGCACACAGATCTAGCCGTCGTCATACGGAGAGGATACTGCATAAGGTAGGCGTGAACCAAAGCTACCTAGCTAGGCTATGCTCGCACGTGCCTGAATTGGTTTGCAACGTACGGCTAGTCTAGTCGGCTAGTGATTCACTGGCAGGTTAATTTTACAGCCACGCTACAATGCAACATGGCAGGTAGACACGATGGTATGTAGTAGCCAGCTAGCAAGGCTGGTCTGGTCGACTGATCGCCATGACGCATGCCAATTCATCGGGTAGCTGCTGGCTGTTGCCGAAAAAGAAAAGAAAGAAAGGCCTAATGGACAGGCGAGCCAAAACCCATGTCAATTTACTCGCGCGCAAAGCAAAGATGCTTCTGCCTTTTCCCATCTCCTTGTTCTGTGGAAGCTTGTGCTGCGATTACAGGCACAAAGCTATCTATCTCTTTTGGCATGGCATCGGTTGTTTTTTTAGAGAAAAGGCATACGCCCGACTTTATAAATAAAACCATACGGCAGGTCACAGAAACAACGCAGGAAAGTAGCAGCAGCCCTAGGCCCCAACAGCGGCCATAGAAAACACAACACACGGAGAAGTCTGGTACATGGCACCCACGCCAGTACACGGCACGCAGGCCGGAAGAAGAGTCCCCCAACTGGAGGACAAAACAGTCAACCAAGCCCTTAGTCACCCTGCGCTTGTCTGCAAAGAAGAGACGCCGTCGTCCGGATTTTGGAGGTTAACGCAGTGAACGCTTCATGGTCGTCGTCCTTAGTCAATGATTTCCACTGCTGCAGGAGGGCACATGATTGAAATAAGTAGTCAGCAGGTTTAGCAGGAAAACCATGTTCAATAGTAAATTTGTTCCTAGTCCTCCAAAGGGACCAGCACAGCGCTCCCAAGCCCACCCAAAAGAGACGCCGAGAGACGCCCGAAAGGTCATGGGCCAAAGCCTGCAGCTCCGCAAAGGAGGCAGGGGCCCAAGAGACGTTTAACCAATCCCGAACGCAACTCCAAATGAGCTTAGCCAGGTGACAATGAGAAAAGATATGCTCAGTGTCCTCAACAGCACCACACAGAGCACAGAACTGGGAGCCCAGGCCATTTCTCTTGCGAATTTGATCAGCCGAAGGCAGCCGACGCCGAAAGGCTTGCCATAAGAAGATTTAATCTTAGGGGGAAGATGAGCCTTCCAGACCTGGGAGAAGCGATTAGTGGGCGTACCCCCAACGAGCTTGGAATAAAGAGATTTCACCGAGAACCGACCAGAGGAAGACAGCGGCCAGATCACCGAGTCCCTAGGCGTCGAGAGCGAAGGGAAGAGGGCAGTAAGACGTTGCCACTCTTCGAATTCTACAGGCGACAAGGAACGCCGGAAGATCAGGTTCCACCCCTGGGAAGCTAACTTAGCAATAGAAATGGCAGGATCCGAACAATAAGAAAACAGGGTGGGAAAGGTCACCGAGAGTGGTGAATCTCCACACCACCAATCTAACCAAAACCTGATCGAAGCACCGTCCCCAACGACAAACTTAACGAATAGTTGAAAAATAGGCCTAACTTTGACCAACGCATTCCAGAACTGTGAGCCACCACGCGACATGGCAAACATTGGGCTGCAGGACGGGAAATATTTAGCTTTCAGGATGTCCAGCCACAGGGGCTGGTCCTCCGCACTCATAATCTTCCACCACCATTTAATAAGTAAGCATTGGTTCATGATGGACATGTTAAGGATGCCCAACCCCCCCAGGTTTTTGGGTCTGCACATCAGCTTCCATTTCACAAAGCGATACTTACGGCGGTTGTCCGCCGCATTCCAGTAAAAAGCACCACAGTGTTTATCAAACCCCGCATGAGTCCCGCTGACAAGAGGTAGAAGCCCATCAGGAACATAGGGAGGGAGGAGAGACAGGCGTTAATAAGAGCTACTTTACCCGCATTCGAGTTGTATCTGCCCCGCCAGGGTAGAACCCTATTACCTACCTTGATAACAACAGGAGCAAAATCCTTAGCATGAAGCACATCTGGGGAGATCGGAAGACCAAGGTATTTGAAAGGAAAGGACCCCAACTTGCAATTGAGAAGGTGAGCCACTCGAATGGCTTCCGAATCCTCGACCCCAGTAACAACCACTTCACTTTTAGCAAAGTTAATCTTAAAGCCCGACATCGCCTTGAAACATAGAAGAATAAACTTAAGGTGCGCAATGCAGGCATCGTTTAGCTCCACCATGATAATGGTATCGTCCGTGTATTGGAGATGGGTCAGACCAGGGGGGATGAGATGATTGCTAACAGGGGATATATGCCCAGAGGCAGCTGCCCTAGATAGCAGGCGAGATAAAGCATCAGCCACAAAATTAAACAAGATAGGCGAGGCAGGGTCACCTTGCCGCAGGCCCCTACCATTAGCAAAGAACTTACTGACCTAGCCGTTCACATTAATAGCAGTGTGGCCTCCCGAGACTAACTGCATAATTCTATGGATAAGAGGACCATCGAAACCTTTGGCTAACAGAACTCTGCGCAAAAAAGGCCAGCAAACCGAGTCATAAGCCTTCTCAAAATCAAGTTTCAGGATGACCGCTTTTGTTTTTTGAATCTTAAGGTCATGAACGATCTCACGTAGACATAAAACCCCATCAAGAATGAAGCGACCTTTAATAAAGGCCGATTGAAAAGGGCTGATGGTACGGTGGGCAATGGGGGAAAGGCGCGTAGCCAACCCTTTGGCCGGAAACTTGGTGAAATTATTAATAAGAGCAATCGGCCTAAATTGCAAAATCAAGTCCGCACCCTTGACTTTAGGAATTAAGGTAATAACCGCATAGTTAAGGCGCGAGACATCCATCGTACCCAACCAGAAACCTTGAATAACTTTACAGACAAGCTCCCGCAACTGCGGACAGAATTTTTTGAAGAAAGGGATTGAGAAACCATCAGGTCCTGAAGCCGCGTTCATGTTAGCCGAGTTAATCACCTGCCAGATCTCCTCGTCAGAAAGGGGGACCATAAGACCCATGTTTTCATCAGGAGAGATCCTAGAATCAGAGTCCCAGAATCCAGGACAGAGGCCAACCCCCAGGTCAGGCTTAGAGCTAAGGAGATTAGAGTAGAGTCCCACAATGTGGGCCATCATGGTGGGTTGGTACGAGGTTCTAACGTCATTAATAACTAGGGAATCAATGAAGCATCTGCGACGCCTACCATTGGCGATCGCAAAGAAATACGTCGTCATCGCATCCCCCTTCAAGGTCCAATTAAGGGTCCCATGCTGGCGCCAACAAATTTCCGACTGGTGGTGCAGCACCAGTAAGGCATCTTCCAGGGCGTACCGCGTGGCCCATTGAGAGGAGGATAGGCCATGAGAGTCGGCCATACGATCAAGATCTCGGATTTGAGATTCTAAGGAGTCCTTTTCTTTACGGGCCTCAGCCGCCTTGTTTCTAGACCACCCCTTAAGGAATTTGCGAAGCTCGTAGGAGAGTTTATGCCAGTCATCAAGAGGGCCAAAGGAGCGAAGAGGAGAAGAAAGAAAAGTAGCAATCCTAGACCCAAGCATATCATAGAAGCCCTCAATCAAAAGCCAAGAGGCATCAAACTGGAAGCGGGAGGTCGTGGCGATAGGTAAAATACCCGCATCAAGGACAAGGGGGACATGGTCAGACCCAACCGCAGGCCTGGCTTTGAGCAGAGCACGAGGAAAAAGCAAATCCCACCGAACGGACACAGAAACCCTGTCCAGCACCGACCGGACCAGGGAGGCTTGATGGTTAGACCAGGTGAAACGAGCCCCCACCCTAGGAAGCTCCTGAAGTGCGCAACTACTAATGAAATCGTTAAAAGCATTGGCGAGAGACCACGAGAAGTTAGAGTTGTTCTTGTCGGCCGGCGAGCGAGTCAGGTTAAAGTCTCCCCCAATAAGAAGAGGAATATTGCAAGTCTCAATCTTGTTCGAGATTTCATCCAAAAAAAAGAGGGGAAAGTGAATGATCCGCAGGCCCATAAACCACCATGAATTCCCACATCATATTTAGTTGGCGATGATGAACTACGCAGCTAGCCCAAAAAATACCATGATCAAAAGTAATGAAGTCAAAGATGTCCCGCTTGGAGCCAATCAAGATACCACCAGAGTGACCCGAAGCGGGTAAAAAGTGCCAGTCATATCTACCCATCCCAGCGATCACAGACAATTCAGAGGGAGAGAAGGATTCCTTGAAAGTTTCAACCAAACCTAAAATGTCAATGTGATCCCCACACACCACGTCGTGAATCTGGTCGCGGCACCCCCTAGCACCGAAACCACGGAATTCCAGAAAAGGGCTCTCATCTAAAAGAAAGGTTTTTGATACGTAGACTCGATCTGCATGGGGCCGCATAAGCCTTAGGCCGCTTAGACCACCCAGATTTGACAGGGACTGGGGGGGCAGACGCCTGGCCACAACCAATATGTGCATCTGCCGGCCCGGATTGACCCTGCACCCCAGCAGGACCAGCACCCTTCGCGGCATCCATAGCCTTAGCAATGGCAGCCTGGGCTACCTCATTCGCCCGAATGATAGAGAGGAGATGAGAGGAAGCGCCCATCTCCGGGTTGTTAACCACCCCAATATTCGACATAATATGCAGGAAATGATCATCTGATATAGCAGGTAAAACTAGGCGAACTGGGGAAGAAGGAAGAGCAGGGGAAGGAGGAGACAAACCTGCATGAGGGAGATCTCTAGCCGCAGCGCGACGTTCCGCACGCTCCGCTATCGAAACGCCGGAGTCCCACACCCGCCGACCCTTCCGCGCCGTAAACGTAGGAGAACGGAACACCGGCGAGCCCCTCGCCGGCGTCGCCGAGCCAGGGCTAGACCCCGATGCAGCGCCAAGGTCCTGGTCCAGACGACGAGCCAACCCTGCAGCAGAAACCTTGGAGGCCTTGGAGGTGGATGAAGCCCGACTCTTAGCAGAAAACTTCCGAACCGAGACCTCCTTCTTCTTGGTGGGAAAGTCAGTGGAGCGCCTAGGGGAAGCAGGGAGATCCTCAATGCCAGAGAAGGAAGGCGACTGCGGGCGAGTAGGCACATTAGAACAAGCACCAGAGATGGGGGTCCCCTTGCCAACCACCCCATCTCGTGGATTCTCCTTCTGGGGATTAGGGGCCGGGGCATTCTCCTTGAGATTCTCACGGTCATCGGAGTCCATCTTGTCCCATTCTGATTGAGTGAAGCGCAAATCCGAACCCCCATTGGGCTTATGCCCCCCAGCCGAACCATCCCCCTGCGTGTCATCTTGATCAGAAGGTTTGGAAGGAGGAGGCGAAGGCGCGGGAGGAGGGGGGCATGGAGGCCAACACCCTCAACCCGAACACGCAGCCGAACACCTTCAGGGGAAGGAAAGACATCCACAAAGCCAAGAACAGAAGCCGGGTCAATGCACCACACGCTGAGCCGAACCGGGCCAACCTTCTCGAGAGATTCCAAGTCCACTTCCATAGGTTTGCCAATGAGGTTACCAAAAGCCATCATGAATTCCACGGACCGAAGGCCAATAGGCACATCATCAACCAATACCCAAGTCTTGCTGAGAGGACCCACCACCTTCGCACCACAGGTAGCCGCTTTGACAGAAACCACAAGCTGATTGAGGGTAGAGTAAAGCTAGTACACGACAAGATCATCCTTAGGCAATCCTTGGAGGGGAACACCACTGCGAACTCAAAGTCAGAGAGCTGGCGCACCTTCCAGTCCCAACCACCCTCATCCCAAATCTTCAAGCCGTCCAAAAGGGTCTGTGGGGAAATTTTCTGACCACACACTGTGATAATAGCCGCATTGGAGAGGGAAGGTGCAGCCATCGTGAGAGGAACCTCAGCGTCCAGAGCGAAAAAGGAGCAATCAGGCAGACCCAACCCAAACTGCACAAAGGAGGGACCCTTGGTGCGATTGCGGCAATCCACCGTCAGGTGGCCATCGGATCGGCAGATGAGACAGAAAGGGGGGGTTAATGCACCTCGATTGGAAGTGGTTCGGGTGGTGACAAGCAAAGCAGGTGAGGGTCGGAGAAGGGCCCGAGGGGACTGGGTGATGGCGAGGAGCAGGAGCAAGAGGCTGTGGCGGCGGCAAGATGTCGTCGCCACGAACCCCCGAGGGCGCGCCCGGACCAGGAGGAGGAGGACGCCGCTCCCCAGCCAGCGAAGAGGACGGCCCAGGGCCAAAGCGCTGCCCCGAGCGGGAGGCCGCGCCGGCCCCAAAGGAGCGGGGAGGAGGCCGAGGCGGAGGGACCGGCCCCCCGGCCTGGATGGGGCGAGGCGCCGAAGAAGACGAGCCACCAGCCGCCGAAGCCGCGGCAGCCTCCCACGGATCCGGCCCCGACCCCGACCCAGCACCAGATCCAGGGAGTGTCGTCCCAGATCTGGCCATGGAGCGGTCCGACCCCGCCTCCCATTCCTCCCCCGCAAGCGCAGGCCCACGCGCCGCCCGGTCAGCCACCAGCTTAGAGCGGAGCTCAGCCTCAAAGGCCAGATCAGCACCAGAGCCCGGCGAGGACTCCCTAGACCTCTTGCTCCCCGACAAGGCCTCGGAGGAGGAGGCCCTCGACTTGTCCATGGTGAGCGTGTCGGCAAAGGAGAGGAGGAGGGGGTGGGGAAGAAGAGGATCTGGAGAAGTGGCGAATGGGACGACGCGCCCTGCGAATATCAGCGGCGGAGGCCGGAAACCCTAGGAAGGGGGGAAGGGCACCGCGGCGCACCCATATATAGCCGCAGCAGGCCGAGCCAGATTGGGCCGAACAGGCCGCAACCGAAGCCCAGGCCAAAGGGGGGGAAGGCCGGGGCGCAGTGGCCACTACCACTTGCCCCGGCCCACAGACAGAAGGGGAGGGAAAGAAATAAAAGACGACAGGGCCAGTGGAGCGGGCAGACCGGGCCGAACCCCAGCAGAGGCCACCAGGCCCACAGGCCCAGCAAGGCCCCTCGAGCCCACCGAGCCACCCGGATCTAGGGTTAGGCCACCAACTGCCACCAGGCGCACCGGCGCCGCCGCCGCCGACGGCCCCGGCCGGGGAGCAGGAGAGCAGGGAGGAGAAACGACTGGAGAAGCCAACCCACCCAGATCAAGAGCCACAGCAGGCCGGGGAGGACGAAGGGGAACACACACCTGCGAGGAAGCCGGATCCACACCCACCACGCGACGGCGGCGCCCAACACACGACCAGCCAGGAGACCCCGACGGCAGCGCCACCGGCCTGCCCCGACCGCCCGGAGCAAACTTCCGGGAACGACCAGCCGCAGGCCCCGGAACCACCACCGGCACGACCAACGGCGGGGCGCACCCCTCCGAGTCGGAGTCAGAGGCCGAATCCTCCAGATGGCCGAGCGCCCAGAACCGCGAGCCAAGGAAGGGCGCTGACGCCAAGGGAGCCAGCGACGGGGACGGCGAACGCCCAGAGCAGGAACCACAAGCCCGCGCCACCGAGGGCAGGCGGGGGGCGGGGAAGAGGGAGGGGCGAGGGGGCCATGGCCACCGGCCGGGGAGGGGACGGAGGGGGACGAGGGGAGGGGAGGGGGGGAGGGGGGAAGGAGAGACAGCCATCCTCACCGCGCGGTACTCCGAGCTCAGCTCCTTCTCCTCCAGCAGCAGCTGATCGATGGTCCCCATTGGTTGTTCCTAACTTGCTACATGCATATATTGGACAAAAGAGCAAATATGCTCGTTGTGCCATAGTCCACCACTCTGATCTCATCTTAGACCCGTCTCCTACCTACTCCCTCCGTTTCAAAATAGATGATCCAAAACTAGTATATAGTTGAGTCGTCTATTTTGAAACGGAAGGAGTAGAAAACAAGGAACGAGCAGCTTTACAGTTCCACTAGTTCATTCTTACTCGCTGTATCTACAAGTATACATGATATGCCTACTGTTCGTGACTTCAGAGTGATGGTGAAACAGTAACACGTGTCGTGGAACTGAAACAACAGCAACGGAAGCTTCACCATGCTGTTCGTTAACCTGGAGGTATATCACACGCAAATAAATCAAGAGAAGCTTTAATTCTTAGCCAATCTTTCCTTTACTGATTTCATCAGAACAGCTGCAACCCTTCACTGATTTTCTCAGAATAAGCAAGGTTCTTCGCTATTAATATGCAGTTATCCCTTTCTCCAACTAACTCCATGATGACATGCATGTCTTCCACTTCATCGGTGTACCATATCTAGGCTAGGTCCTAGATCACTCACTCACTGCCTTACCAGTTGGAGTATAACCAACCGGGAGAAAAAGGGGCATCCATGTTCCATTGATATTGTTCACCAACCTAGCAATGCTGAATTTTTCGTGGCTCTACTGATGCTGCCTCACATTACTCATTTGGTGTGTTTGTGAAGCATCTGATTCCAGGATGAATACTGAATCTGGGATTTATTGCCAGTCCCAGTGGAATTACGCTTACCATAAACAAGCAAATAAAGAAGCAGTAGCCGACCAAGAAAAAAGAGCCTCGAGTCCAGAGATGTCCTTCAAATTAGGATGAATACATGTTTGTTAATAGTACATCTGATCGACATCTGGTCCTTAATTTCATAGCTAACTCTAGGACTTATGACCGAGATAGCGAGCTGATGGTGAGATGTAGGAGTAGAGGTGTGGAGAAGACGAAGAAGCGTCTTGGCTGCGGAAGCAAGCAAGAATCCTACCACTTGGCGTGAGCACTTTGAGCCCTACTAATTAACAGTGGCCCCTGAACAAACCA
Source organism: Triticum aestivum (assembly GCF_018294505.1). Lineage (NCBI taxonomy): Eukaryota > Viridiplantae > Streptophyta > Magnoliopsida > Poales > Poaceae > Triticum > Triticum aestivum. Next base: position 628,579,365 of record NC_057798.1, read on the forward strand.
GGAGGCGCTGCACCAACCAAAGTATATATGTGACCGGCACACTGATGATGGAGTGAGTGTCGGTTTGCATTAATTTTGAATATCACAAACTGCAGTTGAAAGGTAACGAACATAGGTAGAAAAAACGTACTACCCTCTGCATAATTTGCTCATGCAGCTTCAGGAAGTTCCCCATTCTGTAACTGGCTTGCAGAACCAACTCTGTGTTGCCCTTGGCTTGAACCGAGACACAAAGGCAACGAGACGGGAAAGAGAAAGCAGGAACGGAGATCGGCGGGGTAGCTAGCTAGCTGTTCGTGCGCCACCCACGCCGTCGCGTTCTGGTTAGCAAAGGGGCATGGCATGATGACGATGTACTGTGCGTGCCCCCTTGATTGCTCGATGCATGGCGACGGTGGCCACCCAACCTAACCGGCCACGTGAGTGAGTGTGCGACGCCGACGTTCAGCTGTGCTCAACGGAGGACGGGACCCCATCAATGTACGCACGTCGTGTACACTCCTGATACGATGCATGCCGGTGTGCAGGGCCAGCTACTACATAGGAGTACGTACTCCTACTTGGCTAGCCGGTGGCATTTAGAGCAACTTCAATGGGACGACCCATTTTGTCCATGGCGTCTGTTTGGATTAGCATGGATAAAAGTGGAGGCTCAATGCTCCGACCCAACCTCAAATCTCGTCGTCCGTGCCGATTCATTTCTGACTCAAAATTGCGCCTGAAATGCGTCCACGCGGACGCGAAGCAAACACGCCGCGCGTCTCCTCGGCGTCCGCCGCGGCCCCACTTGTAGGCCGCTCAACTACCGCCCATCGTCTAAATTATGACGACCACCGACAGCGGGCCCACTAGTCAGCCATTGGAATCGTCCTATTCAAACCACGTGTGCGGCGTGGCCCGGCCTCATCCACTTCCGTCCACATCTCGCTTCCCACCACCCCCTTGTGCTTCCTCGCCGGTGACACCAAACCCTAGCAAGCAATGGACCTCTTCGGCAGCAGCAGCAGCAAGGGCAAGGGCAAGGGCACCCCCGACTCCTCATCCTCCCGTGCTCCTCCTCCCCCCTCCTCCTCCGGCGCCGGCGTCTTCACATCTCGGTGCACCAAGCGCGGTGGCACTGGGAGTACATGCAGCCGCTGCCCTACCCCGACGTCATGCTGCCGCACCACTGCACCTGGATCCACACCGATCCCGGTGCTGGCGGTTCCGCGGACCCAGCGGGCGCACGACGAGGAGGTGCGCAGGCGCCGGGCGCAGCTCACGCCGGAGCAGCGGCGGATGCCCGAGTACGCTGCCGACTCTCCCAACTAGGAGGCTTGGTTTGCCCTCGAACACAAGGAGCAATGGCGTGTAGGCGTCGACGCCATCCCGCCGTCGTTTCCATCGCCACCCCCGCGGGTAGAGCCGGAGGAAATGGAGGCGAAGGCGGAGTACCAAGCCGCCCTCGAGGAGGCCCTGCAGCACGCGCTGGAGGCTAGCCGGCTCGAGGAGGACGTGCACTGGGATGGGCTGGAGCAAGCCCTTGCCTTGTCGGCGGCCATGGACTCCGTCCACACCCCGCCCTTCGTCCCGCCTCCGCCACCGCCGCCGCCCGTCCAACCCAAGCCGGAGTCGGAGCCGACGCGGAAGCGCTCCCCGCCTCCACCCACTTGGCCGGAGGAGGCCTACACGTGGACCGGCCAATACGCCGAGTGGGTGAGCGCGCCTCCTGTCCACTACGCCGAGACGCCGGCAGGAGGCGGCCCACCTTGAGCGCTGGAAGGCGTACTGGCTCGCCCAGGAGGAGGCCGGCAGCAAGCGGCAGATGCGCTACGAGCAGATGCTGCAACGCGACACGGAGGCTGTCACGCCCAATATGCGACCCTATCCAAAAGGACCTCGAAGGTCCCACCAAGGATAGACCCGCATATTGAAACGCTTTTGCAAGGTGGATATCATTACATCAACATTACATAATAGATGGGGATACATACAAGAGACATACAATGCCACACGAATACAACATCACTATACATCAGAGCATCATCCGACTACAGATGAAACACAAACAGAAACTCAAACGACATCCACCCTGCTAGCCCAGGCTGCCGACCTAGAACCTATCCCCTAATTGAAGAAGCAGAAGAAGAACTCCAAGACAAGTAAACATCGCTCTCGCGTCATGATCATCGCATAACCTGTACCTGCAACTGTTGTTGTAGTAATCTGTGAGCCACGAGGACTCAGCAATCCCATTACCATGGGTATCAAGACTAGCAAAGCTTAAAGGGAAAGGAAGGGGTAAAGTGGTGAGGTTGCAGCAGCGACTAAGCATATATGGTGGCTAACATACGCAAATAAGAGCGAGAAGAGAGCAAGCGGAACGGTCGTGAAGCTAGAAATGATCAAGAAGTGATCCTGAACTCCTACTTACGTCAAACATAACCCAAAAACTGTGTTCACTTTCCGGACTCCGCCGAAAAGAGACCATCACGGCTACACACGCGGTTGATGCGTTTTAATTTGTATCTGGTGTCAAGTTATCTACAACCAGACATTAACAAATTCCCATCTGCCTATAACCGCAGGCACGACTTTCAAAATATTATACCCTGCAGGGGTGTCCCAACTTAGCCCATGATAAGCTCTCGCGATCAACGAAGGATATACCTTCTCCCAGGAAGACCCAATCAGACTTGGAATCCCGGTTTACAAGACATTTCGACAATGGTAAAACAAGACCAGCAAGACCGCCCGATGCGCCGACAATCCCGATAGGAGCTGCACATATCTCGTTCTCAGGGCAACACCGGATGAACACTACGTACAACTAAAACCAGACCTCGAGTTTCCCCGAGGGGGCGCTGCAAGTGGCTCTGGTTCGGACCAACACTTAGACAAGCATTGGCCCGGGGGGGGGCTAAAATAAAGATGACCCTTGGGTTAATTACTCCCAAGGGAAATATAGGTGGTGGTGAGGCAAATGGTAAAACCAATGTTGGGCATTGCTGGAGGAGTTTTATTCAAAGGGAACTGTCGAGGGGGTTCCATAAATCATCCGACCGCGTAAGGAACGCAAAATCCGGGAACATAACACCGGTATGACGGAAACTAGGGTGGCAAGAATGGAACAAAACACCAGGCATAAGGCCGAGCCTTCCACCCTTTACCAAATATATAGATGCATTAATAATATAAGAGATATTGTGATATTCCAACCAAAATCCTGTCCACCATGGAGAAATCTTCAACTTCACCTGCAACTAACAACGCTATAAGAGGGGCTGAGCAAAGCGGTAACATAGCCAAGCAATGGTTTGCTAGGAATAGTGTCAAAGGTTAGAGGTTCATGGCAATTTGGGAGGCTTGATGAGCAAAAGATAGGTAACGCAGCATAGCGATAGAACGAAGCAACTAGCATAGCAATGATAGTAGTGAGATCCAGGGTAGCGGTCATCTTTCCTGAAATCCCGCAAGGAAGAAGAACGAGTCCATGAAGAAGACGAACGGGAGCAGTCGAACGAATCCTCACAATCGTAACATTACCAAAACTAAGAAGCAACACCGGAAATAAACAAACAACATGGTAAATGCACAAGCATAAACATGGCATGATGCACAATCAAGTATGATGCATGTCCGGTTTAAAGAGGCATGGCATGGCAAGGTGCAACAAACAATCCTAAAAATTAAATGGAGCTCAACATGCAAAACACAACATCAATTATTTAGTTCACTCCCGGTTAGGGACTCAACAATATTAAATGTTGGTTAACATGTCAAGAGGTGAAGCTTGACAAAACTAACTATTTAGGCAAGTTTAAATGAGGCCGGAATAACAAACAACAAGTCTGGAAAATCCTCATGTCCATATTTTAGTTTTGGTACTGTTCTGCCCTAAACCATATTTTAGAGTTGTTAAACATGCAAAGTAATATCACCATGTTAAACTAGGCATTTTTCCACCCCATTTACATATAAAGTTTATTTAAAACCAAGCTACGGTTATTTAGTTATGAAATAAATCATTTTAGCATGGCATTTAGCAAATTTAAACAAACAACATTTTAAAACATGGAAGAAAGTGGCAAATAATTAATCTACACAAAATTCTAAGCATTTTACATATATAAAACATTTTAATGTGATGCACGGTTCATGAGTTATTATATGCATGAAGTTTAGGGTCCAATCTGTAAAAATGCAGTTTACTGGATAAATAGATAAATTCGCTGAACAGGAAAAAAAACAGGCATGGGCTGAATTTGAGGCGGACTAGGCTGCTCACATTGGGCCTAAAGGCTGAGGCGGAGGAGGCCAACTGGGGCGCTGGGCCTCGCTCAACGGAGGGGGCCACTGGGCCGAAGCAGAGGTGAAGGGCGACGCGGGCTGAACCGAGCGGGACTTGGCGCTGCACAGGACAGGGGCGCTTGAGGGTGGCCTCACCTAGTGGGCTTCGGCCCGGTTCAGTGAAGGCAACAGTCTGAGGGGCGGGGTCACCGAGCTGGGCCTTGGCTCGGGCCCGATCTGGAGGGCGCTGGAGGCTAGCGCTCCTATTCTGACGAAGCAGAGGCCGCGACAGGGCTGGCGAGGCAGGGGACGGCGGCAGCGATGGCTTCGGCGCAGGCAGGCGGAAGCAGAGCTCGGCTGCGGGACTTGGCGCCGGCGAGGGACCCCGGGAACCGGCCGGATCCGAGGCCAGGGCGGCGGTGGAAGGCGACGGTTTGGCGGCTGGTGTCCATGACACCGGCTGTTGTCTGAAGGACGAAGACAGAGGGAATTCAGAGAAGAAAACAGGGAAGTGAAGAAGAAAAAGACGGCGAGGGAGATGGCAGGGGCGCGACGGGGCCTGTCTGGGGTTGCCGGCGACGACGAGGCCGTTCGTCGAAGGCGCGAAGGCGAGGCCATGCTTGCAAGGGCGGCAAGGCAAGCCCTAGCTTGAGGTGTCCATGGCTGCAGGAGGGGCGCGCTGGAGGAGTTCAGGTCGGAGGCGGCCCTGGCGTTCCCTGATTCAGCAAAAGAGAGAGAGAGAGAGAGAGCCAGCTTAGCAGAGGGAGGAACCAGAGAAGGGAGAGAAAGGAACCAGGAGGGGGCACGGCGAGCAGTTCCTGCTGGTGCTCGGCGTCGAGGTTTGTCGGGGCAGAGAAGGAGCTGCTGGTTGGGTGGATCGATGGATTGGACAGCGCTGAAAACGAGGGAGATGGTTGGGTCGGCTGGATTGGGAGGGATCCCGAGGAAAACAAAGTGGCGGCGGCGGCGATAGGATAGGGGAGGAATGGATGGGACAGGGCTAGGGTTAGACTATATATAGGCAGGGGATTAGGGTAGGAGTTATTTAGGTCCCTCTGATCGTAATCGGACGGTTCGAAAAAAATAGGCTAGGGAGTCCAAATAATAAAACGGAGATGTTTTATAGATGTTTGGGGATGATCTGAACCCATCGATAACGAAAGCCCGGGCCGGGTTCGGGGAAGTTTTCGGACGCACGAAAGAGGGGGGTCGGTGGCTGGACAAGAGGGGAACGCTTACACGGTTGGTCTCGGAATGGTCAACGAAGCCAAGGGGGACGCGGGAACCACAAACGACTACAAGAGGATGCAAGTTTGAAAACAATGACGGCAACAGAGTGCCGATGCAATGCGAATGATGGCATGAGATGAAATGCAAGACCTGAACAAAAAGCAAAAAAAAAACCCAACCACGGAGGAAAAAATATAACACATCTCCGGAAAAGGCAAGAGTTGGAGTTACGAATGTGGAAAGTTGTATCCGGGGCGTTACAGAGGCTCTGCGGCTTGAGGAGAAGGAGGAGCACGCGCGGCGAGCCGCAATGCCGCCGCCCCAGCAGATGCCGGAGGAGGCTGCCCTGGCAGCGTACCAGGCGGCGTTCGGGAGGGTTGGCCCTGCTCCCATCTTCATCGACCTCATCGGCGGTGATGGCGATGGCGACATCGACGTCAAGGGCAAGGGGCGACGACGTCCAGGGCAGTGTGCGGGTGCAGATTTTTTTATGTTTTAATTAATGTTTAATTAGGTTTGAGTGGACTTTGGTCGGCGGTTGACCGGCCATTTATGTTTAATTATGTTTATTTTCGCGAGCTATTTTTTTTCCACACCGGCACATTCGGGTTCGTCCCCGTTGGGCGGTCAAGCCGACCCATTTGAGAATGCGGACGCGCACATCCGCCCGGCCGATCCAAACGGACGAAAAGCGAACAAAGCGTGCATGCGTTTGGTTCGCTCCGTTGGAGTTGCTCTTGTACACACCCTCAGCTTCATAGACGCATGCCAGTGCATTTTCGTTGCGAGATCATTTTCACCGACGGGCCTCTCCGCTAGCTGCCTGGCCAGACCAGGTACGCTTCTCTGTTTCTCTCTGCCAGGTAAGGCTGGTCATAGTGGGGAGTAACTTAGACTAGTGTCATAAACTAGTCTAAGTTACTACCTTCATAATGCAAAGTAACATAATAGTAGTATCATGTATGGCTTCATTTATTAACTTGTAGACTCATCTTGTTTCGGGATGCGTTATGTTACAGTAACATATCATGTTACCACCTCTCATTAACTACTTGCCATGTAAGCACAATTTTTTGAAATGCGCTATGTTATTACCTAAGTTACTCCCACTATGACTAGCCTAATGGAGAGTGCTACGTACAGGTGGATCTCCCTTCCGCTCCTGCAGGTCGTGCCTTCACCATGGCGAAGGAGAGGCAGGGGAAACCGTCGCGTCACACGAACAGCGCCGCGGTGCGCGGCACGCACGGCGACTGGAGGAGCTAGCGGCAAACCGAGGTAGGAGTACGTACAGATGGATGGTGGTTCAGCCACGCACTGGGAAAGGTGACTTGGTCGCTGGCGCCTGGGTACTAGCGCCTCCCGGGTTTCGCCGATCACCAAACAGCGGAGAGGTGCTGGCACCACCTCTATACGCGTAGGGAGGCGAGCCAATCAACTCGGCGGTCAGTCGGCTTACTTTACCACTGGCCCCTGTCCCTGTTGCCTGCTGCTCAGTGCGCGGAATGGCAAAAGACATAAATTTAACATCAGAGTGAAACTATTTTACAAACTAAACTGTTTTGAAATGTATTTCACCCAGCTACCCCTAATATGCAGCGCCTGGCAGCAAAGCGTTGCACTCTACTATGGAGCACCTAACACTCAAGCGTCACATCTATGCAGCGCCCGACTGCTAGGCGTTGCACTACACTGTGCAGCGCTAGCTGTAAAGAGCAGCACAGTTTAGTGCAGCGCCTAGCTATCAGGCTCTGCATAAAAGGGTCTGCAAAGTGTGAGTGTGAGTAGCATGACTGGTCCAACGCTAGCAAGAATTCTTTTCAGAACATGGCCCTACGGGGGCGATCCATCTTGGCCACGGTGCCCTTGGAGAGCGGGAGCACCGACATTGCCATGAGCGGGGATCGTAGAGAGCACATCAGAAGTGAGTGTCAAACCCCCCCCCCCCCCCCCCCCCCGCCCGGTCGAGGGAACACATGCACTACCTGGGATGCATCGCTCAATCTTCATAGGCAAGAAGTCCAGGGCGATAGCGGGCAACTTCGCATACGGATGTATATAGACATATTTTAGAGTGTAGATTTATTCATTTTGCTTTGTATATAGTCGTTTGTTGAAATCTCCAAAAAAACAAATATTTAAGAATGGGGAACAAGAAGCATATTTTTCACATGCCCGTTTTTTCTCGGATAGCTGCCAAAAATCGATAATCGATTTTTATTTTCATATATTTTTCACTACTAGCCATGAATGAATGGCCTTTGGAGCGTGAGTGTGAGTTGGGTAGCATGACTGGTCCAACGCTAGCAGGAATTCCCAGGCGTGATGGGAGGGCTACGGCGTGAACCTTGGCATGAGGATCCTCTACCGTTCGGCAGCCTGCCGTTTTATCACTGACATGTGGGCCTGTGGAAAACCTGGCCCACATGTCAGCGGCCCAACGTCACTTAGCGCATGGCAGAGGAGCCGTGTCCGTGAACCTTGGTGCAAGCTCACGCCATACCGTAGTCTTCTCCACTCAGGGAGTCTTGCATGCAGCGACCGCGACACCACGGAAAAGCCAATAACCGGGTCAAGCACCGGTGTGCTCGATCCGTTTCACAAGCGGTTACTTTTTCCTGTACCGTCGAAACATTTTTTTTAGGATGTCGTTGAATCATTCTACCGGTTGGAATACAGCAGCGACAGCGGCTCATGTTTAAATCCAAATGAAGAAGTTCATATTTTTGCCGTACCATATTTTGTTTTTCGAGCTACGCATAGCGTAGGAGTATGGCTTGAGAGCATCCATAGTGTGATGTTTTGCTGCCTCTAAGGCAGCCTCTAAGGCCATAGAGGCAGACGCTATACAATGTGAGAACAGCCTTTAAGCCAAATTTGCTTAGCATCGATGCTATGCTTGAAGGCAGCCTTCAACTCTGTTCATGCAATAAAATAATTCACTGGCCCTACATGTCATAGAAGAAGAGTATGCATGTGTCATGTCAAGAGGATGAAAGGGAGCCCCTTGGTAATCAATATATTATACATAGTGGAAACACTTTAGAGGCTGGTAACATTTGCTATACACTGCGGAATTTTGAGCTGACTCTAACAGCAGAACGTGGGTCCCGGCTTGGAGGCAAGCCAGGCTCTAAACGCTGTGGATGCCCTCAGAAGCAGTTTTGAAGAGGAGGATCGATCATGAAAATCGCAGGCGTCCAACCATGATTCGATCCGCTGGGCCATGCCGTGTAGCCACGCACGTGAGACAGCCCCGCCTCGTCCGGCCGACCCCACGTCTCCCTCAATCTCTCCCCGACCCGCTACCGCCACACGGAGGAGCACACGCGTGCGGCTGGGGCAAGGGAGGACCCACGTGTCATCCCTTGTTCCCTCCAGGTTCCACCAGCTGCCAGGTGGACCAAGCAGTTCACCCGCGTGATCCGCCTCGGCCGGCGCGCCCCCGCAGCTTCTTTCTTTCCCCAGGCAAGCGAGGTCGGTACAGCGGCGATTAGCAATAGCTAGCCAATTAACTAAGAGTAAATCAAGATTAAGCGTGCGTTAACTATCGTGCTAATTCAAGCACAGGTTAGTCAATAGCGCCCACGCCACCCAAGTCAGTGGCCACTGGCCTGACCATGATGCGATGCGAATCCAAACATAGGACGGAGAGGGACGGGCGCCACGTGGGCGAGGGCGGCGGCCCATGCCGTAACCACCCACCGCCAAGCGTGGAGAGCAGCTCCTGCAGAATCGGCTGCAGTTGCAGAGGCCTCCCAACTGTTGAGAGAGATCCGAGCTCCAATGCAACAAATTCAGCTCCCAAAAAAATCTGACTTGAAAGTGAAAAGCTACACAGATCCTGTACAGTGTACAACAACAACGCAGTAGGTAATCTTCATGGCTAGCTCTGTATCGCGATTGAAAGCAAACATTCGGAGACACTTTATTTGTTGCCGAGACGGTCATTTGGTGAGCAGGATTCAATGCAATGCAATTTGTTTTGTGCCGGACGGCGGTGGGGGGCCGACCGCACGGCACAGTAGGGGGGATGGGAATGTGGTGGGAAGCGAGCAAGACGTGGGCTGGGCTACAGGGGGAGGAAAGTACAGCGGCCCTTTTTGCTGCTCCAGGCAGCAGGAGAAATGCAGGCAGGTGGTGGTGTTGGTGGTGGGCAGGAGCACAAGAGCAGAGCAGAGAAAGGAGGCGATCACCGATCGACCCAACAACGCTCTGGCCGATCCTGCATTGTTGTTGCTATTTTGTTGCTTATGGCTTTTACTACTGCCTGCCTGCTAGCGAGTAATGAGTGCGACGATGCATCATCGGTTGCTTGGCGAAGCCAAGTCCCATGCCATGCTATGCGATGGACAGTTGGAACAAGAACAGCTGGAGACTGCAACAGACAGCAACAGTTTAGCTAAATTTTGCCCTATTTTCTTGCTAGGCTACCAAGATCAAGCAAGCCAAAGAAAACAATAACTAGTAGTAGCTGGCTCAGTTTGTTGGCCCGATCTACTCTGTTCCATAGCTTGAAACAAACAAAAAGACACACCGGAGCTGAGGGAGAAGAGAACTACAGCAGGAAAAATAACTACCCACCCGAGCAAGAGCATAGACAGACAGATGTCTCTCTTTTTCTTAACCCTTTTCTTTACCTTTTTGGCTTACTGCCTAAGCACCATCTTTCTTGCCAGCAATCACAAGCCCGAATCATCTATCTCCACTGGAACCAACCAACCAACCGACCGAAAGGAAAAGCACGCCGGATTGCTTGCTTGCTTCGTCGCTCTGCTCTGCTTGCTTTCAGTGGCCTGGCCTTGCGGAGAGGAAGGGATCTGACACGGCGGAGACCTCCAGGTCCTCGAAGGGCGCCGGGAGGTTGAGATCAATGAGGCCCAGGCTTTTCATCGCGGCGGCGGGATGATCGGCGCCAGGCGCGGCCACGGCGGCGGCGCCTGGGCAGAGCTGGGACCGCTTGTGGCCCCCGAGGGCCTGGCCTGACGCGAACACGCGGAAGCAACAGGGGCACTCGTGCGGATGCGGCTTCGTGCCCTCCTCGCATTCCAGCAATGGCTGCAGGTGGGTGGAAGCAGGAGGAGGCGGCGGCGGGTTGAGCGGGGGCGCGCAGCAGCCGCCCCTGCCGCCGCGGACGTGGCTGGCGCGGTGCCCGCCCAGCGCCTGGTACGATCGGAACACCTTCTTGCACGCGGGGCACTGGAACCGCGTCCGCTTCTGCTCGGCCGCCCGGGGCTCGACCTCTCCGCCGCCGTCGCTTCCGTCGTCGGAGTCGGCGGCGCGGTAGGAGGACGGCTGCCACGCCGCCGCGGGCCAGGAGTCGCGGGAGAGCATCATGAGGGACAGCGCGACGTCCTCCTCCGGCGTGGCGGCGTCGGACACGGAGCTCACCGGCTCCGCGTCGCGCGATCCGCCATGCACGCGCTTGGCGTCCGGCGACTGCGAGGGGTAGTCCGCCTCGCTCTCGCGATCTGAGAAGTCGGACTCGGCGAGGCGCACCCTCCGCTTGGGCTTGCCGCGGAGCACGTAGGCCTGGATGGGCATCATCCTGGCGTCGGCGGCGGCGTCGTCGTCCCCGGCCGCGACGGAGGTGGAGGCGGAGGAGGCCGATGAGATCTGCGACCTGGCGACCTTGATGGAGTGGGAGCGCATATGGCCGGCGAGGGCGCGGGGGCTGGCGAAGCGGCGGCAGCAGAGCTTGCATGTGTTCTTGGCCATGGCGAGAGAGGGAGAGAGAGACCGAGAGAGCTCCGCTGGGTGGAGAGATAGCTAAAAATACAAGCTTTTGGAGGAAGGAAACGGAGTGTGCGAGAGAGTAGGAGGGCCAGGAGGAGCCGCCTCCGTGGGGGTCGTCTGGGGAAGTTGGAATATGGCGGAACTGCCAAGCTTCCGCCTTTTATTCCATTCTTTTCCTTTTGCCCCCTCTCTTTTCTGGACGGCTCCCCGCATTCTCGACTTATTATGCCATCGGTATCTGCTCTGTAGTAGAAATCATTTTTTTTTGCCGAGTTATTGTTCTGAATTAATGGTAGATTGTACTGTATATTAGCAGTACGAAAGAAATGTACTGAATCTAATGTCCTGCTGGCACACCGCGTGTGGTCCATGGCTCATTGTTTAGCATAGTTGCACTGCAAAGAATTACTTAGGGCATGTACAATGGTGCTATCTTAGAAGTGCCACGTAGGATAAATGGTGAGGTGGAGGAGAGAGAACTCATAAGAAAAGGCTTGTCTTCTCTTATTTAAGATAAGACAAGAGATGATCTCTTAGCACAATTTGTCTCACCATATTTTAAGGAATAACTAGTTATTGAAGATAAGGCTAAGATATAACCCATTGTAGACATATTTTTTTGTCATCTCTAAATTACATGCAAGACTTAAGATAAGACTGTCCTATCAACCATTGTACATGCCCTTACTCTTTTGTAGCAAGAGGAATCAAGCCATTATTTGTTACCATACTTGAACGATTTTGCATAAGTTGTGCTTGATAACTTTCCATGTGAGACAGTATGTGCCTACTGTCAGCGCGAGAATACCGGGCATTATTACTCTATATATACTATGGAAGATGTCTATTACTATTAGCATCAGCACATGGCTGTCAATTCTTCCTTTTTATGGGACTTGCGCAATATGACCAATGCTTTCCTTGTGAGGCCGCAACCCGGGCCATATTCCCATCCATCCAAATCAAGGGTGACGATGCTCCCTTGCTTCCGTCCTCCACCTTGTAGACTTGCTCCGGTGGTGCAGGCGCTCGGGGAGTTGAGTAGGGTAGATAAAGGGCTGGGAATGGGGCGATGGGGACAAAGAGTTGGTGACAAGAAGGAGAGCAAACAGCAAAATGCATGCATTGGCATTGCAAGGTGGAGTGCGGCTCGGGGCATTGGTGATAAGTGGCAAATTAATCAGCGGTGGGGATCTAAATCCGTTGCTAATGGCACGCAAGGATCACTTACAGTGCACCACAGCTTTCACAACTTTCCCATTAATTAAATTATTATTTGTGATTACCCCGGAGCCGGAGGTGGTGGGAGCCAGAGATCTCGGTGTACGGTTCAGGCGACGATCAGCAAGCAGCACGTCGTAGTACTAAGCTGTCGCCGTATCAGACTCGCTCGAAACCCATGACACGTCCATCAGATCAATGTCCCGGCCGGTAACTCCTGCCCCCACGTTGAAAGCTGAAGCTACTTTTCGCCATCTCGTATGGAGGCATGGATCGAATCTCCCGTCGATTTCTACCACGGCGGTGCGTGTACTTCCCCCCTCGTAAAAAGTTACAAAATCCAGCAGCGTGCGGGCGAGAGAGCAGAGCATCTGTACGCTGTGCGACTAGCGAGAACGGGAAGCGGCTCCCCTGACGTACGTTGCCTGCAGTTGTGGCACTGCCATGTGGGCCTGTTTTTCAATGAGCCCACCTGTCACTGATGGAACGGCACCCTGCCGAACGGCAGAGGAGCCTCGTTTCTCTCCTCTTCTCTTCTCCGGGTGGCTATTATTACGGGTCGGTTTAGTAGCACAGGGTGATTAACCCAACTAAAAACACCAGCAGTACCTATCCATCCATCTACTACTCATCCTCCAAAGTTATGCGGGTGCTGCTACTAACCACCACTACGATCTACTTCCTCCGTCCGGAAATACTTGTCATTAAAATGGATGTATTTAGATGTATTTTAGTTCTAGATACATTCATTTTCATCAATTTTGATGACAAGTATTTCCGGACGGAGGGAGTACTTGTACTAATATCATCCGGTCCGGCAGTATTGCCGCTCAAGCCAAGCTAGCGTTGCTGCTTTTGCTATACCTATCGACTATTCGTGTCGCGCTGCCACTGGTGCGTCATATACTTCCGTGGATGTGGCCGTGTATGGATAATGTTGTACTGGAGTATTCTGTTTGTAGTATATTGATTCGGCAGGCAATTTACAATATACTCCTTGGTATAGTACGAGTAGCGCTGGTGGTGCGTGCCACAAGTCAAGCAGGCGGCTCTGGCCTTGAATACAAGGCAGCTGGGCTAGGCGAGTGAGTGAGATGATAGTCATCATAGTACTACTAGGCCAGCAGCGTGTTGTTTTCTCCCCTCGCTTCTGCTCGTACTCTAGTGGTGGCAACTGCTACTTTTTCCTGTCATTTTCCTGGCGTCCTTCTACTTCTCCGGATACCCATTCATCACACGAGAATCGTCGTAATCTCGAGTGACGAGTGGGTCGTGGCAACCGCAGTGCTTTCTTTTTCTTCTTCTTTTCAAGTTGAAGTAGAAAGAAACATGTGCAAGTGGAAACAGCTAGCTACCCCAGGTAGCAGCATGCATGGCTAGATATGAATGGACAATGGAGTGGTGACTTCTGTTGAGATGGGCATCGCCTATGCTGCCGTGAAAAGCGACGTCATTCCAAGTTTAGGGCGTTGCAACTGTCAGAGGGACGCAAACGAATCGCCGAGAATTAAGCTAAAGCATCTCAAGGCCCCGTTGCTGAGCATCTGGTGCACTAGATCTAATGAGCTCACGGTTTCAGAGCATCTACAGCCGGGGGGCCTCAAGTACGCCTCAAACGAAAGACAGTTCCGAACTACTTAAACACCATTCTAAGACGTCCGGACTGTCCGGTGCTTCTCATATCCAGCTTAAATATGGGGTGATCTGGGCGCGTCCGGACGTGTCCGCCACATCAGCCCTGCCCACTCAGACCCTATATATCCCCTCTAATGAACCCTAGACTTCACTCCACTACATCCTCTTCGTCCTTCCCTCTTCCCAATCCGCCCTCTCCTCTTCCAAACCGATCCATGGTGGACGACCAGAGCGGCTCCGGCTCCAATGGTGGCGAGAGTGACGTCGATGCGGTCGCTCTCCGCATTGCTTTGCATCGCTCCCGTCTAGATCAGGGCGGCAACAGCGGAGGTAGTGATGAGGATATAGACCTAGGGTAGAGTCATAGGCCTGACCAACATACCCTACCCAAGGTCACTACCCTAGACGCAAAGAACTTCAAGAGACAACAGGGAGTACCCAACGAAGACGTCGAGTGCACTCCACTCGACGAATCATATCACTCGGGTATTCCTCCTTCCCGAAGATCACTCGACCATACAAGAAACCACTCGACCTATGAAGACCAGGAGTCTGACGGAACTGCAACGGTCAAACATTCACTCCGTAGTCTTCATGGGCATTAATGACACTTATGGCTGGCGTTATCAGTAACGTCCCTCCTTTATGTACATTGAACCCTCTATAACAGGGGATGGCTGGGGTCCTGGCGCACTTTATATAAGCCACCCCCTCCTCTGGCACAAGGGTTCGCACCCCCTGTAACACACACGCATATACTGAAATTCAGTCGACCGCCTCCGGGCACCGAGACGCAGGGCTTTTACCTCCTCCGAGAGGGGCCTGAACTCGTAAACACTTGCGTACAACCTCACCGTAGCTAGGACCTTGCCTCCTCCTACGTACTCCATACTCTTACTGTCAGTCTTAGTACCACGACAGTTGACGCCCACCGTGGGGCAAAGCGTCTTAGCGACTTCCGGCGAGGTTGCATTTTCTTCAGTCTTCATCAACATGGTTTTTGGCGGCAGTTTGATCATGGGCCACGAGTTCCGACTCGGGGCGCTCACTTTCATCACCGACGATTCGGCCTGGCTCCAGGAGGCCCCCCTCGACGTCGAGGCGCTGCCGATCCGTGGTTCGTCGCACTTCCGCGGGAGTGCCCGTGGCGTCCTCCTCTGGCAGTCGTCGACTCCGTACCAGTCGACGCCCGTGTCGACCTCTCGCTCCGCTAGATGCCTCCGCAAGCGGTCGGGCCGTTCACGGCTCCAGCTGTGGGTGAAACACGTGGTGGCTCGGCAGGCGTTCACTCATCAGGTCATGGCGATCGAGCCCAACGTATATCACTGCGGTCCAGTTGACCCGTCGACTGACTTGGCAGACACACTTTCCGAGAGCGGAGTTGTGACCCCGCGGCAGAAGTCCTCATGGTCGACTCTCATCGCGGCCCGCCTGGTTTCCGCCGCAACGACGAGAACAGGGATGTAGACGGTAAGTCGCTCGACCATGAGGAGTACCAGCCCCAACCTCTCAGTTCACAGCAGAGGGAAGAGCTGCGTCACCGCAACGAGGACGCTCTCCATACCCCCATCATAGGGGAAACCGCCGAGGCTCGGGCTTTGGAGGACGTGCGCCTGGCCACGCTGGCCGAGCACACCCGTTTGGAGAATCTCCAACATTCTCTCGACGAGCGTGCCCGTTGATTGATCCCCGGATCGAGTCGACACACACGACAGCTGTTTCCACCAGAAACTGAGGTATTCCGCACACCGATTCAGAATCTCACGGAGTCCATTCAGCCATCTCGCTCGGAGGCTGGAAGAGGCCTGGAACAGATCAGAGCGCTGCTCCGAGCGGCAGGAGATCAGAACTCTGCAGTGTCCCAGTCGTGGAACAGGATTCACAGTCGATCGGTAAGGACAGAAACCGTTCAGTCGGCACACGGTCGTAGATCACCGTTGAGGCAAAGAGATCGTGAGCATCGTCAGGATCGACATTTGGGAAGAGTTCATGGAGATGATGATCGTGAGTTCGCCCGTGACAACTACCGTCGAGTGCCTTCGCCCCTTCTGAGGGGAGGCTCGTATGCGCCCCGACGGTATGACGACAGGCATCCGTACGGTAATGATCGTAGAGTTCTAGTCGACCCAAGGGAGCCTGGGTTCGATGCGAGGCTAGTCCTTGTTTAGGGCTTGGTCGACCGGAGCAGAGCGTACAGAGAAGGGCTGGACAGAGACAGGCCCAGCGGCAGCACGGTCCACGTATCTGGCCCCGAGTGCTTCGGAAGAGCCATCAGGGCCGCCGAGATCCCTCACAACTTCAGATTGGCGACTGGTGTCAGCCAGTTCACGGGAGAGTCGAAGCCTGACACTTGGCTTGAATATTACCGAGTGGCTGTGCACATGGGCGGCGGTAGCGATGAGGTGGCCATGAAGCACCTCCTTCTCATGCTTGAAGGTTTTGCCAGAGCTTGGCTCAATCAGTTGGCCCCTGGGAGCATTTTGAGTTGGGATGAGTTGGCTCGAGTGTTTACCAGAACATTCGAGGGCACCTGCAAGAGACCAGCCGGTCTACCAGAGTTGCAGCATTGTGTGCAAAAACCGAATCAAACCTTGAGAGACTATATCCAGAGATGGATCACTCTGCACCACACAGTGGAGAATGTGTTAGATCACCAAGCAGTCTGTGCCTTCAAGGAAGGCGTTCGCTACAGAGAGCTCAATCTGAAGTTCGGTCGGACAGGAGATATGACTCTGACTCGGATGATGGAGATTGCCACCAAGTATGCTAACGGTGAAGAGGAAGACCGACTCCGGAGTGGTAAGCATAAAACAGTCGCCCAGGACACTGGAGGAGGAAATTCCAGTTGGAAGCAGAAGCGAATGGCTGAGGCAGCAGGGCCTGCCGAGGCAACAGTGTTGAATCAAGGGAAGTTCAAAGGGAAGCCCAAAGGGCCCTGGAATACCCAAGAAAGTGAAAGATCAAGATGGAAATGATGTGATGGATTTGCCGTGTCATATTCACACCAAGAAAGATGAAGAGGGGAATCCGATCCTCCCCAAGCATACCACTCGACAATGTCAACTCCTGATCCAGAGCTTCCAGAAGAAGGGCCAGCCCAGTGAGAAGGATAAAGACTCTGAGAAGGAGGAAGACAAGGAAGAAGAGGAGGATGGGTATCCCCATGTTAATGCCACCCTAGTGATTTTTGCTGATGTCGAGAGCAAAAGTCGACTGAAAGTCATTAACCGAGAAGTGAATGATACGTCTCCAACGTATCTATAATTTATGAAGCATTCATGCTATTTTATTATCTGTTTTGAATGATTACGGGCTTTATTATACACTTTTATATTACTTTTGGGACTAATCTATTAACTGGAGGCCCAACCCATATTGTTGTTTTATTGCCTGTTTCAGTATTTTGAAGAAAAGAAATATCAAACGGAGTCCAAACGGAATGAAACCTTCGGCAGCGTGATTTTTTGGAAGAATATCACCCAGGAGACTTGGAGTTCACGTCAGAAGAGCCTCGAGGAGGGCAGGAGATAGGAGGGCGCCCCCCTAATGGGCGCGCCCCCTGTCTCGTGGGCCCCTCGAGCACCCCCCGACCGACTTCTTTCGCCTATATAAGCCTACGTACCCTAAAAACATCGAATATCAAGATAGATCGGGACTTCCGCCGCCCCAAGCCTCTGTAGCCACCAGAAACCTCTCGGGAGCCGTTCCCGGCACCCTGCCGGAGGGGGGATCCTTCACCGGTGGCCATCTTCATCATCCCGGCGCTATCCATGACGAGGAGGGAGTAGTTCACCCTCGAGGCTGAGGGCATGTACCAGTAGCTATGTGTTTGATCTCTCTCTCTCTCTCTCTCTCTCTCTCTCTCTCTCGTGTTCTCTCTCGTGTTCCCTCTATTGCACGATCTTGATGTATCCCGAGCTTTGCTATTGCAGTAGGATCTTATGATGTTTCTCCCCCTCTACTCTCTTGTAATGAATTGAGTTTCCCTCTTGAAGTTATCTTATCGGATTGAGTCTTTTATGAGAACACTTGATGTATGTCTTGCCGTGCTTATCTGTGGTGACAATGGGATATCATGTGCCACTTGATGTATGTTTTGGTGACCAACTTGCGGGTTCCGCCCATGAACCTATGCATAGGAGTTGGCACACGTTCTTGATTCTCCGGTAGAAACATTGGGGCACTCTTTGAAGTACTTTGTGTTGGTTGAATAGATGAATCTGAGATTGTGTGATGCATATCGTATAATCATGCCCACGGATACTTGAGGTGACAATGGAGTATCTAGGTGACATTAGGGTTTTGGTTGATTTGTGTCTTAAGGTGTTATTCTAGTATGAACTCTTGAATAGATTGATCCGAAAGAATAACTTTGAGGTGGTTTCGTACCCTACCATAATCTCTTTGTTTGTTCTCCGCTATTAGTGGCTTTGGAGTGACTCTTTGTTGCATGTTGAGGGATTGTTATATGATCTATATATCTTATTATTGTTGAGAGAACTTGCACTAGTGAAAGTATGAACCCTATGCCTTGTTTCCTACCATTGCAATACCGTTTACGCTCACTTTTATCATTAGTTACCTTGCTGTTTTTACAATTTCAGATTACAAATACCTTTATCTACTATCCATATTGCACTTGTATCACCATCTCTTCGCAGAACTAGTGCACCTATACAATTTACCATTGTATTGGGTGTGTTGGGGACACAAGAGACTCTTTGTTATTTGGTTGCAGGGTTGTTTGAGAGAGACCATCTTCATCCTACGCCTCCTACGTATTGATAAACCATAGGTCATCCACTTGAGGGAAATTTGCTACTTACCTACAAACCTGTGCACTTGCATGCCCAACAACGTCTACAAGAAGAAGGTTATGTAGTAGACATCAGTGAACATGGTTGCTCCGGCAACGCCCAAGTATTTGAAGTGGTCAAAGACTCCTATCACGTTCGACCAGTTAGACCACCCATCGCGAGTAGCTACCCCTGGGCGGCAGGCGCTGGTGGTGGACCCAGTTGTTGGAGGCACCCGACTGACCAACGTTCTGATGGATGGCGGCAGTGGCCTCAATATTCTGTATGCCGAAGCTCTTAAGGGAATGGGCATTGCGGTGTCCAAACTAAGTGAGAGTAACATGAGGTTCCACGGAGTCATCCCTGGAAAGAAAGCCGATTCACTCAGCCAGATAGCTCTCGATGTGGTTTTTGGCGATGAGAAGAATTACCGCAAAGAGAAGTTGACGTTTGAGGTTGTGGATTTCGAGAGTGCTTATCACGCCATTCTGGGCAGACCAGCCTATGCCAGTTTCATGGCTCGACCATGTTATGTGTACCTCAAAATGAAGATGCCTGGCCCCAAAGGCGTGATAACAGTCTGTGGCAACCGGAAGAAAGCAAAAGATTGTCTTCAAGATGGTGCAAAAATAGCAGATGAGAAGATGTGAGTCGTGGAGTTCCAAGAGTATAAGAAGACGACAGATCCGAGTGATTTGCTGCGTGCCAAGAGGCCTGCCTTAGAGTCCGCGTTCCAGTTGGTCGGGGAGACCAAGCCAGTTCACATCCACCTGACCGACCCCAATGCTGCTCCGTGTTGGGGAATGTAGTAATTTCAAAAAAAATCCTACGCACACGCAAGATCATGGTGATGCATAGCAACGAGAGGGGAGAGTGTGTCCACGTACCCTCGTAGACCGAAAGCGGAAGCGTTATGACAACGCAGTTGATGTAGTCGTACGTCTTCACAATCCGACCGATCCAAGCACCGAACGTACAACACCTCCGTGTTCAGCACACGTTCAGCTTGATGACGGTCCCCGGACTCCGATCCAGCAGGGTGTCGGGGATGAGTTCCATCAGCACGACGGCGTGGTGACGATGATGATGTTCTACCGACGCAGGGCTTCGCCTAAGCACCGCAACGATATGACCGAGGTGGAATATGGTGGAGGGGGGCACCGCACACGGATAAGGAACGATCACGAAGATCAACTTGTGTGTCTAGAGGTGCCCCCTCCTTCATATATAAAGGGAGGGAGGAGGAGGGGGCCGGCCAAGGGGGTGGCGCACCCTAGGAGGGGGAAACCTACTCCAAGTAGGTTTGCCCCTCCCTTTCCTAGTCCAAGAAGGAGGGGGAAGGAAGGAGTGGGAGAGGGGAAAGGCAAGGGGGGCGCCGCCCCCCCTTCCTTGTCCTATTCGGACTCAAGGGGAGGGGGCGCGCCTCTTGCCCTGTCCGGCCCCTCTCTTTCTCCACTAGGGCCCAACAAGGCCCATTAGTTCCTGGGGGGGGTTCCAGTAACCCTCCGGCACTCCGATTTTCTCCGAAATCACCCGGAACACTTCCGGTGTCCTAATATAGTCGTCCAATATATCAATCTTTATGTCTCGACCATTTCGAGACTCCTCGTCATGTCCGTGATCACATCCGGGACTCCGAACAACCTTCGGTACATCAAAACTTATAAACTAATAATAAAATTGTCATCGTAACGTTAAGCGTGCGCCCTACGGGTTCGAGAACTATGTAGACATGACCGAGACACGTCTCCGGTCAATAACCAATAGAGGAACCTGGATGCTCATATTGGCTCCCACATATTCTACGAAGATCTTTATCGGTCAGACCGCATAACAACATACGTTGTTCCCTTTGTCATCGGTATGTTACTTTCCCAAGATTCGATCGTCGGTATCCAATACCTAGTTCAATCTCATTACCGGCAAGTCTCTTTACTCGTTCCGTAATACATCATCTCGCAACTAACTCATTAGTAGCAATGCTTGCAAGGCTTAAGTGATGTGCATTAACGTGAGGGCCCAGAGATACCTCTCCGACAATCGGGGTGACAAATCCTAATCTCGAAATACGCTAACCCAACAAGTACCTTTGGAGACACCTGTAGAGCACCTTTATAATCACCCAATTACGTTGTGACATTTGGTAGCACACAAAGTGTTCCTCCGGTAAACGGGAGTTGCATAATCTCATAGTCACAGGAACATGTATAAGTCATGAAGAAAGCAGTAGCAACATACTAAACGATCGTGTGCTAAGCTAACGGAATGGGTCAAGTCAATCACATCATTCTCCTAATGATGTGATCCCGTTAATCAAATAACAACTCTTTGTCCATGGCTAGGAAACATAACCATCTTTGATTAACGAGCTAGTCAAGTAGAGGCATACTTGTGACACTTAGTTTGTCTATGTATTCACACATGTATCATGTTTCCGGTTAATACAATTCTAGCATGAATAATAAACATTCATCATGATATAAGGAAATAAATAATAACTTTATAATTGCCTCTAGGGAATATTTCCTTCAGTCTCCCACTTGCACTAGAGTCAATAATCTAGTTCACATCACCATGTGATTTAACACCAATATTCACATCTGTATGTGATTAATACCCATAGTTCACATCGTCATGTGATCAACACCCAAAGGGTTTACTAGAGTCAATAATCTAGTTCACATCGCTATGTGATTAACACCCGAAGAGTACTAAGGTATGATCATGTTTTGCTCATGAGAGAAGTTTAGTCAACGGGTTTGTCACATTCAGAGCCGTATGTATTTTGCAAAATATTCTATGTCTACAATGCTCTGCACTAAGCTACTCTAGCTAATTGCTCCCACTTTCAATATGTATTCAGATTGAGACTTAGAGTCATCTGGATCAGTGCCAAAACTTGTATCAACGTAACCCTTTACGACGAACCTTTTGTCACCTCCATAATCGAGAAACATATCCTTATTCCACTAAGGATAATTTTGACCAATGTCAAGTGATCTACTCCTAGATCACTACTGTACTCCCTTGCCAAACCAGGGCAAGGTATACAATAGGTCTGGTACACAGCATAGCATACTTTATAGAACCTATGACTGAGGCATAGGAAATGACTTTTCATTCTCTTTCTATTTTCTGCCATGGTCGGGTTTTGAGTCTTATTCAACTTCACACCTTTGCATCACAGGCAAGAACTCTTTCTTTGACTGTTCCATTTTGAACTACTTCAAAATCTTGTCAAGGTATGTACTCATTGAAAATCTTATCAAGCATCTTGATCTATCTCTATAGATCTTGATGCTCATGTGTAAGCAGCTTCACTAAGGTCTTTCTTTGAAAAACTCCTTTCAAACACCCCTTTATGCTTTCCAGAAAAAATTTACATCATTTATGATCAACAATTTGTCACTCATATATACTTATCAGAAAGGTTGTAGTGCTCCCACTCACTTTATTGTAAATACAGGCCTTTCCAAAAGTCTGTATAAAACCATATGCTTTGATCAACTCATCAAAGCGTATATTCCAACTCCGAGATGCCTGCACCAGTCCATTGATGGATCGCTGGAGCTTGCACATTTTGTTAGCACCTTTCGGATCGAAAAAACCTTCTGGTTGCATCATATACAACTTTTCTTCCAGAAATCCATTCAGGAACACAGTTTCGATATCCATTTGCCAGATTTCATAAAATGTGGCAATTGCTAACATGATTCGGACAGACTTAAGCATCGTTATGAGTGAGAAAATCTCATCATATTCAACACCTTGAACTTGTTGAAAACCTTTCGCAACAAGTCGAGCTTTGTAGATAGCAACACTACTATCAGTGTCCGTCTTCCTCTTGAAGATCCATTTATTTAACATGGCTTGCTGATCATCGAGCAAGTCAACCAAAGTCCATATTTTGTTCTCATACATGGATCTTATCTCAGATTTCATGGCCTCAAGCCATTTTGCGGAATCTGGGCTCACCATCGCTTCTTCATAGTTCGTAGGTTCATCATGGTCTAGTAACATGACTTCTAGAACAGGATTACCGTACCACTCTGGTGCGGATCTTACTTTGGAAGACCTATGAGGTTCGGTAGTAACTTGATCTGAAGTTTCATGATCATCATCATTAGCTTCCTCACTAATTGGTGTAGGAATCACTGGAACCGATTTCTGTGATTAACTACTTTCCAATTCGGGAGAAGGTACAATTACCTTATCAAGCTCTACTTTCCTCCCACTCACTTCTTTCGAGAGAAACTCCTTCTCTAGAAAGGATCCATTTTAGCAACGAATATCTTGCCTTTGGATCTGTGATAGAAGGTGTACCCAACAGTTTCCTTTGGGTATTCTATGAAGACACATTTCTCCGATTTGGGTTCGAGCTTATCAGGTTGAAACTTTTTTCACATAAGCATCGCAGCCCCAAACTTTAAGAAACGACAACTTTGGTTTCTTGCCAAACCATAGTTCATAAGGCGTCGTCTCAAACGGATTTTGATGGTGCCCTATTTAAAGTGAATGCAATTGTCTCTAATGCATAACCCCAAAACAATAGTGGTAAATCGGTAAGATACATCATAGATCGCACCATATCCAATAAAGTGCGGTTACGATGTTCGGACACACCGTTACGCTGTGGTGTTCCAGGTGGCATGAGTTTGTGAAATTATTCCACATTGTTTTAATTGAAGACCAAACTCGTAACTCAAATATTTGTCTCCGCGGTCAAATTGCAGAAACTTTATTTTCTTGTTACGATGATTCTCCACTTCACTCTGAAATTATTTGAACTTCTCAAATGTTTCAGACTTGTGCTTCATTAAGTAGATATACTCATATCAGGTCAAATCATCTTGTGAAGGTCAGAAAATAATGATACCCGCCACGAGCATCAACACTCATTGGACCGCATACATCGGTATGTATTATTTCCAATAAGTCACTAGCTCGTTCCATTGTTCTGGAGAACGGAGTTTTAGTCATCTTGCCCAAAAGGCACGGTTCGCAAGCATCAAATGATTCATAACCAAGTGATTCCAAAAATCCATCTTTATGGAGTTTCTTCATGCGCTTTACACTGATATGACCCAAACGGCAGTGCCATAAATAAGTTGCACTATCATTATTAACTTTGCATATGTTTGGCATCAATATTATGAATATGTGTATCACTGTGATCGAGATCCAATAAACTATTTTCATTGGGTGTATGACCATCGAAGGTTTTATTCATGTAAACAGAACAACAATTATTCCCTAACTTTAAATGAATAACCGTATTGCAATAAACATGATCAAATCATATTTATGCTCAACGCAAACGCCAAATAACATTTATTTAGGTTTAACACTAATCCCGAAAGTATAGAGAGTGTGCGATGATGATCATATCAATCTTGGAACTACTTCCAACACTCATCGTCACTTCACCCTCAACTAGTCTTTGTTTATTTTGTAACTCCTGCTTCGAGTTACTAATTTTTAGTAACCGAACAAGTATCAAATACTCAGGGGCTACTATAAACACTAGTAAGGTACACATCAATAACCTGTATATCAAATATACCCTTGTTCACTTTGCCATCCTTCTTATCCACCAAATATTCAAGGCATTTCCGCTTCCAGTGACCATTTCCTTTGCAGTGTAAGCACTCAGTTTCAGGCTTTGGTCTAGCTTTGGGATTCTTTGCGGGAGTGACAACTTGCTTGTCATTCTATTTGAAGTTCCCTTTTTTTCCTTTGCCCTTTTCTTGAAACTAGTGGTCTTGTCAATCATCAACACTTGATGCTCTTTCTTGATTTCTACCTTCGTTGATTTCAGCATCACGAAGAGCTCGGGAATTGTTTTCGTCATCCCTTGCATTATAGTTCATCACGAAGTTCCAGTAACTTGGTGATGGTGTCTAGAGAACTCTGCCAATTATCTTATCTGGAATATTAACTCCCACTTGATTCAAGCGATTGTAGTAATCAGACAATCTAAGTACTTGCTCACTAGTT
The DNA here is from genome assembly GCF_018294505.1 of Triticum aestivum. Classification (NCBI taxonomy): domain Eukaryota; kingdom Viridiplantae; phylum Streptophyta; class Magnoliopsida; order Poales; family Poaceae; genus Triticum; species Triticum aestivum. Next base: position 628,604,249 of record NC_057798.1, read on the forward strand.
GAGCAATTCTCCTCCATCTTTTAGGCGAAGTATTTGTCAAAGGTCTCATACCTCTTGACATGGGCATGAGTTTGAAATACCAATTTCATCTCTTGAAACATCTTATATGTTCCATGACATTTCAAAAACGTTTTTGTAGTCCCGGTTCTAAGCCATAAAGCATGGTGCACAAAACTATCAAGTAGTCATCATATTGAGCTAGCCAAATGTTCATAACGTCTGCATCTGCTCCTGCAATAGGTCTGTCACCCAGCGGTGCATAAAGGACATAATTCTTCTGTGCAGCAATGAGGGTAAACCTCAGATCACGGATCCAATCCGCATCATTGCTACTAACATCTTTCAACACAATTTTCTCTAGGAACATATCAAAATAAACATATGAAAGCAACAACGCAAGCTATTGATCTACAACATAATTTGCAAAATACTACCAGGACTAAGTTCATGATAAATTTAAGTTCAATTAATCATATTACTAAAGAACTCCCACTTAGATAGACATCTCTCTAGTCATCTAAGTGATCACGTGATCCAAATCAACTAAACCATGTCTGATCATCACGTGAGATGGAGTAGTTTCAATGGTGAACATCACTATGTTGATCATATCTACTATATGATTCACGTTCGACCTTTCGGGCTCCGTGTTCCGAGGCCATATCTGTATATGCTAGGCTTGTCAAGTTTAACCTGAGTATTTTGCGTGTGCAACTGTTTTGCACCCGTTGTATTTGAACGTAGAGCCTATCACACCCGATCATCACGTGGTGTCTCAGCACGAAGAACTTTCGCAACGGTGTATACTCAGGGAGAACACTTCTTGATAATTTAGTGAGAGATAATCTTAAAATGCTACCGTCAATCAAAGCAAGATAAGATGCATAAAGGATAAACATCACATGCAATCAATATAAGTGATATGATATGGCCATCATCATCTTTTGCTTGTGATCTCCATCTCCGAAGCACCGTCGCGATCACCATCGTCACCGGCGCGACACCTTGATCTCCATCGTAGCATCGTTGTCGTTATGCCATCTATTGTTTCTACGACTATCGCTACCGCTTAGTGATAAAGTAAAGCAATTACAGGGCATTTGCATTTAATACAATAAAGCGACAACCATATGGCTCCTGCCAGTTGCCGATAACTTCGGTTACAAAACATGATCATCTCATACAATAAAATATAGCATCATGTCTTGACCATATCACATCACAACAAGCCCTGCAAAAACTAGTTAGACGTCCTCTACTTTGTTGTTGCAAATTTTTACGTGGCTGCTACGGGCTGAGCAAGAACCGTTCTTACCTACGCATCAAAACCACAACGATAGTTTGTCAAGTTAGTGTTGTTTTAACCTTCGCAAGGACCAGGCGTAGCCACACTCGGTTCAACTAAAGTTGGAGAAACAGACACCCGCTAGTCACCTGTGTGCGAAGCACGACGGTAAAACCAGTCTCGCGTAAGCATACGCGTAATGTCGGTCCGGGCCGCTTCATCCAACAATACCGCTGAACCAAAGTATGACATGCTGGTAAGCAGTATGACTTGTATCGCCCACAACTTACTTGTGTTCTACTCGTGCAAATAACATCAACACATAAAACCTAGGCTCGGATGCCACTGTTGGGGAACGTAGTAATTCCAAAAAGTTTCCTATGCACACGCAAGATCATGGTGATGCATAGCAACGAGAGGGGAGAGTGTGTCCATGTACCCTCGTAGACCGAAAGCGGAAGTGTTATGACAGCGCGGTTGATGTAGTCGTACGTCTTCACGATCCGACCGATCCAAGCACCGAACGTACGGCACCTCCGTGTTCAGCACACGTTCAACTCGATGACGATCCCCGGACTCCGATCCAGCAGGGTGGCGGGGATGAGTTCCGTCAGCACGACGGCGTGGTGACGATGATGATGTTCTACCGACGCAGGGCTTCGCCTAAGCACCGCAACGATATGACCGAGGTGGAATATGGTGGACGGGGGCACCGCACACAGCTAAGGAACGATCACGAAGATCAACTTGTGTGTCTAGAGGTGCCCCCCTCCTCCGTATATAAAGGGGGGGAGGAGGAGGGGGCCGGCCAAAGGGGTGGCGCGCCCTTGGAGGGGGAAACCTACTCCAAGTAGGTTTGCCCCTCCCTTTCCTAGTCCAAGAAGGAGGGGGAAGGAAGGAGTGGGAGAGGGGAAAGGCAAGGGGGGCGCCGCCCCCCCTTCCTTGTCCTATTCGGACTCAAGGGGAGGGGGCGCGCCTCTTGCCCTGGCCGACCCCTCTCTTTCTCCACTAGGGCCCAACAAGGCCCATTAGTTCTCGGAGGGGTTCCGGTAACCCTCCGGCACTCCGGTTTTCTCCGAAATCACCCGAAACACTTCCAGTGTCCTAATATAGTCGTCCAATATATCAATATTTATGTCTCGACCATTTAGAGACTCCTCGTCATGTCCGTGATCACATCCGGGACTCCGAACAACCTTCGGTACATAAAAACTTATAAACTCATAATAAAATTGTCATCGTAACGTTAAGCGTGCGGACCCTACGGGTTCGAGAACTATGTAGACATGACCGAGACACGTCTCCGGTCAATAACCAATAGCGGAACCTGGATGCTCATATTGGCCCACATATTCTATGAAGATCTTTATCAGTCAAACCGCATAACAACATATGTTGTTCCCTTTGTCATCGGTATGTTACTTGCCCGAGATTCGATAGTCGATATCCAATACCTAGTTCAATATCGTTACCGGCAAGTCTCTTTACTCGTTTTGTAATACATCATCTCGCAACTAACTCATTAGTTGCAATGCTTGCAAGGCTTAAGTGATGTCCATTACCGAGAGGGCCCAGAGATACCTCTCCGACAATCGGAGTGACAAATCCTAATCTCGAAATACGCCAACCCAACAAGTACCTTTGGAGACACCTGTAGAGCACCTTTATAATCACCCAGTTACGTTGTGACGTTTGGTAGCACACAAAGTGTTCCTCTAATAAACGGGAGTTGCATAATCTCATAGTCACAGGAACATGTATAAGTCATGAAGAAAGCAGTAGCAACATACTAAACGATCGTGTGCTAAGCTAATGAAATGGGTCAAGTCAATCACATCATTCTCCTAATGATGTGATCCCGTTAATCAAATGTCAACTCTTTGTCCATGGCTAGGAAACATAACCATCTTTGATAAACGAGCTAGTCAAGTAGAGGCATACTTGTGACACTTAGTTTGTCTATGTATTCACACATGTATCATGTTTCCGGTTAATACAATTCTAGCATGAATAATAAACATTCATCATATTATAAGGAAATAAATAATAACTTTATTATTGCCTCTAGGGCATATTTCCTTCACTCCGACCCATATTTCAACGACGCTCAACAGCAAATAGGAAGCCACGCTCATCCAGTTCCTCCGTGAGAACTGGGACATCTTTGCATGGAAGCCAACTGACATGCCGGGTGTACCCAGGGAACTGGCTGAGCACCGTTTGCGAGTCGATTCAAAAGCAAAACCGGTCAAAGAGCATCTCCGTGGTCCGCCACGGAGAAAAGGAAAGCAATTGGCGAGGAAGTGGCTCGGCTTCTAGCCGCTGAGTTCATCCGCGAGATCTACCACTCCGAGTGGCTCGCCAATGTTGTTATGGTTCCCTAGAAAGACAAATCACTTCGAATGTGTATTGACTTCAAGCACATCAATCAGGCCTGCCCGAAAGATCATTTTCCGCTGACCCGCATCGACCAGATAGTCGACTCAACTGCGGGGTGCGAGCGACTGTCCTTCCTGGACGCCTATTCCGGGTACCATCAGATCCGACTGTTTGGACCCGATGAGATCAAGACTGCTTTCATCACCTTGTTCGGGTGCGTTTGTTACGTCACCATGCCCTTTGGCCTCAAGAATGCTGGTGCCACGTTCATGCGCATGATCCAGAAGTGTCTGCTCACTCAGATCAGTCGGAATGTGGAAGCATACATGGATGACATAGTGGTTAAGTCACGCAATGGTTCCGACCTGCTGACTGACCTTGCCAAAACATTTGCCAACCTAAGGACATATGATATCAAGCTTAACCCATCAAAATGCACATTCGAAGTCCCAGGTGGAAAATTACTCGGTTTTCTCGTTTCCGAACGAGGAATCGACGCAAATCCAGAGAAGATTGGCATAATCCTCTGAATGAAGCGCCCAGTGTGAGTGCATGATGTTTAGAAGCTTACTGGTTGCTTGGCTGCATTGAGTCGATTCATCTCACGCCTTGGTGAAAAGGCATTGCCTCTTTACCAACTGATGAAGAAGTCTAACAAGTTCGAGTGGAAAGACGAAGCTGAAGCAGCATTTGAAGAGCTCAAAGCCCTGCTTTCCACCCAGCCGGTGCTTGCTGCTCCAGTCAGCAAAGAGCCTCTTTTTCTTTACATCGCAGCCACAGGACAAGTTGTCAGCACAGTGCTCACGGTCGAGCTGTAAGAGGAAGGCAAAGCCTTCAAGTTCAGCACCCAGTCTATTACATTTCAGATGTTTTGACCCCATCCAAGCAGAGATACCCTCACTATCAGAAGCTTGTTTATGGGATTTACTTAACCATGAAAAAGGTTGCACATTACTTCTCTGATCATTCAGTTTCAGTTGTCAGCAACGCCCCATTGTCAGAGATTCTGAATAATAGAGATGCAACTGGTCGAGTGACAAAGTGGGCGATTGAACTCCTTCCATTGGATATCAAGTTTGAGGCAAAGAAGGCCATCAAGTCTCAAGCAATTGCAGATTTCCTCGCAGAGTGGACAGAACAACAACATCCGACTCACATCCAGTCGGAACATTGTATGGGTCCAAGATGTTGAATGGCTCTGGCGCAGGAGTGGTCTTAGTATCCCCACGAGGAGACAAGCTTAGTTATGTCCTCCAAATCCACTTTGATTCTTATAACAATGGAGCTGAATATGAGGCACTATTATATGTGTTGCGTATGGCCATCTCACTCGGTGTCCGGCGCTTGATGGTCTACGACGACTCAGATTTAGTGGTCAATCAAGTGATGAAGGAATGTGATGTCAGGAGCCCTGCAATGACTAGTTACTGCAACGCAGTGAGAAAGTTGGAGAAGAAGTTTGAGGGGTTATAGCTCCACCACATACCCCAACACAAGAATCAAGAGGCTGATGATCTGGCGAAGATAGGTTCCACTCGGAAGACTATCCCCAATAATGTGTTCTTGGAACATCTCCATACCCCGTCAATACAAGAGGATCCCTTCAAGGAAGAGCTCCCTCAGCCGATAAGCTTCAAGGAAGAGCCCTCGCAGCCGATAAGTTCAACCAACCCGACTGAGATTGAGATTCCAGCTATGGTCGACTTAATCATGGAAGTCTTAGTAATCACGCCCGACTGGACAGAGTCGTACATTGCGTACATTCTCAAGAAGGAGCTCCCGGAAGACGAGGACGAAGCCCGTCAGATAGTCCGCCGGCCCAAAGCCTTTACGGTGATGAAATGACAGCTCTACAGAGAAAGTGTCACAGGAGTGGCTCAGCGCTGCATCACCCCTGAAGAAGGTCGAATGATCTTGAATGATATCCACTTGGGGACCTGTGGCCACCATGCGTCCTCTCGGACCATCGTGGCAAAAGCATAACGAGCGGGATTTTATTGTCCTCAATCAAACGAAATGGCAAAGGATATAGTCAACAAGTGTGCGGGCTGCCAGTTCTACTCCAATATGTCCCACAAGCCAGCGTCTGCCTTGAAGACTATTCCTCTCGTCTGGCCGTTTGCAGTCTGGGGGTTAGATATGGTCAGCCCCTTCAAGACCAGTATGAGTGGTTTCACCCATGTGCTCGTAGCAGTCGACAAATTCACCAAGTGGATCGAAGCTAAACCCACCAAGAACCTCAGTGCAAGCACCACTCTCAGTTTCATCAAGGAGTTGATATTCAGATATGGAGTTCCTCACAGCATTATCACAGATAATGGCTCCAACTTTGATTATGACGAGTTTAAAGCGTTCTGTGCAACCCAAGGCACTCGGGTAAATTATGCATCGGTCGTGCACCCTCAGTCGAATGGACAGGCAGAAAGGGCGAATGGTTTGATTCTCCAAGGATGAAAACCCCGCCTAATGCATGACCTCAAGCATGCTGCTGGAGCCTGGGTAACCGAGTTTCCTTCCGTCTTATGGGGGCTGAGAACAACGCTGAATCGGTCGACTGGCCGGACTCCTTTCTTCTTTGTGTACGGTGTAGAGGTTGTACTCCCAAGTTATTTGCTGCACAATGCCCCTCGAGTGGAACTATTCACAGAAGCTGAAGCTGAGCAAGCACGAGAAGACACCGTTGATCTCTTGGAAGAAGAGCGCGAGATGGCTTTGATCCAGTCGACCATCTACCAGCAAGATCTGCGTCGACTCCATGCCCGAAACGTCAGATGACGAGCATTCCAAGAAAGAGACCTGGTTCTCCGAGTGGATCAGAAACGACCTCACAAGCTTGCTCCGGCCTCAGAAGGCCCCTTCATCATCACCAAGGTGCTTCACAATGGAGCCTACCATGGCTACAACATAGCCAAGAAGATAGACGAGCCACGGGCGTGGAACGCAGAGCTGCTCCGTCACTTCTACACATAGATCACTTGACCTGACGAGTTGTAATAAAAGTATTTCAGTTTGCTTTCCAAAGACAAGATTTATCATAATGATCAGTTTCACATAAGCATATGTGTCCAAAATCCCCCAGCGGGTGGCTTAGCCGCGAATCCGATTTGCCTAAGTTAAAAACACTCAGAGTGGAGAGCAATCCTCCCACTCGGAGGCTTAGCCGCGAATCTGATTCGCCTAAGTTTCAAAACATTTCGAGTGGAGAGCAATCGTCCCACTCGGGGGCTTAGCTGCGACCCTGTAATCGCCTAAGTGAAAAAACACCGCGAGTGGAGAGCAATCCTCCCACTCGGGGGCTTAGTTGCGACCCCGTAATCGCCTAAGTTAAAAAACACTCCGAATGGAGAGCAACCCTCCCACTCGGGGGCTTAGCTGCGACCCCGTAATCGCCCAAGTTAAAAAACACTCTGAGTGGAGAGCAATCCTCCCACTCGGGGGCTTAGTTGCGACCCTGTAATCGCCTAAGTTGAAAACACTCCCAGTGGAGAGCAATACTCCCACTCGAGGACTTAGCTGCAACCCCGTAATCACCTAAGTTAAAAAACACTCCGAGTGGAGAGCAATCCTCCCACTCGGGGACTTAGCTGCGACCCCGTAATCGCCTAAGTTAAAAAACACTCCGAGTGGAGAGCAATCCTCCCACTCGGGGCTTAGCTGCGACCCCGTAATCGCCTAAGTTAAAAGCATGCCTCTGAGCTATGCCACAAGTACAATGTGCATTCCATCCCTATCCACAGGGACGATGAGGTGTCGATTGAACACCTCTGAGCTACGCCACAAGTACAACGTGTGTTCTATCCCTATCCGCAGGGACGACGAGGTGTCGATTGAACACCTCTGAGCTACACCACAAGTACAATGTGCGTTACATCCCTATATGCAGGGAGAACGAGGTTTCGATTGAACACCTCTGAGCTACGCCACAAGTACAATGTGCGCTCCATCCCCATCCACAAAAATGACGAAGCACGTAATCAAAGAACACTCGGAAGCAACAAGAGCAAGAGCCAAGATATCCAGGGAAAGCAAAGTTCGGATAAATCCCTCAAAAGTTCAAAACCATGACGGCCAGAAGTGCTCGGGCATCAAGCCCGATAGAGTCTAACGGTTACATAACCACTCGGCATCCCGAGGCAAATAAAGGGTGGGGCATAATGTTTGTTCACTCGGCAGGAGGAGGACTCGCTGGCTCGACGAAGCTGTCGAGGTCGATGCTGTCTGCGCTGTGCGTGGCGGCGTCAAGGAAGGTGTCCATGAAGGACTGGAAGTCGAGCTTCTTTGTGTTGGCAACCTTGAGGGCCGCCATCTTGTCTTCTCTAACATCCTTGCAGTGCACTCAGACCAGTGACAGAGCGACATCAGCACCACATCGAGCAGATGACTTCTTCCATTCCTGCACTCGACCGGGGATCTGATTTAGTCGATACATTAGAGACTCGAGGACTTATGAAAGTTCCACCTGAGGCCAGAGTTCATCGTCAACCCGCGTCATCGCGGCCTTCAATCGAGCGAGGTAGTCCACAGCACTATCCAAACGAGACTCCAGCCGCGTTCATCGCAACATCGTCTTTAACAGGGCAGTTTATGGGATCGAGACCTGTCTCAACCCGCCCAGTTTCTGCTTCGAAGTCCTGACAGAGCTCTGCACAGTTGGAAAAATAATGAGTTGACAGTTCAACAAGGCATGTCAGTCGACATCTGAAATCAGTCGAACCAGAGGAAATACCTTCAAGTTTCAAGATGAACTTCGCAACAAGCTGCCCCAGATACGAATCCAATGCGCCCTGTTTGGCCTTGAGGTTTCCCACTTCATCAATCAAGCTCTCCTTGTCCTTCTTCAGCTACGCAATCTCGTCTTCTAATTTGCCGACTGAAGCCAGCTTCTTGTCCACAAGCGTTGTTTTCTCGCACGCCTCCTTCTGGTCTGCAGCAAGGTCCAAGTCCTTCTGCTCCAGAGCCTGCTTCAATTTGTCTAAAGAAATAACATTCTTCAGGCGAGCCTGAAGTGGACGGTTTTCACTATGCACATCTGTTCGAGTGGAATCACTCAGTTCTAAGGGACTGGAAAGAAGAAAGGGAGAATCATAACGTAAAAAGTTTCGAGTGGTTACCTCCCATGATATTTGTTTCCTCCTAGGCCTTCTTGAGGTTCTTCTTGGCCAACTCCAAGTCAAGATTGATGCTGATCTGCTTCTTGTCCAGCTCAGAAAGTTGGGCCCCAAGGTCATAAGAATTCTGCAGTCAGCAAAAGATATATGTCAGTCGGCAACAACAAAAGTTAATCTCAGACTACCGCTGAATCAAACATTCAATGGTAGTCTCGGGGACTACACCCAGTAGGTGCACTTGGCGTGCCCCCACTGGTCCGGTTGTTACACTCGGCATGGTGTGCCCAACACAGGTAAAAAAACGTGATTCTCAGACCCCACTCAACTGCCAGTAGTCGACCGTGGTCTCGGGGACTACACCCAGTGGGTGCACTATGCGTGCCCCCACTGGTTCAGAAAAACATTCGGCTCAACCTAGTCGACTCAAGCAGAGAAGCTATTTCCGATTGGCTACATGGAAAACACCCAGTGGGTGATTGGATGCGGAATGAAGACTCATAGATGCACATAAAAGGTTCCAAAGCAATCATTCAAAGACATCATATAGGCAGTAAAGCGATGGTCGCAACTATCACTACTCAAAAGATCGGTCGGAGATCAACTAACCTTGACGTTCGTCTGCAGAGCAGTTGTGGCCTTGTAAGCAACCTGACTAGCCTCGTGCACCACTTTCATCTGTTCCATCACAAGATTCACTTGGAGAAGAGCTTCCCGAGCAGTGCTCGGCGGATGATCCGGGGTTTGGTATGTAATGAAGAGGGATGCCGGCAATGCAGTCGGAGCAGCTATAGGATCAGATGCATGGACTTGTACCGGAGCAGCAGGAGCCTGAGCAGTCGACCCCGACGGGCGGTCAGTCGACAGCGGATTGGAGAATGTGATGCTGGCCCGAGCCAGATCTCCGGATCGCTCGACCGCCGGCTCAAGCACTTGTCCTTCAGTCGCCCTCCCACTCGAGGTCCTGCCCTTCCTTCTCCTCTCCCACAAAGGCACTTCTTCATCTTCGTCATCTGGAAGAGTAATGATGTCTCGCGGGGCTGCAACACAGACAATCCCAAGAATTCAATCGACGAGTGAATCAGTCGGCAGATCAAATTCAAATTGGAAAAGGCTTACCAACTCTGGAAGTAACCGCGTCATTAACCTCTTCTTCCCCTGTGGCCTTGTCAACATCCATGTTAGTAGCAGAAGTCACGGGGCTGAAAAAAGTTCATAGTCCACTCGGTAACAACAAAAGTATCAATCGGAGGAAAGGAACACAGAAAGATAGAACACTCACCCAGAGGCGACTGGAACATCCATCTGAAGGAAATATGCCCTAGAGGCAATAAGAAAGTTATTATTTATTTCCTTATAATCATGATAAATGTTTATTATTCATGCTAGAATTGTATTTACCGGAAACATAATACATGTGTGAATACATAGACAAACAGAGTGTCACTAGTATGCCTCTACTTGACTAGCTCGTTAATCAAAGATGGTTATGTTTCCTAACCATGAACAATGAGTTGTTATTTGATTAACGAGGTCACATCATTAGTAGAATGATCTGATTGACATGACCCATTCCATTAGCTTAGCACCCGATCGTTTAGTATGTTGCTATTGCTTTCTTCATGACTTATACATGTTCCTATGACTATGAGATTATGCAACTCCCGTTTACCGGAGGAACACTTTGGGTACTACCAAACGTCACAACGTAACTGGGTGATTATAAAGGAGTACTACAGGTGTCTCCAATGGTCGATGTTGGGTTGGCGTATTTCGAGATTAGGATTTGTCACTCCGATTGATGGAGAGGTATCTCTGGGCCCTCTCGGTAATACACATCACCTAAGCCTTGCAAGCATTGCAACTAATATGTTAGTTGTGAGATGATGTATTACGGAACGAGTAAAGAGACTTGCCGATAACGAGATTGAACTAGGTATTGGATACCGACGATCGAATCTCGGGCAAGTAACATACCGATGACAAAGGGAACAACGTATGTTGTTATGCGGTCTGACCGATAAAGATCTTCGTAGAATATGTAGGAGCCAATATGGGCATCCAGGTACCGCTATTGGTTATTGACCGGAGATGTGTCTTGGTCATGTCTACATTGTTCTCGAACCCGTAGGGTCCGCACGCTTAAGGTTACGATGACAGTTATATTATGAGTTTATGCATTTTGATGTACCGAAGGTTGTTCGGTGTCCCGGATGTGATCACGGACATGACGAGGAGTCTCAAAATGGTCGAGACGTAAAGATTGATATATTGGAAGCCTATGTTTGGACATCGGAAGTGTTCCGGGTGAAATCGGGATTTTACCGGGTTACCGGGAGGGTTACCGGAACCCCCCGGGAGCCATATGGGCCTTCATGGGCCTTAGTGGAAAGGATAAAGGGGCAGCCGAAGGTGGCTGCGCCTCTTCCTCCTCCCCTAGTCCTATTAGGACTAGGAGAAGGTGGCCGGCCCCCCTCTCTCCCTTCCCCTCCGAGGAATCCTAGTTGGACTAGGATTGGGGGAGGAATCCTACTCCCAGAGGGAGTAGGACTCTCCTACGCCTCCCTCTATGGCCGGCCAGCCTCCCCCCCTCTACTCCTTTATATACGGAGGCAGGGGCACCTCTAAACACACAAGTTGACACAAGTTGATCCACGTGATCGATTCCTTAGCCGTGTGCGGTGCCCCCTGCCACCATATTCCTCGATAATACTGTAGCGGAGTTTAGGCGAAGCCCTGCTGCTGTAGTTCATCAAGATCGTCACCACGCCGTCGTGCTGACGGAACTCATCCCCGACACTTTGCTGGATCGGAGTCCGGGGATCGTCATCGAGCTGAACGTGTGCTCGAACTCGGAGGTGCCGTAGTTTCGGTGCTTGATCGGTTGGATTGTGAAGACGTACGACTACTTCCTCTACGTTGTGTCATCGCTTCCGCAGTCGGTCTGCGTTGGGTACGTAGACAACACTCTCCCCTTGTTGTTATGCATCACATGATCCTGTGTGCGCGTAGGAAATTTTTTGAAATTACTACGAAACCCTACACCATCTTGATCTTCGGCTAGGTTTTCCGAGTCTTTGAGGGCACAACCTTGGGCTGCTTGGCAACCTTCTCCGTCGGCTCTGGAGTCGACGTCCGAGTGTGCTTCTGCGCCCGGGTACTAGGAGCTGCGGACTTGCCACGCTCGCCCGCTGGATCATGAAGATGTTTGGATCGATGCTCCAAGCATGGCGGCGAGTCGACCCCCTCGTCGTCGTCCGCCTCGTCGCTCTCCTCCTTATCGTCATCCTCCGGGGACTGCCAGTCGCCGCTCTCGTCCGTGCTATCGTCCCCCTCCTAGTCCTGCTCTAGAATTTGCTCGCCGTCGGGCATGGAATACATCTCAGTATAAACCTACAAAACAAAGAGTCGAGTGAAATTCAGTCGGATTCAGAGACAGATGCAGAATGCACAAGCAAACAGTCAGTGACAAAGGTTCGAACCTTGTCTGGTTGGTTGCTGTCGCTGAATGGGACGACCCTCCTGGCTCCCCTGGGGTTGTCCTTGTTTCCCGTGATACTCTTCAACCACATAGCCACCATTTTGGCCGGGACTTCCTTCGGATGGACTCGAGCGGTGTCATTGGCACCAGAGTACATCCACATCAAGTGGTCCCGAGATTGAAGCGGTTGGATGCGTCGACTGAGAAATACCTCCAGAAAGTCCATTCCGGTCACGCCCTAGTTGATCAGCTGAACCACCCTCTTGACTAGCATGTTTGTTTCCACCTTCTCCGCAGTAGTCACTTTCAGCGAGGAAGGAGTGTGAACACGATCAAAGGAAAAAAGGGGAAGTCCAGTCGACTGGCCTGGAGTGGCAACGTCCTGGCAGTAGAACCAGGTCGACTGCCAGCCCCTGACCGACTCAGGAAGGGTCATGGAAGGGAAAGAACTCCTTTTCTTCTTCTGGATACCCAAACCCCCACACATCTGGATAATGTGTGTCTTCTCATCACTCGAATTGGCCTTCTTGAGCGACTGAGAATGGATAGTAAAGATGTGCTTAAAGAGGCCCCAGTGCGGTCGACAACCAAGAAAATTCTCGCACATGGACACGAACGCCGCGAGGTAGGTGATGGTGTTGGGGGAAAAATGACGAAGTTGGGCTCCGAAGAAGTTCAAAAAATCCCGGAAAAAGGGGTGCGGAGGAAGCGAAAAACTGCGGTCGATGTGGGTGGCGAGCAGAACACACTCACCTGGTCGGGGCTGCGGATCCGTCTCCCCCTCCGGCAACCGTGTAGCACCATTGGCGATCAGCCCGGACTCGGCTAGCTCATCCAGATCTTCCTGCCGGAGCGAGGATCGGATCCAGTCGCCCTGGATCCAACCCGGCGGCAGCGCCGACCGCGACGATGACCCCCGTTGGGTCTTCTTGCCTTTCACCGCTCCCGTCGCCTTCTTCGCGCATTCCAGCGACACCGTCTTGTCCTTCACCATGGCGGCGGAGCAGCAGTGTCGAGAACGGAGGAGCCGGATGTGGTGGAGAAGCAGAAGAGAAAGGAGGAGAATGGACATGCATAGTGCAAGCACCTCGGCCCCGTCGCCTTTTAAAGGCCCACTTCCGAGTGGCTGACGCACGGGCCCGGGCGATCCTGTCAAATCCCGCAGCAGTCGCGTGCTGGGTATGGGGCGAAAAAGGTGGCGCGGGATCGAGGCGTTCCTGCCTATCCATCCCGCTGCCGCAACCAATCGCACCAAAGGTCTCGCAACAAAAGGCAACAATCGACGGACGATGCTACAAATTCACTCGGCAATTTCTGAATCGATCAAGGCGACTGAAACGAAGCCGAAGTTCCAACATGAGCCTCCCGTTCAACGCAAGTATTTGTGAAGCACAAGGGTTGAAGAAAGATCCACTTCAACCTTCTTTCCACTTGGACCTCAATCCATTCGGGGGCTAGTGATGAGGATATCGACCTAGGGTCGGGTCATAGGCCTGACCAACATACCCTACCCAAGGTCACTACCCTAGACACAAAGAAGCTCAAGAGACAACAGGGAGTACCCAATGAAGACGTCGAGTGCACTCCACTCGACCAATCATATCACTCGGGTATCCCTCCTTCCCGAAGACCACTCGACCATACAAGAAACCACTCGACCTATGAAGACCAGGAGTCGGACGGAACTGCAATGGTCAAACATTCACTTCGTAGTCTTCATGGGCAGTAATGACACTTATGGCTGGCGTTATCAGTAATGTCCCTCCTTTATGTACATTGAACCCTCTATAATGGGGGATGGCTAGGGTCCTGGCGCACTCTATATAAGCCACCCCCTCCTCTGGCACAAGGGTTCGCACCCCCTGTAACACACACGCATATAGTGAAATCCAGTCGACCGCCTCCGGGCACCGAGGCGTAGGGATTTTACCTCCTCCGAGAGGGGCCCGAACTCGTAAACACTTGCGTACAACCTCACCATAGCTAGGACCTTGCCTCCTCCTACATACCCCCTACTCTTACTGTCAGTATTAGTACCACAATAGGTAGCTCACGGAGCAACACGCCGTCCCCCTTCGCCCACCATCGCAGTGTGGGCGACGCTGTCAGGCCGTCCCATCCGGCATGCAGCATTGGTGGGAGAGCCGCCCCAATCCAGGTACTCCGCCCGGATGCCACCCCGTCCATTCTACCTCCGGAGAGCGTCCACGGGCACCGTTGGGTACTTGTGCCCACGTTGGCATCAGGCCGATTGAGGATGCCCGAGTCGGAGGCGTGGGCCGCACAACGCGAGCGGCAACGCGTGAGGGAGGCCATGGCGGCGGCAACGCGTCGGTGAGGTGTTGGACAATCGTGCGTGCCTGTCGATCCTCAGGACGCGCTCATTGTGTCTGTCCTCCAGTGCTCCCTGACAACGGCGGAGACAGATGCACGATGGTTTCGGTGGAAGAACGCAAAAGCGCTCCGGCTCGCTATCGAGTTGTCGGAGCGCGAGCCATCAGCGAAGGCAAGGTGGTACACCGAGGAGCGGAAAGCTTGCTCCGGAGGCTTACCGGGGGTCGGAGCTATCCGACGACTCCGACGACGGCTCAAGCTTTGACAACGACGACTACGACCCTCCGACGGCTAACGCCTTCACCGAAGGCCAAAGCAATATTGCTGAACGCAAGGGGAATGGGGCGGCGGGAAAATGGTGATTTCCTCTGCCCTTCTCGGTTGAATTAAGTTTTTTTATCATATGTTGGGTACTGTATAATTGAAACTGCATCTTTTGATTGTGTGATGATTGTTTATGCTACAATTAAACATGTTTTTACCTAGATTTCGGGGTAGTTCATTGATCTATGTAGGTTTATTTTTATACGTGCATGTCTTGCATGGATATGAGGGATCGAATTTAATATAAGTGGTGCGGACACACCTAAATGATAATGCCCGGTCAATGCCCGCATACGCGTTCGGACGCGTCCCCGGGCGTTTGAGGTGCCGGTTTGCCAAGTTCGGGTGTAAGGCCAACTCCACCTCACGACCCTCAACAAACGTCTGTTTTGCATGGATTCTGTCTGTTTGGGTAGGGCAATGGGGTCGTGTCCGGGTCTGTCCTTGGATGCGGTGGCCAAGCGCCCAGCGCGTGGCCGCATTCTGTCCGCCTCCATTTTCAAACAACAACGTTTGAAATACCAAGCCCTAGTTCATCAGCCCAGCGGTCCTAGTTCACGCCAGCAACAGAGCCAGCGGCCTACACGTCCTCGCCGGCAACACAACCAGCGGCCTACATGTCCTCGCCGACAACACAGCCAGTGGCCGGTAACACAGCCAGCCTATAGAAAGAATAGTCTGTCACCGACAACACAGCTAGCGGTCAGCGGACTAAGGCATAGCCTAGTGGTGGGAAGGGGCTGATGCCTTCCCACCCACCCAGGTTCAAGGCATGGTACTTGCAATTTGGGGTTGTTGCACCAATTATACTGTAGGGGGTTCCCTTATAGTCTTTCTGTCAAAAAAACACAACCAACCTCCAAAATGAATATGTTTCTCACCGGCACACAGCCAGCGGCCGACACCCATGCCAGCCTCCAAAAAAAGAACGGCCACGACCGATCAGACGGCCTAGTTTAGGTCATCGGCGTCGAACATCTCCTTCTGCCTGGCCTCGAACCAGCTCCTCGTCTTGTCGCTCATCTTGGTTAAGTCCACACTCATGATCGCAAGGGCCACCTCCTTTGCTTTGGTTGCGGCATTGGTGGCCTCGATGTTGAGCTGCCTCTGCCTGGCCGTGACGTTGGCGGCCTCGATGTCTAGCTGCCTTTGCCGGGCCGCCTCCTCCATGTCAATCTTCCTCTTCTTGGTCGTCTCCTCCATCTCAAGCTTCTTCCTTTGAAGCTCTAGGTATAGCTTCATTTGCTCGTCCTTGCTTTGCTGCTTCTTCTCATCCCTCAAATCCTTTTGAGACATCATGCCGTGCAAAGTCTCATGCAAGGCCATGGATGGCGCATCACATATGTCGTCCACCTTGGAGTTGGTCTTGCCCCTCGGCCTCTTCAACGCCTCACCATCTCCACCTCCGGCAAACGCGGCCACCTTCTTGCCTCTCTTTCTTTGGAGTTCACGGTATTGATCTTTGAACTTTGGGCAATTGTTGATGAGTGTCCAACAATGCATAAGAGTGAATAGCTTGTCATTGTGCTGGGCCTTGAATGCTTCCAAAGATTGAAATGCCTACTGACGGAGTCCTGCATTATGGGGTCCTCGGAGAGCCGACCTATGTGACATGGGCCGGACTAATGGGCCGTGAAGATGTAGACCGAAGGCCTTCTTCCGTGTCCGGATAGGGACTCTCCTTTGCGTGGTCGACAAACTTGGCGTCCGGATGTGTAGTTTCTTTCCTATGTAAACCGACTTTGTACAACCCTAGTCCCCTCCAGTGCCTATATAAACTAGAGTGTTTAGTCCTTAGGGACGATCACAATCACACAGGCTAGACATCTAGGGTTTGGCCATTACGATCTTGAGGTAGATCAACTCTTGTAACCCCTATACTCATCAGAGTCAATCAAGCAGAAGTAGGGTATTACCTCCATTAAGAGGGCCCGAACCTGGGTAAACATCGTGTCCCCTGCCTCCTGTCACCCTCGATCATCAGACGCACAGTTCGGGACCCCCTACCCAGGATCTGCCGGTTTTGACACCGACATTGGTGCTTTCATTAAGAGTTCCTCTATGCCGTCGATAGAAGAATTGATGGCTCACCTTGTCATCAAAGACAACATCACTTCCGGAGAAGCCCTAGCTTTAGGACAAACTCTCTGGCTCGGCAGCTCCATCATGGGCGCTCGCGCGGCCGTTAAGCCAGAAGCAACCCAACTCATCGCTAAAAATTGCCTCCACATCAGCCCCGAATACTCCGACAAGATGGATTCGACAGATGTATCAGCCTTAAACGAACAACTAGATCGCATCATGATACGTCTCTGTCGTATCTACTTTTCCAAACACTTTTGCCCTTGTTTTGGACTCTAACCTGCATGATTTGAATGGAACTAACCCAGACTGATGCTGTTTTCAGCAGAACTGTCATGGTGTTATTTTTGTGCAGAAATAAAAGTTCTCGGAATAACCTGCAAATCCACGGAGCAACTTTTCAGAATTAATTAAAAATACTGGCGAAAGAATCAGCGTCAGGGGGCCCACACCCTGTTCACGAGGGTGGGGGGCGCGCCCCCTCCCCTAGGGCGCGCCCCCTGCCTCGTGGGCCCTATACGTCCACTGACCTAAACTCCAACTCCATATATTTGCTTTCGCAGAGAAAAAAATCAGAGAGAAAGAATTATCGCGTTTTACGATATGGAGCCGCCGCCAAGCCCTAAACCCTCTCGGGAGGGCTGATCTGGAGTCTGTTCGGGGCTCCGGAGAGGGGAATCCATCGCCGTTGTCATCATCAACCATCCTCCATCACCAATTTCATGATGCTCACTACCATGCGTGAGTAATTCCATCGTAGGCTTGCTGGACGGTGATGGGTTGGATGAGATTTACCATGTAATCAAGTTAGTTTTGTTAGGGTTTGATCCCTAGTATCCACTATGTTCTGAGATTGATGTTGCTATGACTTTGCTATGCTTAATGCTTGTCACTAGGGCCCGAGTGCCATGATTTCAGATCTGAACCTATTATGTTTTCATGAATATATGTGAGTTCTTGATCCTATCTTGCAAGTCTATAGTCACCTATTATGTGTTATGATCCGTTAACCCCGAAGTGACAATAATCGGGATACTTACCGGTGAAGACTGTAGTTTGAGGAGTTCATGTATTCACTAAGCATTAATGCTTTGGTCCGGTTCTCTATTAAAAGGAGGCCTTAACATCCCTTAGTTTCCATTAGGAACCTGCTGCCACGGGAGGGTAGGACAAAAGATGTCATGCAAGTTCTTTTCCATAAGCATGTATGACTATATTCGGAATACATGCCTACATTACATTGATGAATTGGAGCTAGTTCTGTGTCACCCTATGTTATAAGTATTACATGAGGAATCCCATCCGACATAATTAACCATCACCTATTCAATGCCTACGAGATTTTCACATATTGTGCTTTGCTTAGTTACTTTGCCGTTGCCACTATTACCATTACTACAAAACTGCTACTGTTACTTTTGCTACTGTTACCCTTACTTCCATACTACTTTGCTACTAAAACTTTGTTGCAGATACTAAGTTATCTAGGTATGGTTGAATTGACAAATCAACTGCTAATACTTGAGAATATTCTTTGGCTCCCCTTGTGTCGAATCAATAAATTTGGGTTGAATACTCTACCCTCGAAAACTGTTGCGATCCCCTATACTTGCGGGTTATCAAGACTATTTTCTAGCGCCGTTCCCGGGGAGCATAGCTCTATTCTTTGAGTCACTTGGGATTTATATCTACTGATCACTATGAAGAGCATGAAAGATCAAAGAACTAACATTTATCCCTCAACTACGAGTGGAGGTAAGGAACTGCCATCTAGCTCTGCACTTGATTCTCCTTCCGTTATGAGTAAACTTGCGACACCTAAGCCTGCTTGTGCTATTAATTCTGATATGTCGCAGGTTATTGATGATGCCACTTCTGCTATTCATGATACTTATGATGAGACTACTTCTATGCTTGATACTACTGTGCCATTAGGTGAATTTCTTGATGAACAACTTGCTAGAGCTAGGGAGAACAAAATTATTGAAACTGATAATATTGATGATAGTGATGATGAAGGTTCTTCCCCTGAATATGAATTGTCTGTTGTTCCTGAGGGTTATGTTATGGATGAAGAAACTACTAGAGATTCTCTTGCTTGCAATGATAGATCAGATCTTAAGAAATTATTAGCTAAGCTGAAACAAAAGTATCTGAATGCTAGAATGAAACATGACCCTGCTTTTGCTACTTCACCTATCTTTGTTACTGAATCTGAAACTATAGTGACACATCTTACTAAGTTAAATGATATAGCCACCCTGTTTACTAATAATGAGAAATCTCGCTACTATTATATCCTTAAAATATTCCTTTCTCATTAAAGGGTGATGCTAAGACATGGTTTAATTCTCTTGATCATGGTTGTGTGTGTAGTCCCCAGGATATGATTTACTATTTCTCTGCTAAATATTTCCCTGCTCATAAGAAACAAGCTGCCTTGAGGGAAATATATAATTTTGTGCAAATCAAAGAAGAGAGTCTCCCACAAGCTTGGGGGAGGCTTCTCTGATTACTTAATACTTTGCCTGATCATCCTCTTAGGAAAAATGAAATTCTTGATATCCTTTATAATGGACTAACTGATGCTTCCAAGGACCACATGGATAGTTGTGCTAGTTGTGTTTTCAGGGAAAGGACAGTCGACCAAGCTGAATTGCTATTGAATAATATGTTGGCCAACGAAAATAATTGGACACTTCCTGAGCCGACTCCTAAGCCAACTCCGAAGAAAAGAGGTGTTCTATTTCTCAGTCCTGAAGATATGCAAGAGGCAAAGAAATCTATGAAAGAGAAAGGTAAAGCTAAAGATGTTAAAACTTTCCCTCCTATCGAAGAAATTCATGGCCTCAATATACCACTTAAAGAAATACAAGGTCTTGATAACCCGACACAGGTAGTGAAGGTAAACTCTCTTTATAGATATGATAAAGTTGAAATCCCGTCTACTAAGTTTGCTAGCCAATGCCTAGATGAATTTGATGATTTTATGGATAAGCAAGGAAATTTTAATGATTATGTTAGTAGACAATTGAAAAATAATTCTTATATGATTGGACGCTTGAGTGATTATATGTCTAGAGTTAAGGGTGAACTTAAACTCACTAGTAAACATGTTTTTATGGTCACCACTCAAGAAGAACAAGTACTTAAGGCTCAGAATGAGTTGCTTGATGAATTAAATAATAAACATGATTTTGCTGTTAGAGTGGCTACTAGAACTGGTAAAATGACTCAGGAAATTTGTATCCTGAAGGCCACCCTAAGAGAATTGAACAAGATTCTCAGAGAAATAATTTAGATGCTCCCAGTCCTTCTAAAAAGAAGAAAAAGAAAAATGATAGGACTTTGCATGCTTCTAGTGAACCTTTTGTAGAAACACCTGAGAATTCTAATGATATTTCTATCTCTGATGCTGAAACACAATCTGGAGATGAACATGAACCTAGTGATAATACTAATAATGATGTTCATGAAGATGCTCAACCTAGCAATAACAACGATATAGAAATTGAACCTGTTGTTGATCTTGATAACCCACAATCAAAGAATCAACATTATGATAAGAGATACTTCGTTGCTAGGAAGCATGGTAGGGAAAGAGAACCATGGGTTCAGAAGCCCATGTCGTTCCCTCCTAAACCATCCAAGAAAAAGGATGATGAGGATTTTGAGCGCTTTGCTGAAATGATTGGACCTATCTTCTTACGTATGCGCTTAACCGATATGCTTAAGATGAACCCTTATGCTAAATACATGAAAGATATCATTACAAATAAAAGAAACATACCTGAAGCCGAAATCTCCACCATGCTTGCTAACTATACCTTTAAGGGTGGAATACCTAAGAAACTTGGTGATCCCGGAGTACCCACTATATCATGCTCCATTAAAAGAAATTATGTTAAAACTGCTTTATGTGATCTAGGAGCCGGTGTCAGTGTTATGCCTCTTTCCTTATACCGTAGACTTGAATTAAATAAGTTGACACCTACTGAGATATCTTTGCAAATGGCCGATAAATCAACTGCTATACTATTGGTATTTGTGAGGATGTTCCTGTTGTTGTTGCAAATGTTACTATCTTAACAGACTTTGTCATTCTTGATATTCCTGAAGACGACAGTATGTCCATTATCCTTGGTAGACTATTTTTAAATACTGCAGGTGCTGTTATTGATTGCAACAAAGGCAATGTCACCTTTTATGTTAATGGTAATGAGCATACGGTACACTTTCCGAGGAAACAACCTCAAGTTCACAACATAAATTCTATTAGAAATATCCCATCAATTATATTTGGAGGTTTCAAATTCCCTCTTCCTACTGCAAAGAAAAAGTATGATATTCTTATTATTGGGGATGTTCATATCCCCAGTGAGGTAACCTAGTGTCACTTCGAAATTTCTCCGATTTCATGTGATTCAGAATGAGTTTGTTAACAAGACTTGATCAACCTTGTTAGTGGATTCCTTTTGATGAACATGAGATGGATGAAGTTCGAAGGCACAACCTTCTGTACCCTCTTTTTACTTTCTCTTAATTAGAATAAATAAAGTAGAAATAGTATATTTTGTCTGTTTTTTGAATTATCCATGCAATAAAAAATATCCCGAAAATAAAAGTTCTCCAAATGCCCTGCCAATTTAATACGATTTTTTGGAATATTTGAGAATATCTGGCACTGAGAACACAGCAGGGGGAGCAAGCACCTGGCCATGAGGGTCCAGGGCGTGCCCACCCTTACAGGGCGCGCCCCCTGCCTCGTGGGCCCATGGTGCACTACAAAAAAATACACATACGTGATGATACGTGTTTGTCATAGCAGGTCGCATTTTTTGTCATGCATGTACATCCATGACGATTTTATGACAGAATCAAGATAGTCATACCTGTGCTGTCGTAGAAGTGTTCCATGACATTACCAAAATTATCATCACGGAAGTGTCCAGTTCCATGACGATAAATCGCGCGTCACAGAAGTGAGTTCGCAAGGGTGACCGGCACATGTCATCCACCATAATGGAACACCGTTAAGCTATCAGGTCGGGTTTTTGAATCCGATAACCCATTAACAGCCCCGACCAATGGGGATTTTCCACGTGTAAAATCATCATTGCCTGGAGGAAACACGTGTCGGCTCACCGTTGTGTCAGATGTCATTCGCTCATTGGACCAAAGGCGCCTATGATACGACGACATGTGGCACGGCCCAACAGAGGCCCATTCTTGTGAAAAGACCAGCCCATTTGACTTGGTCAAAAGGTGGCCGGCCGGCCCACGAAAAGCCTGTTAATGGCATGTTCGCATATAGCCCATTTACAGCCCGCTAACCCAGGGCCCGTTACGCCCTATCCGAATTAGGACCAGTAGCGTCATCTGGGCCGTCCAATATAATTCCAGCCCGTTTTAAGTTCCGGCCCATGTGTGTCCCATGACTTCTTTTGGCCCATATGAGGCCCTTTGTAACTCTTGGCCCATTAACGGCCCATGGTGAAACTGGCCCGGAATGAACAATGTATCACTTTATACCCATTAACGGCCCATTATTCTATTGGGACGTTCCAGCCCAAGTTATCTTTCGGCCTTCTCAGGGCCCATTGATTCTTGGGCTCATTTGCAGCATTTGGTTACATACGGCCCGTTACTGTCATTTTCTGCTTGTGGGCCAAATTCAGCCCGTCGTTATAGTCGGCCCGTTTGCGGACCGTTAATACGTTGGGCCATTTTCATGTCAAAAAAACCCGTTGGGAGGTTTTCATAGAGTTATCAAATACGGTCTATTAATGGCCCGTTATGGTCCACGAATAGTACGATCCATGATTGGTGAAATGATGATATGCCCCGTAGAAGGCCCATGGATCTACGGCCTGTATGAGTCCCATGGATCTACGACCCGTAGAAGGCCCATGGACCCTAAGGCCCGTATGGAAGGCAATGGATCCTACAGCCAGTATAGAAGGCCAATGGATCCTACGGCCGGAAGAAGGCCCATGGATCATACGGCCTACAGGAGGCCCATGGTTACAACAGTCCATGTGTTGCCATGATTATTTTGGCCTAGTTACCAAAAATAGGCTATTGTGGCCACTAGAAAAACACAGAAAAAGAACTACAGTGACTACAAGCAAACAACTAAACAAGACAATAAGGAAATAAATAAGCAAGCAATTAACGCTAGCCTATTACCGCTATTACGCATATTACATCCACTGGGCATCAAAGTTCGCCACCAGTGAAAATATAGGGAACAAAGCAGCATATTACATACACTGGCCGTCAAAATTGGCCACCAATGCAAATAAACGCGGCAGCAAAACAAGAGCATAACTGAAACAACTTCAGAAGAGCTCAAGAAACGTTATGCTGGGTATCCACCATGCTGGCAATAAGCTTAGCAAGCTGATTAGCTTTGTCCTGTTTGGCGCTAAAATCCTCCAACGCTTGCTGTTGCACCAGAAAGTATGCATCTGAATGCTCCAGGGACTTCCGCAGTCCTTCCGCTTCTTGTCGCAGCACAGCTGATCGATGTCTTTCAGCTTGTAGTTGAGACTCAAGAAACTGAACTGATTCAGACAGTGAGTTTGAATAGCTTGTGCAAGCGGTAGTGGCGAGTAACTCAAACACTAAACCAAGACAGGACTTTGGGGTTGTCTCACTGTCTTCAAGATAGTCTTCCTTAGCTGTTTTATCAGCTTTGTTGGAGACCAACAAGGATGTGTCACTATCCTGAACCTTATCTGCATTACTTCCTTTACCATTGCTTAATAAGGCACTCTTCCCCAATATTCTGTCAGCATTCTAAAAGAAGAAACAAGCAGACACATAACAAATTTAGCATGTACTGGTATATGAAACTCATTTCGGTGAACCAGTTCATTAGTAAGGTGGACAGGATTAAACTACCAAGTCTTCTATTGCCAAGTACTAGTACATAATAAAAGCATCAAACAAACATATATCTATGTCCTATGGTCACTGCATTGTCTTGCCAAATCAAAATAGAGACACGGTTCAAATCATATCAGTTCAAGACAAAGCAGCAGTGAAAGAATACAAAGCGTGGGGAAACTACACGGCACAACAAGATTTCAGATGGGTACCACGGGTCTACATGTACAACAACACTATTGGCTCTGTTGTGATGCTAGTAATGTGCATGATATGAAAGTCAACTGTATACACAATTGAAATTGAAATCAAAAGATCTATTGATAAGAGCAAACCTATTAAAGAAACATGCGTGGACATACCTGTTGTGCCATTGGAGTTTCGATTGGATGCTTCAATTTAAAAATAAGTTTGTATGAGTAAATACAGTGATACAAGAGCAAAGCAATCATAGTTAAAAAAGGCGCGCCTAGGCTCTAGGCTTTAGCAAAACGCATTGCGCATAACTACGATTAATCTGTGCATAACTGCGCATAAGCATGCACTTTGGTCAGTAAAGCGCAAGGCGGTGGTAAAACACAAAATTAATGGCTAGCACTTTTTTGAACTATGATAGCAATGGAATCTTAAATTAGAACAGTTGTTCTTCAGGTTTAGGCACTTGTTCTACATGAACAGAGTACAGTAAGACGCAAGAATATAATACTTAAAAATAGAAAATGAGCTCATAGACCTTACCACATTCTTG
Organism: Triticum aestivum; assembly: GCF_018294505.1. Lineage (NCBI taxonomy): Eukaryota > Viridiplantae > Streptophyta > Magnoliopsida > Poales > Poaceae > Triticum > Triticum aestivum. The sequence goes on from NC_057798.1 coordinate 628,628,878, forward strand.
GTTCAGGACTAGTACAGAAAAAGGCATTCCCAATCATCGTCCAGTAAATGTGTCTCAGGAGAACGTAAGGGAATTTGATGAGTTTATTTGCCGGTGAAGTACGTTTTCTTCAGGTAATTCTGATACTGCCACCAAGCATTCTTGAAGATAGCAGAGGTATTAGCACAGGTTACCTCATCCTGAGTTTCCAAATCGGTCTTTCTCTATAGAGAAAAATGGGAAAATTTGTTGTATTATAACCATCATGGAGGTAGGATGTATGGGACGAAGCAAGTAATTGCCATGAATAACATTACTTACACATAACTCCTGGACAAACACCTGCAACTGGCATTTTACTTAATCTTCAGTATAATATTTCCAAGATGGGAAGATACGCACATACGATTTAACAACATCAAATGCGATAGATGCTAAACTACGACTAGCTGGTTGTGCTTCCTCCACAGGAATAGGTGTACTAACTGGTGGAGTTGGGGTTCGCCGTGATAGTACTGGCCCTTTGGGCACTGGAGCTGCCTTACTAATTGCTCTTGTTTGGGAGCTTTGTGGTGGAGATGGTGTTGTGTCAACAGGAACTGGGTTACTATCGGCTGGGGTAGGGGTTAGATTGGGTGAAGCTGGTTCTGTGTCCATCGCAGTAGGGGTACAATTTGCGAGAGTTTGTGTTATGTGTGGTAGGGATGGTTCTTGTGCATGTACAACCGGGGTGCTATCTCCACCAAGAGGTAGCACTGTTTTATTTGAAGACCGTGTTTTTAGTCCTCTAGATACTGGCATCACCCGCTCCAATTCAAATGGCTGATAAACAGGAAACATAGTTGAATGTACAGACATTGTATGAGAGACAGATGCAATAGATAGTGTGGAAAAAAGAGGGCATGAAATAGTTGATATGTACATTGTTTAACTAAAATGGATAGCATGATATAATTTCACATATATGATGTCTATCTAAACTGGATAGCATAGCATAATTCATAGATATGATGAATAACTAAATAGGATCGCATGACATAATTCACCTACATGTTATCTAAGTAATCAGGATCACATCATTAAATTCACATATGTGATTTATATGCTAAACAGAGGGCATTGGATATGATGGCTGAACTAAGAACATGGTGTTGAATATTGTGTATAAGATGTCTAAACTATGCAATGCAAGACACCGTATGCATGATATGAGCAGTATAACCGTGCCAAGTTAGAGCATACACCTCAGTGGGGGAATATGACTGGTCATCTATCTCTGAATCCATCTCTGAGGAGCTATCGGGACCCAACAAGAGATCTGCTTTGACAGGTAGCACTGTCTGCTCTGAAGGCCTTGTTTTCACTCCAGATTTTTCCATCTCCCACCCAAATGGCTGATTCACAGGAAGAGTAGTTTAATGTACAAACATTGTCGACAAATGGAAATGTAATGAAGAAAAGGATGGGTAAGATATCATTCAAATATATGATGCCTGGTTAAACAGGATGGCATTGCACATTTCACATATATTATGGCTGTCTAAAAGACATGAGACTGCATAATTCCCATATATGATATAGAAACTAAACAGGTGGCATTACAGAACATGTCTAAACTAAGAAGATGACATATATGATGTCAAAAGTAGGCACTGCAAGGCAACATATGCATGATATGACTAACATCATCATGCCAAGGTAGAGCAAACACCTTGGGGGTAAATAGGAGTGGTCAGCGGCGTCTGAATCCGCCTCACAACAGATATCTTCCTCTGGATTACAATCTGGAGAGGGGTGGGGAGGGTTTGCCATTGAACCCACCATGGAGCGATGTCTGCATGACATTGTATTGCCGCGAAAACTCTTCTCTTTTTCTCTACATGTTCAACATGACTGTGTACAATATCTGACATGCATACGAAAAAATATGGTGAGATTATGTAAGGAGAGCATGTAGAAATTTAGAGTGATGGTAACAACCAGTGGATGGATCCAAAAATAATGATAGCAGGCTGATGATTGCTTTAAATTAATAAAATGACAGATGATGATTGCTTTACTATTTGTTTCCCACCCAAGATGAACAACATAGGCATACCCTAGGTGAACCAGATATTAGACAGACATATTCTTCATTGCTGCCTCGATATGTGCCCCACAACTAATTTAGAACTCAAGTTTGAACATTAATTTGGACCTGACGTGGGAGTCCAAGAGCTGAACAAGACGATAAAGTAGCAGGTAAGTTTAAGCAATGCATAACATAAGTAGAAACAAAACAGTGCGACCTCTCTTGTGGAGCCGTGTACTCCTCAGGTTCATCTGCTGAGTCGATGATGGTGATGCCGTTGTAGTGGGTGCCGGCGGCAGGGAAGGAGATCTGAGGCGGCAAAAGACGGCCAGGAGTCGTGATGTCTGGTTTGGTGGATGCTTCTGTCGATGGAGCAGCTCAAGTGAGGTGGACGACGTCGCGGCAGGAGCATGACAAACCACACAAAGTTCCCTTCGACACGTACCTGTAACTGAAGTAATTCTATAAGGACTCATTTGGCTTGCATGATTCTTAAAACGCAGGGATAGGAAAAACACCGGAATAGGATAGGAAAATGCACATGGTAAACAGAGCATTTGTAAACACATGATTTCTGTCAACTTGGGTGTTTGGTTTACAGGAATTGGAAGAGCAGAGGAATGCAAAGAAACATGGCCAAAATAAAGTGAAACCATATGAAAGCGTGTATAGTTAGAATGTTATTCTGGCACTAATGCACTTGGTCTTGTTTTCATGCATAGGATTTTGAAAAGTAGGTCCAGGTGGATGTTTTGCTTCATTCCTTTCAACAAAATACATGAATAATTGAATAGTAGAGTGCCATTGGAAAATTCCCTATTGCTATGTTTTTCCGTTGAACCAAAATAGCCCTAATGGATCGACGTGAATGTATAGTAATAAGTGATGCAACAAGTGTACAACCTCTTTGCCGTAGCCGTGTCGACCTCAGCATCATTGGGTTGGTCGCTGAAGCAGTTGAGGCAGAGGTGGCTGTCGGAGGCGTGGAGGAAGATCTGAGGAATCTGTAGACGGCGTCCAGGGCACTGCTCTGTTGTGATGGATCGTTCTATCATTGGAGTAGCTCCGGTGAGCCGTAAGATGTCAAGGCTGAAGCAACACAAGACAGACATCGTCAATCTCAAGTGGGATTCTAATAGCATCTCCAATAGATGTTGTAAAATGGATGTAAAATTAACATCACCAAAAACCACCTGACTACAACAGATGAGGTAAAAACTGTTGACTCTGGACTTAACTGTCGAAACTGAAATTTACTGTGGAATCTGAATGCTACTGTCAAAACTGAACGCAAGGGTAGTAGAGAGGCACTTGACATGTAGTTTAGGGAGGGCATGCAGTTCATCTTCAACCTGCACCCCCCTGAGCCGCCAGCCACCACCGTCCGGACCACCGGCCCCAGCGCCGCCTCGCGCCCCGAAACAAGTCGCCACCTCCGCCCGGGCCAGCCCTCTAGGCCCCCTGCCCCCACCCTGAACCCTAAGATAGATAGTGGGGTACCTCTCCAGCAAGCCCCCATCCCGACTGCGGGTGGTTCTTCCTCAACTCCGACGAGCCCCCCCAACCCCTGAAAATCAACTGACCCAAAAGTCGATTCAGTCGACTGAAGTGTGGCTTAATCGGAGCAGAGCAGCAGCACGAGCGAGGGGGAGAGCAGCAACAATAGCTGGGCGAGCGAGCGATCGAGCGAGAGCTGGAGCAGCAGCAGTAGTGCGAGCGAGCGAGCTGGAGCCGGAGCAGAAGCAGCAGATCCGACTGGTATGGACGCTGCCGCCGAAGGGGCCTTGCACTGGGGGAGAGCCGCCATGGAGATGTCGCCCGCGGCGCCGGCTTCAAGGTAGCCGCTCCATGGGGGTGCGGGATGGAGCACCGTGGGCGTCGGGAGGTCGAGTTAAGGAGAAGGTGCGATGCGATGAGTGTACAACCTCTTTGGTGGTGCCGAGTAGGCCTCGGCTTCATCCGAGGAGTCGGTGAGGATGCTACGGTTCCGGTGGAGCAGGTTAAGGCGGCGCTGTGGGGATGGAGTAGCTGCGATAGATGAGGCGATCGTCGGAGCAGCTCCTTGGAGGTGGAGGACGGGGCGGCTGAACCGGCGGGATGGTGAGATGGACGACGGATCCTCATCCGGGGAGGTGGACGAGGGACGTCGAGCTGTTGTGGTGGACGACATCATCGGGTAAGAGGCTCCAGCTGGGCAACGGTGACATGGCGGACGGAGGAGGGTGGGGTTTCGCGGCTGGTAGCAGCCTGGGATTTCGAATGGCGAAAAGGGCGCGATGGGAGGGGGTGAAGCATGACTTAGGGACGCGCTTGTCCGAAATGTAGGGTGTGTTACAAAAGTATCCCCCACTGATTTGAACTAGCGGCCCTTTCAGCTCAGAGTTAGAAGGGGGATTTCGCGTGTCGGGATTTGGCAGCTAGAGGGAGTTTTCGCGCGCATTGTAATTTCGGGATAGCAAGGCGCGGGTTGTGAAGGCGCCTGTTTTAAGAGCACGATATCTGAATTTTTAGGATATAACAAGACGCGGGTTGAATTTTAGGGACAATCCTAACGTGTAGTAATATTGTACTTGTACGTACCAAATCAATTCGCACTTCCCTCAACCAAAAAGAAAACAAAAAAAATAAAACTATTCACACCACACAAAGAGAGAGTCTTGCCCCGTTTTACTATACAAATGCTATTCAAAGCTACTCCCTCCTTCCATCTATATAGGGCCTAATGCGTTTTTTGATGCTAACTTTGACCAAATATTAGAGCAATGATATATGACATGCAACTTACACAAAGCACACCGTTAAATTCGTCTGTGAAAGGTTCTTTCAATGATATAATTTTCACATTGTGCATGTCATGTACTATTAATCTTGTCAATAGTCAAAGGCGGTCTTAAAAATCTCATTACGCCCTATATAGATGGAAGGAGGGAGTATGAATCCATGTTATGTCCGATTAAAAAATTTTGCTTGCTGTATAATGCATGTAACCTACTCATACCAACATTTTAGTGCATTCCAAATGTCTATACTAGCGCTGCAATTCGAACTAAATTTGAGTTGGTTTCTCTATTTCAATAAGAATCAACGATCATGATTGTTGCCAACTTTGACCATCATTCGTGTATTACCTTAATAACACACCACATGATTACTATAGAGATAGATATGAACTATGTGTACTACATGAACTCGAATTCTATTTTTTGAATACACTTGATGTTGATTCCAAATAATAGTACATTTGATGTACTAACTATATATTCATAATCTAAACCATGTTCCATACGTACACCGTGTTTATCACACAAAGTATAGTGCCCCTCCCCCTACATTATGACAAGTATTTAGACCTGAGCTGCAAAAGCCACACATTAGCCCAAATTATAATCAATGTTCTATATATTATACGTAGTACTAGCAAGATGCCCATGCATTCCACAGAAGATCAACATGATCAAGGGGCCTAATTTGCAAATATGGAGAGGGGTGTGGGTATCTTTTTTCAAAATTGCCATAGTTTCCTTCCTATCCACCAGATATAAATCGGACGACCCATATTGCAGGATGGCAGGCACACCATCATCAACAACTTTGTTTTTTATAAGAAGTAGAGATAAAATATATTATATGTAGTATAACATGTTCATAACCACACGATGTGTATCACCGTTATATATATTCACACATGCGTCGGTTTAAAACACTATGATAAATTCTGCAAATATCCGAATTCACTTTTTATAGTGAAGTATGATCTCTGTTCGTCTTTTACACCCACACAATCCTCTTGTCCTTGTAGCTAGCGCTAACTTTCTCTCGTGCATGCACACGCCCGCATCCCTCTAACCCTCCCTCAGCATTCTCTAGCTCCATTGTGCAAATTCGTCTTTTCACTTTAGGTCTTTCACCCATGGTGTGTGTAGGCCCCCCAGCTCCTTCTTTACGGCACACATCGGTCGATATGCCTCTCTAGCCAGGTGTGCCTAGCACAAACACAAGCTTCCTCTCTTCTCTTATCACCGTCCATGCCTCACTCCCACCACTCTTTTCATCGATCTCGTACTCGCACAATCCTTCCCCTTGATATGGTATGCCTCTCGTACCACCTCCTAGATGCATCCCTCTCTCTCTATCCTTCTCCACATGCCTCAGTTGCTTCTAACACACACATGCATGTATACCGATCGATCTCCCAACATATACCTAGATCGACTTTAACTATCCCCTCCCCCATCAATCGACGTACCTCACAAGTTATGTCTCTGCTTTCTCTAACAAAGGGCGATTGATCTTCCTATGTAGTTACGTCTGCTTACCACAGCCATATCGTCCTCCCTCATCATTCGTGCATGCCTCCTGAACCGTCTCTCACACGCACGTGCACAGACAAGCAGCCATCTCCTCTCTTATTGATATTGCGGGCGTGCCCTCCATTTGTCTAGCAAGCCTATCCCACCATTTGTTAGAAGAAACTCCACTACCACCCCCTCCAACACTCTAGCTCTGTCTCTCTCCCAACCTTATTCCTCTCCTACACATATGCATGGATGCCGATCGATCTCCCTTAATACATGAGGTAGATCGATCTCATTAATACATGAGGTGGGCCTCTCTCCTCCTCCACACATATACCAGCCATTGTACCTCCATAGTTAATTAGGCCTCCCTCTCCCCCCACCACACACCAATAGTCGAGCGCTGTAGGGAGGTATCCATGCCACAGCGACAAATTGCACATGTCCCCTCTCACCTTCCAGTAGGCCAGCCACTCTATATATTTGACGTGGGCACACACAAATTCGATGGCACTCTTTATCGATCGCGCGCGCACACACACACACACACATCATCCCTCTCTTCGATTCTATGGACACCTCAAGCCGATGATACCTCCACTCTCTTCTCGTGGATCGCCCACTCTCTATATATGATATATCAGGGACTCTATTTCACACACATTGCATATGTTAGATTTTTTGATTGACCCCACCCCACCCACCCACCCACAAAAAAACTCTCACGAACCCAACACACTATATCTCTCTAGGTTTGTATCTCTCTCACACAACCCCACGTAGGTGGTGTACTTATACAAGAAGAGAATAGGTGCACCGTGCACGTACTCACGCTTCGTGCCCAGCCACACCCGCGCGGGTACACGGTGGAGCTCATTTCTTTATGAAATGGCAGCCCACGTGCTAATTTGAACGCGTGTAGCGGTTGTTTACCTAGGGAGGTCGTGGTACCACACGTGCACGAAACAAAGTTCAACTTGACGCGTTGGCGTGTTATTTTTAAATAAAGTTATAGCGCTCAATGGAACGTACATAGAATATAAAACGATTTTTATGGAGAAAACGGTAGGCCGCTCCACTATATACAATGGAGCCTGCCTGCCTGGTCTGTCTCTCTTCAGAGTATCTCACACAAGGCCGCGGTGGCCTCTCTCTCTCTCACCGTTGGTTAGTGATCCGGCCGCATCCTGTCTGCCAGGGGAAAGGGAGGAAGTGCATCATTTCTCTATTCGACGGTGCCGAGGCAACACGTCCCGATGTGTGGTACATGCCATTCTCTCTGACCAAGCTCCGGCACGGTAGGGCCTACGCCACCTGCTCGCTGCCGCAGTATGGGCAGATTCCGCCCGCCGCCGCTCACCTAGTTACATCCCGACGACCTCCAGGTATCCCCTCCGGCCTTGCTCCACTGCACGTCTTCCCACGTCGTTGCATGTGGATCTTCCATAGTTCTTTGCCCAAAACATAGCTCGTCCGGCGTACTTTCCATATTGCAATATCGTCCTCACACTGTTTTAGACAAACACAACCGTGCTGTTATCTTCCCTTAGGACAAGGAATATGATTCTTTTTTGTCGTCGCATGTGTCATCAACTATTATTGGTCAGTAATTGTTTCCTTTCTACCTCTTTTTTGCAAACAGGGCTATCCATTTCACCTCGTTGCAATTGCGACCTTTTGGTGAACTGCACAAATCACTTTTTTCTTAAGAGCGTTTTGTGCAGTTGTACTAAAATGTCACACGGGCAACGTCTCTACATTTCAGTGCGACTGCACAAAGGGAGATTGGTTTTGCTCTATCCTCCTCATCCAACTCCGAGCCTAATCTTCTCCAACTAGTTAGTCTTAAGAGAGACTGCAAAGGTGACCGGCTTCTATTTGTGTGTTTATTGTTTCATCAGCAGTCCTCTATTATCATAATCACACTTAATATCTTTGGAACAGGGACGCTCAGCTCTATTTTAGTGGAACTGCACAAAATGATCGGAATGTTGCATGCTCCAGACAACTATTGGGGAACGTAGTAGAAATTCAAAATTTTCTACGCATCACCAAGATCAATCTATGGAGATTCTAGCAACAAGAGAGGTATAGGATGAGTGCATCTTCATACCTTTGAAGATCGCGATGCGGAAGCGTTACAAGAACGCGGATGAGGGAGTCGTACTCGCGGCGATTCAAATCGCGGAAGATCCGATCTAACGCCGAACGGACGGCGCCTCCGCGTTCAACACACGTACAGCCCGAGGACATATCCTCCTTCTTGATCCAGCAAGGGGAGAGGAGAAGTTGAGGGAGAGCTCTGGCAGCACGACGGCGTGGTGGTGGAGCTTGCAGTTCTCCGGCAGGGCTTCGCCATGCACTACCGAGGAGGAGGTGGAGTTGGAGAGGGCGAGGGCTGCGCCAGGGGCAAGGGTGAAGCTCCCATGTGCTTCCCCACTATATATAGGGGTTGAGGGGGCTGGTTTCTTGCCCACCAAGTCCATTGGGGCGTTGGCAAAGGTGGGAGGAAAGAAATCCCATCATTTCCTTCCCCACCGATTGTTATCCCCCTTTTTAGGGATCTTGATCTTATCCCTTCAGGATATGATCTTATTCCTTCTATGGGGAGGATCTTGGTGCGGCTTGACCAGGGTTGTGGGGCCTTGCCCCCACTACCCACGTTCATGTGGGTCCCCCCATGCAGGTGGGCCCCACTCCGAAACCTTCTAGAACCTTCCCGGTACAATACCGAAAAATCCCGAACATTTTCCGGTGGCCAAAATAGGACTTCCCATGTATAAATCTTTACCTCCGGACCATTCCGGTACTCCTCGTGACGTCCGGGATCTCATCCGGGACTCCGAACAACATTCGGTAACTGCACACTAATTCCCATAACAACTCTAGTGTCACCGAACCTTAAGTGTGTAGACCCTACGGGTTCGGGAATCATGCAGACATGACCGAGACAGCTCTCTGGCCAATAACCAACAACGGGATCTGGATACCCATGTTGGCTCCCACATGTTCCACGATGATCTCATCGGATGAACCACGATGTCAAGGATTCAAGCAATCCCGTATACAATTCCCTTTGTCAATCGGTACGTTACTTGCCCGAGATTCGATCGCCGGTATCCCAATACCTCGTTCAATCTCGTTACCGGCAAGTCACTTTACTCATTCTGTAATGCATGATCCCGTGACTAACTACTTAGTCACATTGAGCACATTATGATGATGCATTACCGAGTGGGCCCAGAGATACCTCTCCATCATCGGAGTGACAAATCCCAGTCTCGATTCGTGCCAACCCAACAGACACTTTCGGAGATACCTGTAGTGCACCTTTATAGCCACCCAGTTACGTTGTGACGTTTGGTACACCCAAAGCATTCGTATGGTATCCGGGAGTTGCACAATCTCATGGTCTAAAGAAATGATAATTGACATTAGAAAAGCTCTTAGCAAATGAACTACACGATCTTGTGCTATGCTTAGGATTGGGTCTTATCCATCACATCATTCTCCTAATGATGTGATCCCGTTATCAATGACATCCAATGTCCATGGTCAGGAAACCATAACCATCTGTTGATCAACGAGCTAGTCAACTAGAGGCTCACTAGGGACATGTTGTGGTCTATGTATTCACCCATGTATTATGGTTTCCAGTTAATACAATTATATCATGAACAAAGGACAATTATCATAAACAAGGAGATATAATAATAACCATTTTATTATTGCCTCTAGGGCATATTTCCAACAGTCTCCCACTTGCACTATAGTCAATAATCTAGTTCACATCATTATGTGATTGTAATGAATCCAACACCCACGGTGTTTGATCATATCTCGCTTGTGAGAGAGGTTTATTAGTCAACAGGTCTGAACCTTTCAGATCCGTGTGTGCTTTACAAATCTCTATGTCATCTTGTAGATGCAGCTTCCACGCGCTACTTGGAGCTATTCCAAACAACTGCTCTACTATACGAATCTGGTTTACTACTCAGAGTCATCCGGATTAGTGTCAAAGTTTGCATCGACGTAACCCTTTACGACGAACTCTTTTACCACCTCCATAATCGAGAAAATTCCTTAGTCAACTAGTTACTAAGGATAAGTTTGACCACTGTCATGTCATCCATTCCTGGATCACACTTGTACCCCTTGACTGACTCATGGCAAGGCACACTTCTGGTGCGGTACACAACATAGCATACTTTAGAGCCTACGTCTAAAGCATAGGGGACGACCTTCGTGCTTTCTCTCTCTTCTGTCGTGGTCAGGTCTTGAGTCTTACTCAATACTAACACAGCCAAGAACTCCTTCTTTACTGATCTATTTTGAACTCCTTCAAAATCTTGTCACGGTATGTGTTCGTTTCAAAGTACTATTAAGCGATTTTGATCTATCCTTATATATTTGGATGCTCAATGTTCAAGTAGCTTAATCCAAGTTTTCCATTGAAAACACTTATCAAATAACCCTATATACTTTGCAGAAACTGCACATCATTTCTGATTAACAATATGTCAACAACATATACTCATCAGAAATTCTATAGTGCTCCCACTCACTTCTTTGGAAATACAAGTTTCTCATAAACTTTGTATAAACCCAAAATCTTTGATCATCTCATCAAAGCGTATATTCCAACTCTGAGATGCTTACTCCAGTCCTTAGAAGGATTGCTGGAGCTTTGCATACTTCTTAGCATCTTTTAGGATTGTCAAAACCTTTTGGTTGTATCACATACAACCTTTCCTCAAAAAAATCATTGAGGAAACAATGTTTTGACAGCCTATCTGCAAGATTTCATAAATAATGCAGTAACTGCTAATATAATTCCAACAAACTCTTAGCATCGCTACGAATGAGAAAGTCTCATTGCAGCGAACTCCTTGAACTTGTCGGAAAACATCTTAACAACAAGTCGAGCTTTCTTAATGGTGATACTTACCATCATTTTCCGTCTTCCTTTTAAAATCCATCTGTACCCAACAGCCTTACGACCATCAAGTAGTTCTTCCAAAGTCTATACTTTGTTTTCATACATGGATCCTCTCTCGGATTTTATTACCTCGAGCCATTCGTCGGAATCCGGGCCCACCATCGCTCCTCCATAGCTCGTAGGTTCATTGTTGTCTAGCAACATGACCTCCAAGACAGGATTACGTACCACTCTGGAGTAGTACGTATCCTTGTTGACCTACGAGTTTTAGTAGTGACTTGATCCAAAGTTTAATGATCAATATCATCAACTTCCACTTCAATTGGTGTAGGCGCTACAGGAACAACTTCCTGTGCCCTGCTACACACTAGTTGAAGTGACGGTTTAATAACCTCATCAAGTCTCCACCATCCTCTCACTCAATTCTTTCGAGAGAAACTTTTCCTCGAGAAAGGACCCATTTTTAGAAACAATCACTTTTGCTTCCGGATCTGAAATAGGAGGTATACCCAACTGTTTTGGGTGTCCTATGAAGATGCATTTATCCGCTTTGGGTTCGAGCTTATCAGGCTAATACATTTTTCACATAAGCGTCGCACCCCAAACCTTTTAAGAAATGACAGCTTAGGTTTCTCTAAACCACAGTCATACAGTGTCATCTCAATGGAATTGTGTGGTGCCCTATTAAAGTGAATGCGGTTGTCTTTAATGCCTAACCCATAAACGATAGTGTTAATTCGATAAGAGACATCATGGTATGCACCATATCCAATAGGGTGCAGTTATGATGTTCGGACACACCATCACACTATGGTGTTCCAGGCGGTATTAGTTGTGAAATAATTTCCACAATGTCTTAATTGTGTGCCAAACTCGTAACTCAGATATTCATCTCTATGATCATATCATAGACATTTTATCCTCTTGTCACGACGATCTTCAACTTCACTTTGAAATTACTTGAACCTTTCAATAATTTAGACTTGTGTTTCATCAAGTAAATATACTTAGCATCTACTCAAATCATCTGTGAAGTAAGAACATAACGATATCCACTACGTGCCTCATCACTCATTGGACTGCACACATCAAAATGTATTACTTCCAACAAGTTGCTTTCTTGTTCCATCTCACTGAAACGAGGCCTTTCAGTCATCTTGCCCATGTGGTATGATTTGCATGTCTCAAGTGATTCAAAACGAAGTGAGTCCAAACGATCCATCTGCATGGAGTTTCTTCATGCGTACATACCAATAGACATGGTTCGCATGTCTCAAACTTTTCAAAAACGAGTGAGTCCAAAGATCCATCAACATGGAGCTTCTTCGTGCGTTTTATACCAGTATGACTCAAATGGAAGTGACACAAGTAGGTGGTACTATCATTACTATCTTATATCTTTTGGCATGAACATGTGTATGACTACGATCGAGATTCAATAAACCATTCATTTTAGGTGCAAGACCATTGAAGGTATTATTCAAATAAACAAAGTAACCATTATTCTCCTTAAATGAATAACCGTATTGCGATAAACATAATCCAATCATGTCTATGCTCAACGCAAATAACAATTATTTAGGTTTAACACCAATCTCGATGGTAGAGGTAGTATGCGATGGTTGATCGCATCAACCTTGGAAACACTTCCAACACATATCGTCATCTCACCTTTAGCTAGTCTCCCTTTATTCCGCAACTTTTGTTTCGAGTTACTAACACTTAGCAACCGAACCGGTATCTAATACCCTGGTTCTACTAGGAGTACTAGTAAAGTACACATTAATATAATGTATATCCAATATACTTCTGTCGACCTTGCCAGCCTTCTTATCTACCAAGTACCTAGGGTAGTTCTGCTTCAGTGACCGTTCCCCTCATTACAGAAGAACTTAGTCTCGGGTTTGGGTTCAACCCTGGGTTTCTTCACTAGAGCAGCAACTGATTTGCCATTTCATGAAGTATCCCTTCTTGCCCTTGCCCTTTCTTGAAACTAGTGGTTTTACTAACCATCAACAATTGATGCTCCTACTCGATTTCTAGTTTCGCGGTGTCAAATATCGCGAATAGCTCAAGGATCATCATATCTATCCCTGATATGTTATAGTTCATCACGAAGCTCTAGTAGCTTGGTGGCAATGACTTTGGAGAAACATCACTATCTCATCTAGAAGTTTAACTCCCACTCGATTCAAGTGATTGTAGTACTCAGACAATCTGAGCACATGCTCAACGATTGAGCTTTTCTCCCTTACTTTGTAGGCTAAGAAACTCGTCGGAGGTCTCATACCTCTTGACGTGGGCACGAGCCTGAAATCCCAATTTCAGCCCTTGGAACATCTCATATGTCCCGCGACATTTCAAAAACATCTTTGGCGCCACAATTCTAAACCGTTTAACATTACTGAACTATCATGTAGTCATCAAAACGTGTATGTCAAATGTTCGCAATATCCATAGACGATGGTCGAGGTTCAGCACACCGAGCGGTGCATTAAGGACATAAGCCTTCTACGCAGCAATGAGGGTAATCCTCAGTTTACGGACCCAGTCCGCATAATTGCTACTATCAACTTTCAACTAAAATTTCTCTAGGAACATATCTTAAACAGTAGAACTAAAGCGTAAGCTACGACATAATTTGCAAAGACCTTTTGACTATGTTCATGATAATTAAGTTCATCTGATTATTTAATGAACTCCCACTTAGATAGACATCCCTCTAGTCATCTAAGTGATACATGATCCGAGTCAACTAGGCCGTGTCCGATCATCATGTAAGACGGACTAGTCATCATCGGTGAACATCTTCATGTTGATCGTATCTACTATACAACTCATGTTCGACCTTTCGGTCTCTTGTGTTCCAAGGCCATGTCTGTACATGCTAGGCTCGTCAAGTCAACCTAAGTGTTCTGCGTGTGTAAATCTGGCTTACACCCGTTGTATGTGAACGTTAGAATCTATCACACCAGATCATCACGTGGTGCTTCGAAACAACGAACTTTCGCAATGGTGCACAGTTAGGGGGAACACTTTCTTGAAATTTTAATGAGGGATCATCTTATTTATGCTACCATCGTTCTAAGTAAATAAGATGTAGACATGACAAACATCACATGCAAATCATAGAGTGACATGATATGGCCAATATCATCTTGCGCCTTTGATCTCCATCTTGAGGCACGGCATAATCACCTTCGTCACCAGCATGACACCATGATCTCCATCATCATGATCTCCATCATCGTGTCTTCATGAAGTTGTCTCGCCAACTATTACTTCTACTACTATGGCTAACGGTTTAGCAATAAAGTAAACTAATTACATGGCGTTATTCAATGACACGCAGGTCATACAATAAATTAAGACAACTCCTATGGCTCCAGCCGGTTGTCATACTCATCGACATGCAAGTCGTTATTCCTATTACAAGAACATGATCAATCTCATACATCACATATATCATCGATCACATTCTTTTGGGCCATATCACATCACATAGCATACCCTGCAAAAACAAGTTAGACGTCCTCTAATTGTTGTTGCATGTTTTACGTGGCTGCTACGGGTTTGTAGCAAGAACGTTTCTTACCTACGCAAAGCCACAACGGTGATATGCCAATTGCTATTTACTCTTCATAAGGACCCTTTTCATCGAATCCGATCCAACTAAAGTGGGAGAGACTGGCACCCGCTAGCCACCTTTATGCAACAAGTGCATGTCAGTCAGTGGAACCTATCTCACGTAAGCGTACGTGTAAGGTCGGTCCGGGCCGCTTCATCCCACGATGCCGCCAAATCAAGATAAGACTAGTAACGGTAAACATATTGAACAAACCAACACCCACAACTACTTGTGTTCTACTCGTGCATAGAATCTATGCAATAGACCTAGCTCTGATACCACTATTGGGGAACATAGCAGAAATTCAAAATTTTCTACGCATCACCAAGATCAATCTATGGAGATTCTAGCAACAAGAGAGGGAGAGGATGAGTGCATCTTCATACCCTTGAAGATCACAATGCGGAAGCATTACAAGAACGCGGATGAGGGAGTCATACTCGCGGCGATTCAAATCGTGGAAGATCCGATCTAACGCCAAACGTACGGCGCCTCCGTGTTCAACACACGTACAGCCCGGGGACATATCCTCCTTCTTGATCCAGCAAGGGGAGAGGAGAAGTTGAGGGAGAGCTCCGGCAGCACGACGGCGTGGTGGTGGAGCTTGCAGTTCTCCGGCAGGGCTTCGCCAAGCACTACCGAGGAGGAGGTGGAGTTGGAGAGGGCGAGGGCTGCGCCAGGGGCAAGGGTGAATCTCCCATGCACCTCCCCACTATATATAGGGGTGGAGGGGGCTGGTTTCTTTCCCTCCAAGTCCATTGGGGCGTTGGTAAAGGTGGGAGGAAAGAAATCCCATCATTTCCTTCCCCGCCGATTGTTATCCCCCCTTTTTAGGGATCTTGATCTTATCCCTTCGGGATATGATCTTATTCCTTCTAAGGGGGGATCTTGGTGCGCCTTGACCAGGGTTGTGGGGCCTTTCCCCCACTACCCACGTTCATGTGGGTCCCCCCATGCAGGTGGGCCCCACTCCGAAACCTTCTAGAACCTTCCCGGTACAATACCGAAAAATCCCGAACATTTTCTGGTGGCCAATTTAGGACTTCCCATATATAAATCTTTACCTCCGGACCATTCCGGAACTCCTCGTGACGTCCGGGATCTCATCCGGGACTCCGAACAACATTCGGTAACTGCACACTAATTCCCATAACAACTCTAGCGTCACCGAACCTTAAGTGTGTAGACCCTACGGGTTCGGGAATCATGCAGGCATGACCGAGACAGCTCTCTGGCCAATAACCAACAGCGGGATCTGGATACCCATGTTGGCTCCCACATGTTCCACAATGACTCATCGGATGAACCACGATGTCAAGGATTTAAGCAATCCCATATACAATTCCCATTGTCAATCGGTATGTTACTTGCCCGAGATTCGATCGCCGGTATCCCAATACCTCGTTCAATCTCGTTACCGGCAAGTCACTTTACTCGTTCTGTAATGCATGATCCCGTGACTAACTACTTAGTCACATTGAGCTCATTATGATGATGCATTACCGAGTGGGCCCAGAGATACCTCTCCGTCATCGGAGTGACAAATCCCAGTCTTGATTCGTGCCAACCCAACAGACACTTTTGGAGATACCTGTAGTGCATCTTTATAGCCACCCAGTTACGTTGTGACGTTTGGTACACCCAAAGCATTCCTATGGTATCCGGGAGTTGCTCAATCTCATGGTCTAAGGAAATGATACTTGACATTAGAAAAGCTCTTAGCAAATGAACTACACGATCTTGTGCTATGCTTAGTATTGGGTCCTGTCCATCACATCATTCTCCTAATGATGTGATCCCGTTATCAATGACATCCAATGTCCATGGTCAGGAAACCATAACCATCTATTGATCAACGAGCTAGTCAACTAGAGGCTCACTAGGGACATGTTGTGGTCTATGTATTCACACATGTATTACGGTTTCCAGTTAATACAATTATAGCATGAACAATAGACAATTATCATGAACAAGGAAATATAATAATAACCATTTTATTATTGCCTCTAGGGCATATTTCCAACAACAACTACTTTTTTCCCAACATGCCTTGTTGATTTAGACAGAGCTGGGTGGACGTTGCTGCCAATGAAAGCACGGATCAATTTTAATTTAACACCTTCTCACAACTTTGTCTTCAGTCGTGATGTAAATATTAGCTCTAATCTGCTAATAATTGAGATGCATTAGCAAGGAAGTTAGTTTTTTATTGTTTCCGAAAGTGCATCGATGGCACGACACACGAAACAAAAGCTGAATGCTCACACCATTGTACAATTTTATGTCGCTGGAAAATGATTTGTATAGTATGTCAATTATGTAAACAAATGCTGGAAGCTTGGTAGCATTGCCAGAAGCCTCTTCAGCATCCGGGTCCATGTGCCATGCACAAAATTATACTCCTTCATTCATAAATATTTGTCCTTTTACAAATTTCAAATGGGCATATTTAGAGTGTAGATTCACTCATTTTGCTTCGTATGTGTACTCCCTCCATTCCTAAATACTCTATTTGACTTTCTAGAGATTTCAATAAGTGACTACATATGGATCAAAATGAGTGAATCTACACTCTAAAATATGTCTATATACATCCCTATGCAGTAGTCCATTTGAATCTCTAAAAAGACAAATATTTGAGTAGTCACTCGTTGAAATCTCTAGAAAGACAAATACTCTGGAGTGTATTTAAGAACTGAGGGGGTAGTGCACAACCGCATGGGTGACTCAGCCTGGTCATTGCGCCGCATTAATAGTGAGTAATGAGCAGTCAAATCATAAGCCCCACCTTTCCCACTGTATGTTGCTCAGAAGAAGCAACCATCAATACACTTTTTTTGAATCCGCTCATACTACTCCATCCGTCACTGTTTTATAGAGCGCGCTTCAGAAAAAAGGAAAAAATCTGTGGGACCAAGGCGACTAGCGATCGGCTTGAAAAATAGCATTGGTAGTTATAGCACGGCGTCTATTACTAGAGGAAATAATGCGTACACACATGACACATGCATGCAGTGCTTCCACCCCGGGTACACACATGCATGCACTTACTCCACTCCGTAGTACTCCCTCCTTTCGGGTTTATAAGGCTCAATTCAAAAATCTCACCAACCATGGTAGATGGTGAGTGGTGGAATACCTTTTGGAGTTTGCAAAAGCACCCAAATTAATGCTCTTGTTTTCCTCAAAAAAGTATGTTTACCAATGCATTAATTGCAATGCATACATGCATAAATTACATGCATTGGTCAATTTTCTCTTAATACTTGCATGCAATGATTTAATGCACCTTGGAATCTAAACATGTGATGGGAAACAACCAAATTGAGCCTTATAAAATGGAAAAACTAAAATTTTGAGATAAGCCCTATAAACCGGAAAGGAGGGAGTAGTACATCGAGAGAAAATTGTGGACTTGATTGCGGTTATGACGCCCTAATTAATTGAGCATTAAACCAAACGTGTCTAAAGTCTCTTTGGTGGTGGAAATGCATTGAGAGAAATGCATCATAATGAAGCGCGCCCTGTAAACTGTGACGGAGGGAGGAGTAGTATATGAAGGTGCAAAACCAAGTACGCGTATGGCCAGTCAGTCAACACACCTCGTCTTGGCATATCACTGACATGTGGGACAGAAGTGTGAGCAAACCGATCTCAATTGATGGAAAAAATGGCCAACCCGCCGTTCCTTGAGAGATTCGAGCAGCGAGTACACACAGACGGGCTCACACGTAGGCCAAGATATATTCGAGCATGGTTAGTTGATCGATATCATTATTACATGTTGGGCTACCGTTTTCCTCCCTTCTCCTGAATAAACATGTACTTTATCAGA
Source organism: Triticum aestivum (assembly GCF_018294505.1). NCBI lineage: Eukaryota > Viridiplantae > Streptophyta > Magnoliopsida > Poales > Poaceae > Triticum > Triticum aestivum. The sequence continues at coordinate 628,647,625 of NC_057798.1, forward strand.
GATTAAAATAAATAAGAGTACAGACGCTCCACCATGCAGTTCTAGTAGTAGTACTACTCGTACTACTAAACCTTGTGCTTGGCTCTTCGCCTCTTCGTGAAGTCGAACAATGATGGTACTCCGCATGTTGGGTACTATAGTGTATGCCTCTGACAATCTGACACCGAATGGACTGATGCATGTCCACCGAGGGTAGGTTGGATTAGTCAAAAGGTGTAAGCGAGCTTCACCTTGTCCTGCAAGCTTCTCCTCGTTCCGTGAGTTGACGGGACACATCGAAAAGTAGTGCTAGTCCATACTCCCTCCTTTCCGGTTAATATGGCTTAATCTTTTTTGCGGGTAAATGAGAGAGATTTATTCATATATATAAGCATTCTTAGGACGATCAGCCAAGACACTGGTCACTAGGAAGCGAGGTATCCCGCAAGAAAAGAAGTAGGAAGGGAGGTGTTTCATCAAGCCAGCTCTCGGCCACATTCAAAGTGCAGCAAGCACGGTTCGCACAAAGATGCGCCGCAAGGTTTGCTGACCTGTTTACATGCTGAATAACAAAAAAAAAGAGGAAATATTACCGAGCGCTCCTATTTGTAATAGGATATGAGCCAGAATTATGCGAGAATTGTGGCGAGTGTTCCATGCAATCAACTTCCATTATCACATGCGAGAACCCTCAAAGAGAACCAAATGTGTTGAAGATTGCTTTAGCACAATTTAAAAATATAATAAGAGTGCAGACGCTCCTCCATACGGTTCCTAGTACTAGTATAGTGCATACTTGGCTCTTCGCCTCTTTGGAAGGTCCAACAATGATGATACTGCAGTACAATATGCTTCTGGCAATCTGACACCGATTGAACTGCTGCACGTCCGCCGCGAGGGCGAGGGCGAGGGAGAGGGAGAGGTAGAGGGTGCTGTAGTCAAAACCCTCTCCTCGTCCTGCAAGCCACCACGCGCATGGGCGAGGGAGAGGTGTAATAGTAAGCAAGCTTCTCCTCGTTCGGCGAGTTGAGGGGACACATCAAAGCAGTAACTGTCCTACTTTGCGCTTGGTTGTTTGCCTCTTCGGGAAGTCGAACAATAATAGTAGTACTAGTATAGTAGGCCCTATTTGGATCCATGGGTTAGAGTTAGTTTGGGTTAGTTTGGACTCAACTAACCCAAAAGTATCCAAACAGGAGGGTTAGTTTGGGTTAGATGCATCTAAATCATTCAAAAAATCTAACCCACCCAAGAGGTGCTTATTCGGGTTAGTTCTTCTCGGGGCCATTAAAAACACATTTTTCTCTCGCTCTTCCTGCAGCATATCCTTCCCCACTTCCTCGAAGCTTCTCGTCCTCTCCCTCCCTCCCTCTCGCACCGTCCGTGAAGGCGCCTCACCGTATCCATGCTCCATCTAACCCTGCCATCCAAACACCTCTTTGGTTAGAATCTAACTCTAACCTCTAACTGAGTTAGAGTGTCCAAACAGGGCCAGTCTATGCTTCTGGCAATATGCAATATGACACCGAATTAACTGTTGCACGTCCACAACATTACTCAAAAGTTTCTCCTTGTCATGCAAGCCACCGTGCGCAAGCTTCTCCCGTCCTGCAAGCTTCTCCTTGTTCGGCAAGTTGACGGGACACATCAAAGTAATGCTAGTCCATACTGCCTCCTCTCCGGTTAATATGGCTTAATTTCAAACGAGATAAATACACTGTCGGTCACTGTATATTAGTAAAAATATGGTCAGTGGACTTCATAATACGCTCATTGCGCTCATTATATACATTTTTTGGTCTTTATACGGTCACTAGCTCACCTTGGCTGAGTATGTCTGTGCATGCACGTGTAGGTTGAGCACTTGAGCGTGACCGTGCGTGTTCCGTCGTGTGCTCGGACATGCATGCATTAGGGCGTCGCACGCGTTTTTGCCTCCATGTGTACGTGTCACTGTTTCATACACATAGGGGGAGTACGTGTAGGGGCCACTAAGGAGCATTCAAATTACACAGTAAGTTAGTCGGAAGAAGCAACCATCATTTCACTTTTCAATGGCACGTATTGATATGGAGAGAAAAATAAAACCACTATATATACACTAGCAGGAGCCTAAGCTACAAGCCTGCTTGCTTGGGTTGATCTCTTCACAAGCATAGAATGCCGGTAGCCCCACCGCTGGTCACATATCCGGCCTGATCCTGCAGCTCGGGGAAGGGAACAATGTTCTGCATAGACGCGGTCGACATCGGCGAGGGAGAAAACCCACAATCAGTGCGTCCCAATCGGGGATCACCGCGGTATGGGCCGATGTCGCGTCCCAACCGCTCTTCTAGCTACAGCCCGACGTCCTAGGTAGTCCATCTTCCTATTGGAGCCAGCTTGCTCCACTGCCGCAGCTCCCCACGTAGCTCCATCTCCATGTCGATCTTTCTCTACTTCTACCGGCTTCTACTTGTGATGAGTTTATGTCTCATGAACTAGTGCCAGTACTATTATTCTAATCACACTTCTTCAATATCTTTGCCATCAGGGATGCTCAGCTCGATTTTAGTGGAACTGCACAAAAGCATCGTATGATCCGAGGGTGCCAGCCGTCTTTCCTTCGACAGGTTCTACCTGGCCAGGAAATTAAATCATGTTTAGGGTTTAGGGTTTAAGTCATAGTGAATCCATCAGTAGTTTTTCTTTCATACACGCTCTCACAACTTTTGTCTTTAGTTTTGAAGTAAATATTGGCTATGATCTGTGAATCATTGAGATGCATCAGCATGCGTGATAGTTTTCCTTTGTGTTTGATGGAATGTTGTAACAGGGCAACCTTGGAGTAGGAATGAAAATGGACTGGAAAGTTTTCGTTTTTCCGGAGAAAAATGGAAACGGAGAGAAACCAACGTTTCTTTTTGTTGGATCGCACCATCGAGCAAAACCAACATTTAAATCACGTTTGTCGCGTTCGTGTCTCACCCTCCTCCATGGCTCGACCCCACACGGTCGCTCGGCATACCACTCACCGCAAACCGAGTATACGATAACTTTCCCGCCCGCTTGTCGATGAATCGCGCCATGGAGTACTAGCACTACTCTATAGGAAGAGATTGACGAGTTGGGGGAGGACAGCTAGCTATAGCATGGACTCCCAAGAACTTTTTACATGCATGTTGTGGCCGGCTATTGCGACCTTTGAACGCGGAGCAGTCGCGTGCACCAGGAAGCGGTGCGGGCGATGCTCTCTCAGCCGGTGCGCCGCTTCAATGCCGGTGCCAGTGAGAGGTCGCGTCCGCTCTGGCCGGGCATGAATGCGGCACTGACCGTTTCAGGCGGGAAGCACGCGCGGGTGATGCGGAGAGTTCGGGTTGGTCAGGAGCGGTCGTGGCAGCGGTCCGGATGCCCGCAAACAAGAGATGTTGTATGTTAATATTGTTGCGTATGTAATTATAACAACGTAAATAATGTGCCAGTTGGACAAATATGATTGGAGATGGAGATGGAAATGGAATTATACGTAAACACGGATATGCATGTCTATGTCTATGTGTGTGTGCGCGACGACTCTCGCAACCTGGAAGCGGGGCGTGTTTTTGATCGAGTTTTCTTTCTTGGTACGTTAAAATTGTCCGCCAATTTTCGTTTCTTTTTTCCGGGAACGCGCGTATTCTATTTAAAACCACTGCTATGGAGAGATTTTTACTCCATTATAGCCTATTGTTTGATAGAGTTTCTCACGTCTCGCTCTCTCACCCTCTCCATATCAAAACAAGATGACAGTGTCCACTCTATCTCTCTCCTCACCGGTGGTCACAGATCCGGCCGAATACCATCCGCTGCGGGAGGTGAGGAGGTGCAGCGTTGACGTTGTCACCGTCGACGATGGAGGAAGCCGATGCACACCATCCTCCCAGAGCCGACGCTGGCGTGGACAAAGGTCCTCCGCGCCCTTGTTCGGTGCCGTCTTGTGGGCAGATCCCGCCCGCCCGCCTAAAGCGACATCTCGCCCACCTGAGGTATAACTTATTGTACTCGTCCAACTCCCCAGGTCGCTGCATGCGGGCTTTCTTCTATGCGACTACTCCCCAGCTCCCCATGTATAGTGGCTAGGGTTCGTCGGCTGGTCCAACATCACCTACTATTATAGAGGAAATGCCTCTCGAAAAGTTGTCCTGATTTATGCCTCGGTGGAGGTATACATGTTGTTTCTACAAAAGCTGAAAGGTGGTTGTGCGATCATTGTCCATATGCTCCTATTGTTGCTGCTAATCTAATACTATCACTGGTTAAATGAAGAAATGATTTTTTTCTCGGGTATCCTGGTTTAGTTCCCATCAAGATAATCATGATGCTTCTGCTTGTTGGTGTACTTTCATTAATTCTTATTGACAATTGAGATGTCATTGTTAATCTTGTAAAACAAAGTAACAACACTATATCCTTTTTTTATATTTTTGGAAACAACGATGCGTATCTCCATACCCGGGCATGTCTTCCTCAATTTTAGTGGAACTGCACAAAATTGGATGGCCATTGTTGTTCCTCCTCACTGTCCTCTGCCACATGGTTCTTCCTTCCTCGAGCTTCATAGGTGCCTCACCCAAACTTGATGCCAAATGGATGATGCATCACCATGATGACCTATCGATGCTCATGGTTGCGCCTCATGGTTGCATCAGCTGGTGAAGCTGATCGATTTTCAATAAAAAACAATCTGTCTTCCATCAGTGCTCTTTGCTTGTTACCCACAAAGATGATATCCTTCGTTAGTTCACCTTGGTTGCGTTGGAGACGCAGTCGTCTTTCACGTTGGTGCAATTTTATCACACAATTGGATATGAACCAAATGTTTCCTCGAAGAAGGATCGGCGTTGGTACTAAGAGCATAAGTTTTGTATTGATTTCTAAGCCTTCTCACAACTTTGTCTCCAGCTCCCCTGTAATTTTATTTGTCCAGCTATTAACTTTGATTGGAAAAATGGTGTGGACTAAAAACCCGGATGGACGTAGTAGCCCTCCATTTTTATTTACTCCGCATATTAGATTTGACTGAAGTCAAACTTTGTAAAGTTTGACCAAGTTTAGGCCGAACACAACAAACCATAATTATTAGAGAGGGCAAACTGTACATACTCTCAAACCTTTCCGATAATTGAAATTAAAATTCTTTATTTGTACACACTCTCACACGTTTCTGATAAATTGGCGCATGTGTGGTTGTTCACTTAAGGCAGGGTAGTGTCTCGCACGTGAAGGACAGGAAGTGCGACCAGGACGTGTGGATCGTTAGTTCATCGGAAGTACTCCCTTCATCCCATAATATACGATGTTTTTTTGACACCAACGTAATATGAAAAGAACGTCTTACATTATGGGACAGAGGGAGTACTTAGTAGTTTTCTTCACTGGTACGTTAAATAAAGAGTTTCGTTTCGTACTTACACAATTTAAAACGATTGTTATGGAGAGAATAAGAAAACCACTCCACTATATATTGGTCGTACACACGAGTACTATATGGACGCAGCTTCATTTACTTTAACCTGCCATTGGGTTTATGACAGGTTGGCCCAAAATGTGGCTAGCCCACCTGTCATACAACCAAAAGCAGGTGTAGTTAAGGCACCAGAGCTTAGTTCGTACTACAGTATATATATAAGCTGGAGCCTCAACGCTTGTTCGCTAGGGTTTGCACTCTCCACACTCTCGCTGCACTACATGTATATACACGCTGGAGGCTTGTGTTCCTTTGCTAGGGTTTGCTATATTCACAGTCTCTCACCCTCTCTTCACCAGATCTAAACAAGACTGCGTTGGCCTCTTGTCTCTCTCTGCCCCCCCTCACAGCTGGTAAAGGAGGCATCCGAATCCTATCGCACCGGGAAGGGGAGGAGGTGCAGCATTCACTCTATCGCCTTCGGCGAGGGAGGCAATCTACTGCCGGTTGCGATGTTCTCTTTCACCCAACGCCTGTGCGGGACGGTCACCGACCCCTTCTTCCTCGCTGCCATACATAGTGTGGGCAGATCCGGCCTCCCGCCGCACGCCTTGCCACATCTCGACGACCCTAAGGTATAAGTTTCTTTGAAACCGTCGTTGCTCTAGATGCATGTGGATCTTTTTCGATCTGTAGTCGAATCTAGGTCTTGGTTCAAAGAGGAAAGAAGGGTGCAGTGGGGTGGAGCATGAATCTAGTACGTGGTTCAATGAGGAAAGGAAGGACGGAAAGTAGTATAGACTAGCTATCCAGCCGCTTTGTTGGTCGAAAAGGGAAAAAGGGGGTAACCCAGTACACACATCTATAACGGAAAGAAACTAGGGGGTCGGGTATTTTGTGCAGTACTAGATTTGCCGCCCTCCCATAGTAAAAAGGTTCAAAGAGAACAAATATGGGACCAACGCAGATATGCTGTTGTTGCGCCCACTCTCCCCTGGAACTGTTTATGCTTTTTGTTAATCTAATGCCGCTGGTAAAATTAAGCAATGCCACTCGGAATTAATTAATTGCAGCACTTGTTAGGGATTGGCGGGATTACCATTTTTGTGGCCGCGTGTTTCATCCTCCTTTATTGGCTAGTAATTGATTTCTTTTTTGCCTCTGTTAAAATGAATCAGTCGCATTGTTTTAGGAATGGTACTATCCTTCTTTGTAGTTCTTTCTACATGTTTAACCAAGGTATTGTTAAGATAATGTCTCTGTTAAAATGAATCAGTCGCATTGTTTTAGGAATGGTACTTTTTTTCTTTGTCGTTCTTTATAAATGTTGAAACAAGGCATTGTTAAGATAATGTCTCAGTCAATATGAATGAATCACACTAATGGAGAATTGCTACTCTCCTGCTTTGTTTCCCATTAAGATAAGGTAGATCAGTAGATGCTTTTCTTCTGGGAGTACAAGTCATCAACCATTATTTCTTAGTAATTGTTTCCCTTATACCTATTGTTGCTTACAGGGATATCAAAATTAAAGCTCGGTTTTATGCCGACTTTGATTTTAGTTGAACTGCACAAAAGGAGCCAATGTGTCCAAGGCAAACTGCTGCATTACTGGGTCCAGTTGGTCGTTTAACTTTGCAGTAAGAAGCAGTCACTGTTTGCGCTACATTACAGAAGGAATGAACGAGAAGCTTTACAGAGTATTATTAGACACTGGTGACATGACTAGTCTGCACAGAGCATGGGCAACTCAAAAAGTGCCCAAACAAGTATAAGAAGCCATGACACGACTCCACGATCATAGGCATTACAAATTTTTGAATGTGAAAAGCTTGTCAAAGTTTAATTGTTGATGATAGCAAGAAGACATGCATTTGATATTTTTGAGTGGGACGCCCTTTGCTGTGAGCAGCGTCGATCGTTTTTTCCCATTCCTGTGTTCAGTTTAGAAGTAAACAGTTACTCTGCTGAGATATTCCTTTGATAAGAGTTTGTTCTGAATATTGTCTATGTAATGCCAGGCCTTGTGCAATATATATTGGAGTTGGAAAACCTTGTCAAAATTTGGTCATTGATATTTTTGAGTGGGACGCCCTTTGCTGTGAGCAACGTCGATCGTTTTTTCGTATTCCTATGTTCAGTTTAGAAGTAAATACTTACTCTGCTGAGATATTCCTATGTTAAGCGTTTGTTCTGAATTGTCTATGTAATGCCAGGCCTTGTGTTTGATTGCAAAATTGAGCTTGGAATGTTGTGGCATGCAACATCACGAGCTGTTCACCGTGCCTCCTGAGAATAATGCTTCGTATTGTTTTGCATGTCGATCTAATGCCAGTGATTTGCTTGTTAAGAAGATCATCCTCTTCTGTTGTTTCCGTGCTTAAGAAGTTCATCGTCTTATGTTTCATTCATAGCCAATACGACAAGTCGGGTAGGTTAGACGTGAAACCATATGATCTTCCGACCAACTCATCATCTTAGGCCATGATTGGATCGTCGTTTTCCAACCAAAACCGCTTGTAAAACTGACGCTTGTAAATAAAAGCAGATGGTCTCGGGCGAAGCCCTTGGTTGGTCGATTTTGACTAGTAGTAAAATATACAGTCGCCTCTCAAATTACACGTGTAACCCGCCAGTTATACTTACAGACCTCGGGCCCTCGGTTTCATTACGCCTGTATTTTACGCATTTTTTCCGATGATGAGTAAATTACACTTGTATCCTAATACATGTGTGAAATAAACCAGAGCTCCCAAGCGCGGCCTTACCGTTTCATGTCGTCTCAGTCTCTCGAAGGTGTTCATAGGTGTCCGATGATCCTGGCTTCCTGAATGAGCAGCGGGCGCTGTATCAGACCATCCGTAAGGGCCCGCGAGGCCCTCTCCGTCGTCCTTTGAGTTGTTGCGCTCGCCGTGGCACCTAGCATTGTTAACATGGTCAATGAACATGAGGATTCAGGAGATGACTTTATTTTGATTGGATGACAGTAAGGGCCCAGTAGGGCCATTGCCGTACGTACGCAAGTGCCTCCTTATTATGTACAACTATTTTTTTTGCTTCCTCCTGGTTTCCTGACATCACGGTCCCACACCATTGTCAACCTATGTAGTCAATATAAACGAGAGAATTGCACAAGGTGCGGCCGACAGCTGGGACCAAACAGCTCGAGCAGTATTTGTATTTTTGAGGCGTGAGCACTACAAAGTTTTTCTTGGTGATGTTTTCGTTGTTGTTCAGAGGAGAGAAGGGTATTAACTGGGCGAGCTGTGGCTCATCTAGCCCAGGCCAGATATCCAGCCCACATTAATATTTTCAAGATGGAAATGGCTAGCTCATCTATATGTTTTTTTTGAGGAATACCCAGGCAAGGTCAACTTGTTATTCTCTGCCCCGCTGAGCTGCAAATTTTATGCATTAGGCTTAACAGGAAAATGGGCTTTAAAAATAATAAATGGGTTGTTATTATAAAAACTGGGCAGTAACATAAAAAAATGCACCAAACATGAAATTAGTTTATAAAATACTCCCTCCGTCCGGAAATACTTGTCATTGAAATGGATGTATCTAGATGTATTTTAGTTCTAGATACATCCATTTTCATCCATTTTGATAACAAGTAATTCTGGACGGAGGGAGTATTATTTATGGATTTTAAAAATCTTATTTTTTTAATTGTTGCGCGCGCAATGTATCGTTGGATTTTTACGTAATACAAGTTATATTTAATCTAACTAGAAATTTCAGGATAAAAATATTTCGGATCTCATCAAAATGTGGGAAATTTTTATTGAATTCTGTCTTGAACGATTGGTTGAAATTATTAATCATTGTCGTAGCGAGAAAATGGGCTGTACTTTTAATAAACTGTAAATGGGTTGTAGTAAATTCCATTAGAATTCAAAAATGGGTTGTACATTCTTACAAATTGCAAATGGGCTATAATTTCTCTGCCACACACTTGTGGGCCTACTAAGTTGACGCGTCCCCTAAAAAAAGGTTGACGCGTATGCAAGGCTTTGTCAAGTTATTATAGTCAACACACGGTTCTAGCATGAGTGGCCGTTGGATGTCTATCCAACGATTGTCGTGCTTCTCTTCAATCTCGGATATACTAGCTTCGGCCGCCCAGAAAATGATTCCTCCCCCTGACATCTGGGGCGCACCGCTTCCGAGGCTGACCTATGGGCCTACTAAGTTGACGCGTACCAAGGGCTTTGTCAACTTAGTCAATATAAACGATTCTAGCTGTAGTGACCGTACGATGTCCATCCAACGGCTGTAGTGTTTCTTCAACCTCTGGTCTTCTTGCTCCAACCGCCCAAAGCAGTGCCGGTCATGCCGCATTTTCCTGCCTCTCGTGGCCGGCTGTGATGCCGCGGAGGCCTCACTGCCCCCTACTACTCCCACTGCTGTCCCAGGGCATTCCTCTACTCACCCACACCCCCTTTTATTCTGCGGCGACGGCAGCCTCACGCTGCAGCCGAACCAGTGAACCCTCGTACTCCTCTCCGCGTGGGCATCCACTGTCGCATTTTCCCCGACTCCGCATCTTCCCCTTCTTAGGCCTCGCTGCCGTCCACCGCCTTGGTGCTCTCGGCATGGCGTGGTCAATGTGGTCAACGACTGACTTCCATCGGAAGAGTACTGTACATGGAGAGGCTGACAGCTGGGTCCACGGCCACAACCCAGTTTTTTTGTGATTTGCCAAGTAAGTAGCTTTGTCAGGCCTGTTGGGATGCAAATCTTTCAAGACGAGGGGAGCTTCATTCGGCTGGCCAAGAAAATGGCCTATCAGTAATGAGAAATGGGTTGTACATTTTTAAAACACATCAAACCGGCAATTAGTTTCAAATTTCTTTTTTTCATTTCGAGATTTTAAATTGCATTGATTTTTATGCGTGGACAATTTGTTGGATTTCATATTGATATACATTTATTTTTAAAATTAGTTTGAATGTGACTCGAAATTTTGGGATTAAAAACAGTTCGGACCGCACCGAAATATGCAAAATTTCGTATAATTTTTTAACTGTGGCCACAATATGGGCTGTAATGCTAACAAGAAGAATATGGGCTCCAAAAAAACCTTAAGAATTAGCAAATGGGTTGTAAATTATTAGAAATAATAGCAGATGGGATGTATGCTGTTTTCCACAGATTTGAAGCTTTCCTAAAAAAAGGTTGACGCACAAGCAGTGACTATTGGATTTCCATCCAACGGCTATCGTGCTTCTTCAATCTCTGGTCTTCTTGCTCTAGCCGCTCAAACAAGCGCCGGCGGGACTGCCTGCTCCCTCCTCCCCGCGGCCGGCTGTGTTGCCGTGCAGGCCTCACCACCCCACCGTACTCCCATCGCTGGCCTAGCCATCCCTCCACTCACCCACACATGCTGTTATTCTCTGGCGACGGTAGACGAACCAGTAAACCCTCGTACAGTCGTACTCCCCTCCATGTGGGAAACAACTACCGAGTCTTCCCTACCTCCGTCTCGTTCCCTTCCTAGGCCTCACGGTCGTCCACCGCCCTGATGCTCTCGGAGCGGCCTGGTCAAGGTGGTCAACGACCAACATGCATCTGAAGTGGACTGTACGTGGAGAGGCTGACAGCTGGGTCCATGGCCACAGCAAGGAAGTGCCTCCTTATTACGCGCAAAATAATTATTCCTCCACCTGACTGCAAGGATCCACCGGACGGGCCACCGTATTTTGCGAAAATTACGTTTCCCCCTTGACTGCTAGGACCCACCAACTACATCTTCGCATGCAAGGAAGTGCGTCCAGGCAAAAAAAAAAACGATTCGCCCTCCGGACTGCTCGGACCCACCAGCTACATCTTCGCACGCAAGGAAGTGCGTCCGAAAAAAAAACGATTCGCCCCCCTGACTGCTGGGACCCACCAGCTACATCTTCGCACGCAAGGAAGTGCCTGACAGTCGGGACCCACCTGGTCGAAGTGTACGTAGCGTTGTCATTCTGGTCACGAACGTGTACGTACATGCTGGTGGATGTAGAGGCGCGCACGTGTCGTAGTAGAGGCGCGCATGTGTCATAGTAGAGGCGCGCACATAGCATGTACACGTACGTATAGCGGCCAGGGTGCAAGAAAGAAAATCCGGCCACGTATGTGTACATACAGGCGGGGTCTCGAATGCCTACTCGCGCATACATATGTACGGCCAGGGCTCGTATACATGGCTGGGTCGGAACGGAGAAATAGCGTCATCGTCGTGTTCATGGGGAGGCAACCGGCTGGGTCAGAACGGAATGCGTGGTCATGTTCATCGGGAGGGCTTGGACGGAACAGGCGATGGAAACGAGGCCCGGCGTACCACAGAACGGAGGAAACGGCCTTGTGTTCGACCGGCCACGTCCGAAACGGAACCCTATTCATCAGGAGGGGTGTGGCGTACCCCAAAACGGACAAAACAGACCTCCTACGGTCGAAACGGGGGTCCTATTGATCGGGAGGGGTGTGGCGTACCACAAAACGGACGAAACAGACTTGTGTTGGAGCGCTACGGTCGAAACGGGGTCCTGTTCATTGGGAGGGGTGTGGAGTACCGCAAAACCGGACTCCATGGGATACTGTTCATCTCCATTGTTGACCTCCTCCAGCCTCCACGGGCTACTGTTCATCCACCGTCGACCTCCTCCAGCCTCCACCTGTGACTGTTCGTCCACGGGCTCCTGTTCATCCAACCTCCACCGCGCGCTACTCCATTGGCTACTGTTCAACCACCCCTCTCCACGGGCTCCTGTTCAACCACCCATCCACGGGCTACTGTTCATCCACCCCTCCACCGTCTACTGTTCGTCCGGCCCTCCACGGGGTCGTCCTGTTCATCCAGCACTCCACGGGGTCCTGTTCATCCAGCCCAACTGGCTCGATTGATCGAGGTCCTGTTCATCAAGAGGCAACGCCACGGGTCCTGTTCATCCACTCCCACCGCTCACTGTTCATCCAAAGCCCCCCACAACACTCACTGTTCATCCAGAGAGGCAGCATCGATCGGCTTCAGTTAGAAGCAGTAGCGAAGGAATCGATCGCTCGAGTGCAGCAACGCATAGCCTGGAGTGCAATCGCTCGGGTTCAGTTAGAGCCCAACGCCTCGCTTGGGTTCAGTTAGTGCCAATGCCTCGCACACACGCGCGTACGTGTATGAGAGAAACATGCATCGCTCAGCGCCCGACCACCCACCGTAACCGGGAACTCCCCGAAATTTTCCGCGCCCTTGCTTCTACCACAGTTTTTTCCGTCATGGACGGCCCAAAGAATGTCATGCAGTTGCTTCTCCGGCCCGACCAGGATGAAAAGCCCATTTTCTGTCATGATTTTTTGTCATAGAAGTAGGAGCCCACCACATCTATGATGATACCGGGTTTTGTCACAATTATCGTCATAGAAGTGTCATATGTATGACAGAAAAAAAAATTATTCGGCCCAAAATGTCACGGATGTGTCCTTTTTATGTAGTGGTGGGCCCCCTCCACTTATTCCTGCACCCACACTCTTCTTCTTCCTCCCAAAAAAAATCACTATCCAGATCAAGCACGAGTTCTAGCTCATTTTGCTACTATTTTTGATCTCCTTGCTCAAAGCTCCATGCACAAAACTGCTTTGGGGGATTGTTCTTTGGTATGCGACTCCCCCAATGATCCAATTAGTTTTTGTTCTAGTGCTTTATTCATTGCAATTTCGTGCTGCTAAGGTGACCCTGTTCTTGAGCTTGCATGTTAAATCTATGAGGTCCAAGTAATTCTAATGCATGATAGAGGCTCTAGGCACTTGTGGGAGTAGTTGCTATCAATTATGAATGGCCGTCAGAGGAGTTTATGGTCAAAGTGGACATCAAGGATGAATTTGATGCATATGTGCGTAATGCTGACCTTGAGGACTTCATGCAAGATAAGTGCCCTCAATATCACTATTTGACTGACTCCTTCGTGAGAAGGTCAAAATTTACATCTTCGCGCAATTCTCAAAGTGTCCTGTTTGATATTTATGATAAATCATATACCATGGACCTAGAAGATTTTACTACTGCTTGTAAACTCCCGCAGTGGGGACGTGTTAATGAACCTCATAAATCTGAATATAAAGACTTTCTTTCTAGCATTACTGTGGGAGAATCTAGAGAAATAGCACAAGCTACCATAGGGAGCATTCATTTTCCTGCTATACATTATTTTGCTCTCTTCATTGGTAGATGCATTAACGGTAATGATGAAGCATGTCACATGTGTGTTCCTGATCTTTGTGGTCTCAAGAGTGCTGTATTAGGTGATAAACAATACAACTTGGGGGCAATTATTGCACGTAGGTTGCATCATAATAGTTTAGCTGGACACTTGTTTGGAGGAATTTATGCGACCCGTGTGGCCAATTATCTTGGTATACCTGCACATGAAAATGATACGGAGTTGCTTCCCGCTTATTTAGATTATAATGCCATGGTTAGTGATCATTTTCTTGAGAGGAATGAACAATTCCTCCAGTATTGACTAATCTTTGACTGATGTCGCACTGTCCATATTACTCTCCCTGCTCCTGCCTTTTTGATTATCAGGCAAAAATAAGATATGTTATCATCAGGGAGGAGGCAAACGAGTACGAGAGAAGAACGGAGGCAGCTCGCCGCCATGCTGCAGCTCAGGAGGCAATGGCTGTTGCATCTCAGTACGACCCCAGTTACAACTTCGGATATCAGCTAGGTTACCCATGGCCATAGACCAACTTAGGCCAAAAGCCTAAGCTTGGGGGAGTACGTATTCCTCACCGACTTTACATTCATGTTCACACAGTCATTCTAGTGTCGGTGCTCATACTCTTTCATTGTTCTATCCATGCTAGTTTATTTTATTTTCTTGCTTTCTTCTTGTGTGTTCGATAAACCTTAAGAAAAACCAAAAAAAAAATTAGTCAGTTTAATCTCCATGCCTGTAGTAGTAATAATTAAAAGAAAAACTCAAAAAGATTTCTCGTTCTTCTTTTTGCTTGTTGGGAGCTTTCCCATGTAAATAGTTTTATTTCTTTTCTTTTCCTTTGGGGGTTGAGAGGAGAAGACCATAATGAAAATGTCTAAGTGGCTCTTATATGCATAATTAATTTAATTTAACCAGGACCCCATATTACTTTTTCTTCTCTCTTGAAATGAATGCTTGCAGATTCCAGCTTAGTCCAATGCACATGCACTATTATTATTATCCACACCGTTTGGTCGGGCTAGTAAAAGGCAATAATGATGCTATATGATGAAATGATTAGGATAAGAGGAGCTGGTATGAACTCGACCTCTCTTGTTTTTGTAAATATGATTATCTAATCGTTCTTGATTCAGCCTATTATGAATAAACATGTTTGCAATGGAAATTAGAGATTATAGTTGCTTAGGCCATGCTTAATTAGCTATGAGTTTATAATGGTTTACCTTGCATGCCAACATGCTATTAAAATGGTTGTGATGTGGTATGATAGGGTGGTATACTCCTTTCAATGATTTGAGTGACTTGACTTGGCACATGTTCACGCATGTAGTTGAAAAAATCAACATAGCCTTCACGATATTTATGTTCATGGTGGATTATATCCTACTCATGCTTGCACTCAGTGTTGATTAATTTTAATGCATGTTCATGACTGTTGTCGCTCTCTCAGTTGGTCGCTTCCCAGTCTCCTTCTAGCCTTCACCTGTACTAAGCGGGAATACTGCTGGTGCATCCACTTCCATAAACCCCAAAGTTATTCCATATGAGTCCACCATACCTTCCTATATGCAGTATTTACCTGTCGTTCCAAGTAAATACAGTATGTGCCAAACTCTAAATCTTGAAATGAAATTCTGTTTTGTATGCTCGAACAGCTCATGTATCAACTAGGGCTATCTGTATCTTCCATGTTAGGCGGGTTTTTCTCAAGAGGAGTGGACTCTGCTCCTCACTCACAAGAAAATGGCTGGTCACCGAGATGCCCAGTCCCATGCTCAAATCAAATCAAAATAATTAAACAAAACTCCCCCAGGATTGTTGTTAGTTGGAGGTACTCGTTGTTTCCAACAAGCCATGGATTGATGCTTGTTGGTGGTGGGGCAGTATAAACTTTTACCATTCTGTTTGGGAACTGCCTATAATGCATGTAGTATGGAAGATATCGCCAGGATTGTTGTTAGTTGGAGGCACCCGTTGTTTCGGGAAGCCATGGATTGATGCTTGTTGGTGGAGGGGGAGTATAAACTTTACCATTATGTTTGGGAATCGCCAATAATGTGTGTAGCATGGAAGATATCGAGATCTTTCAGTTGTTATGTTGACAATGAAAGTATACCACCCAAAATGTTATTATCTCTGTTTTAAAAATTGAGCTCTGTTACCTCTACAAATCCATACTTCCCTCTGTGAAGGGCCTATCTATTTACTTTCAAGTTGAGTCATCACCCTCTTATTTAAAAGCACCCGCTCGATAGCACCACTGTCATTTGCATGCATTACTATTAGTTTATATTGTGTATGACTATGACTGGATCTCTTTTACCATTTATTACAATGTTTAGTCAGTCCTTGATCTTTAAAGGTGCTCTGCATTTACGTTTTGCGGTATCAGAAAGGGCTAGTGAGATACCATCTTGGTATATCATATTATGATTGTTTTGAGGAAGTGTTGTCATCCGAGTTTTATTATTATTGCTCGCTAGTTGATTATGCCATTGATATGCATAAACATGAGACCTAAATGTTATTCTGAATATGGTTAGTTCATAATCTTTGCTGAAAACTTGAATGCTAGCTTTACATATTTACAACAACAAGAGCAAACAGAGTTTATAAAAGTTTTTCTTTATCACTTTCAGTTTATCAACTGAATTGCTTGAGGACAAGCAAAGGTTTAAGATTGGGGGAGTTGATACGTCTCCGTCGTATCTACTTTTCCAAACACTTTTGCCCTTGTTTTGGACTCTAACCTACATGATTTGAATGGAACTAACCCAAATTGATGTTGTTTTCAGCAGAACTATCATGGTGTTATTTTTGTGCAGAAATAAAAATTCTTGAAATGATCTGCAAATCCACGGAGCAACTTTTCAGAATTAATAAACAATAATGGCGAAAGAATCAGCGTTAGGGGGCCCACACCCTGTTCACGAGGGTGGGGGCGCCCCCCTCCCCTAGGGCACGCCCCTGCCTCGTGGCCCCCCTGGACGTCCACCGACCTCAACTCCAACTCCATATATTTGCTTTCGCGGAGAAAAAAATTATAGAGAAAGAATTATCGCGTTTTACGATACGGAGCCGCTGCCAAGCCCTAAACATGTCGGCGTCCTGGGAACGGGGGTCCCCAGACTTGCCTGCATGCGGCCTGCGGCGTGGCTCAAGCCATGGCCCAGTGCGGCCCATCTTCATCAACTCAAGCTCAAGACCCTCGTGAGGGGCCAAGCCTCGTGGGGCGGATGACAGGAAGCTTCCTCAGGAGTAGCCTCGTCAGGCTGGCTCATGAGGAGGCGGAGAGATCAAGGCAGGGGTACCTCGTGAGGTGCCCGTGACGCAAGCCATGACGATCGAAGCCAGGCGGGCGCCAGGCGGGCACCGGCCTGCGCAGTGTCCGTGTTTCCCCTTTGGTGCAAAGGAGCAAGCACAGGCCAAGGCATCAGGCAAAGGCTACCATTTCGGTGCAACAAGACCAAGACCAGCGCAACGGCAGGAAGGAGGTCATCGTGGATCCCAGGACGACGTCATCGTCAGAGCCTTTGATAGGTGAGGACCTACTTTAGTCAGGATAAGTGTACTAGATGTTCCCCTTCAAAATGGACAATTGTTGGCGCCCTTCCCGCTCAATATTTGGGAAGAGGACCAGGGCCTCTTACTCTATATATAGGGCTAGCCACCATAGTATAGAGGCATCTGTAATCGACCCCTCCAAAGGGACACCACCACCACAAGAACATCCCTCGCGAGGTTGTTCTTCCTTTGTACTGTTCTTCATCAGCCCCAGAGGCAATCCACCACACCACACACTAGAGTAGGGTATTACACCGCAATGGTGGCCTGAACCAGTATCAATCTCGTGTCCCCTATGTGTTCATCTTGCTAGCCTAGATCCTTTGGCGAGACGACAAGACGCGAGCTGGTAGAGGAGAGATCTTCGTGCGCACCCCAGAGTTCAAACCTCAAGGGTCTGCCGGAACCCGCAATCCGACATTTGGCGCGCCAGGTAGGGGTGCACCGGAGCTTTCCCGCCAGCAAATGTTCTCCATCAACCTTGCGCTTCACCCTCATGGCCGGCGATGCGACGTACGCTCTGGCCGCGGAGGCCGGCCCGGGGCCCCGGGGGCTCCGGGCTCTGACCCCCGCCTTGCGACGGGCGCAGTGGCCAAACAAGTTCAAGACAGAGGTGCCGCCACACTACGATGGCACGACAGATCCGCTAGCCTTCTTACTGGCGTATGAGGAGGCCGTCCTCAAGGCCGGAGGCGACGGCCGGGTCATGGCCAACTGGCTGCCCCTGGCACTCGCCAGCGTCCCATGCATGTGGTTGCTCCATCTGCCGGCATCTTTAGTGGGCTCCTGGGAGGAGCTGCGCGGACTCTTCCTCGCCCGACACGTGGCCCCGGTGCCCCCAGTCGTCACGGCACTCCTAGGGGGCTCACAAGCACCACCCACGCGCCGCCACGTCAACCCGTTCGTCTGCCAGGTCGGCGCTGCCCAGACTCGTAGCCTAGCTCCTCTAGGATGGGCATCACCCAAGGCCGACTTGACCTTCGGCTTGGATGATCACCCCAACAACACCGCTTGCTCGGGCACACTCCCAATGCTGTGTACTCCTACCATCTGCCAGGTGGCCGTCACCAGGACCCTCATCGACGGCGGGGTCGGCCTCAATGTGCTCTCGATCGAGGCCTTTAGCCTCGTCCACGTGCCGCTGGAGCGACTCCGACCTAGCCAGCCCTTTTCAGGTGTCGGGGGCAGCCCAGCCGGCTCCTTGGGGCAAATCCGCCTCCCGGTGACGTTCGGCACCCAAGCCAACTACCGCAAGAAGCGGGTCGACTTCGACGTCGCCCGCATCGGCCTCCCGTACAACGCCATCCTCGGCTACCCGGCTTTGGCCCGGTCCATGGCGGCAACCCACCCAGCTTACAATCTGATGAAAATGCTCGGGAGCAGTGGTGTCCTCACCATAGCTGGGGACGCAAAGGATGCTCTGCAGGCACTCAAGCTCGCCTTCAAAACTGCCGCAGCAGCACAACCCGCCAGTGCCAACCCCCTCAAGGCTAAGGGGGCTGCGCCCACCAAGTAGAAGCAGCTGTTCACCTAGGACAAGGCCAAAACCAAGCAGATGTCAGTCGACAAGGATGGGTCCTCTGGTGCCACCTTCACCATAGGCGCCAATCTGGATCCCAAGCAAGAGGAGACCCTGGTGAGGTTCCTGCGCGCAAATAAGGACGTGTTTGCGTGGGAGCCCAAGCAACTGGCGGGGGTTCCCAAGCAGGTGATTGAGCACCACCTGAATGTATGTCCTAATGTACGCCCAGTGAAGCAAAATGCAAGACGGCAGTCCACCGAGAAGCAAGCTTTCATCATCCAGGAAACCCGCAAGCTGGAGGCCGTGGGAGTCATTTGTGAGGTTCGATACCCAGAGTGGCTGGCGAACCCTGTCGTTGTGCCAAAGAAAAGAGGGAAAGAGCGCATGTGCGTCGATTTTACCAACCTCAACAAAGCCTGCCCGCAGGATCCGTTCCTGCTACCCCGCATCGACCAGATCATCGACTCTACTGCTGAGTGCGACCTGTTGTGCTTCTTGGATGCCTTCTCAGGCTATCCTCAAATCAAGATGGCGGTCGAAGATGTGGAGAAGATGACTTTTTTGACCCCGTGCGGGGTGTACTGCTACGCCTGCATGCCATTCGGATTACGCAACGCGGGGGCAACCTTCCAGCGGCTAATGCACATCACGTTAGGCCGGCAGCTCGGGAGGAACGCTGAGGCGTATGTCGATGACATAGTGGTAAAGTCTCGGGAGGCGAAGACCCTGATACAGGACCTGGAAGAAACCTTCGCGAGCCTGAGTGAAGTGGACTTGCGGCTCAACCCGGAGAAGTGCGTGTTCGGTGTACCCTCCGACAAGCTCTTGGGTTTCCTCATGTCGCACAGAGGGATCTAGGCTAACCCAGAGAAGGTAAAGGCAATTGAAGACATGAGCCCGCCGAGAACTCTCAGGGAAATGCAGAAGCTTGTCGGGCGGGTAACTGCATTGGGGAGTTTCATCTCCAAGCTAGGGGAACGCGCTCTGCCCTTCTTCAAGCTGATGAGGAAGAAGGGCCCATTTGAATGGACTCCGGAGGCTAACGAAGCATTCAAATACCTTAAGAGGTACCTGACCAGCCGTCCTGTGATGGTAGCACCGCGCTCGTAGGAGCCCTTGCTGCTCTATCTCGCCGCCACATCGTGTTCTGCCAGTGCCGCTCTGGTGGCCCTTCGGGAGGAGCGTCGGACCAGGACTGCACCAGCTGCGGCAACCCCAGGGCAGGAAGGCCCCTCGGGGGTCACGCCCGCAGCAGATACAAGCCAGCCCCAGCAAGAAGGCTTCCACGAGGCTGAGGGGGCTCCGCAGGCTTGTCAAGAGCTGGGGGCTCTGTCACGCCCAATATGCGACCCTATCCAAAAGGAACTCGAAGGTCCCACCAAAGGATAGACCCGCATATTGAAACGCTTTTGCAAGGTGGATATCATTACATCAACATTACATAATAGATGGGGATACATACAAGAGGCATACAACGCCACACGAATACAACATCACAACCCATAAGATCAACATATGACTACGGATGAAACACAAACAGAAACTCAAATGACATCCACCCTGCTAGCCCAGGCTGCCGACCTGGAACCTATCCCCTGATCGAAGATGAATCAGAAGAAGAACTCCAATACAAGCAAACATCGCTCTCACATCATGATCATCGCATAACCTGTACCTGCAACTGTTGTTGTAGTAATCTGTGAGCCACGAGGACTCAGCAATCCCATTACCATGGGTATCAAGACTAGCAAAGCTTAAAGGGAAAGGAAGGGGTAAAGTGGTGAGGTTGCAGCAACGACTAAGCATATATGGTGGCTAACATACACAAATAAGAGCAAGAAGAGAGCAAAGGAAGGGTCGTAAAGCTAGCAATGATCAAGAAGTGATTGTGAACTCCTACTTACGTCAAACATAACCCAGAAACCGTGTTCACTTCCCTGACTTCGCCGAAAAGAGACCATCACGGCTACACACGCGGTTGATGCATTTTAAATCGTATCTGGTGTCAAGTTATCTACAACCGGACATTAACAAATTCCCATCTGCCTATAACCGCAGGCACGGCTTTCGAAAGATTATACCCTGCAGGCGTGTCCCAACTTAGCCCATGATAAGCTCTCGCAATCAATGAAGGATATTCCTTCTCCCAGGAAGACCCGATCAGACTCGGAATCCCGGTTTACATGACATTTCGACAATGGTAAAACAAGACTAGCAAAGCCGCCTGATGCGCCGACAATCCCGATAGGAGCTGCACATATCTCGTTCTCAGGGCAACACTGGATGAGACAGGCTACGAGTAAAACCAGACTTCGAGTTTCCCCGAGGTGGCCCCGCAGGCGGCTCGGTTCGGACCAACACTTAGACAAGCACTGGCCCGGGGGGGCTAAAATAAAGATGACCCTTGGGTTGGCCGACCCAAGGGAAGGGTATAGGTGGTGGTGAGGCAAATGGTAAAACCAAGGTTGGGCCTTGCTGGAGGAGTTTTATTCAAAGCGAACTATCAAGGGGGTCCCATAAATCACCTGACCGCGTAAGGAACGCAAAATCCGGGAACATAACACCGGTATGACGGAAACTAGGGCGGCAAGAGTGGAACAAAACACCAGGCAAAAGGCCAAGTCTTCCACCCTTTACCAAGTATATAGATGCATTAATAATATAAGAGATATTGTGATATCCCAACCAAAATCCTGTCCACCATGGAGAAATCTTCAACTTCACCTGCAACTAAC
The DNA here is from genome assembly GCF_018294505.1 of Triticum aestivum. NCBI lineage: Eukaryota > Viridiplantae > Streptophyta > Magnoliopsida > Poales > Poaceae > Triticum > Triticum aestivum. The sequence goes on from NC_057798.1 coordinate 628,669,054, forward strand.
AACACTATAAGAGGGGCTGAGCAAAAGCGGTAACATAGCCAAACAACGGTTTGCATAGGAAAGGTGTCAAAGGTTAGAGGTTCATGGCAATTTGGGATGGCTTGATAAACAGGTGATAGGTAGCGCAGCATAGCGATAGAACGAAGCAACTAGCATAGCAGTGATAGTAGTGAGATCCAGGGTAGCGGTCATCTTGCCTGAAATCCCGCTTGGAAGAAGAACAAGTCCATGAAGAATATGAAGCCACGAAGACGAACCAAGCGTAGACGAACGAATCCTCACGATCGCAGCGAAATAGGAACTATCGAGAAGAAGCACACAACATAGTAAACACACCACTCATAGACAAGACATGATGCACAACAAGCATGATGCATGACAAGGCTACATGAAGCTACTCATGGCAAGCGATGATGCATACAAGAGCAACACATCAAGGCAAGTTTAAATGAGGCCGGGAACAACATATAACAATTCCGGTAAGTCCTCATATGCAAATTTCGAAGTTGGTCCAGATCTGAATAAACCTTATGTTCAAGTTGTTAACAGAAAGTTAAGATGCACAAAGATGATCTACACGAGATTCTAGTCAAGTTACATATAAAGTTCATATAGTTCAGAGCTACGGCCTAGAATATATGAGCAAAACAAGTTAAACATGACATTGATGCAAAATGCACTCAAACATCAAGCACACACCTCAAAACATGGATGCAACATGATAATATGAAACTATATGCAAAATCAAGCAAGTTTCATATAGAGCACACTCAAAACGGAGCAACGGTTCGACACATACATTCTATACACGTCATAGCAACAATCTGTCCAAAACAGCAACTAGGCATCTTGCAAGCATCAAAACAATATGCTACAACATCCTAACATGATAACAAAAGGCATGGACATGATGTATAGGTAAAGCATAACAAAACATGAACACTTAGCTATCTCCAGAAATCACTAGAACATGCTCAAACACACATGGCAAGATTGCAAATAATAACAGTTCAGACTTTGCAGAAAATAACATCAGGTTGCAATGTTTAGATCTATCAAACAACATGTTACAGGAACATATCATGGAAAACAAAGGCATGGCATGAACCTACTAATTGCATAGATCAAAAGTCCCTTACATAGACCATAAGCCAAAAAGAATCAGAAAATATGATGGCACCCATGTAAACATAGCAAGTTATATTACAGATTCATACATGGCAGAAACAGAATTATGAAGGCATGTTGGTGAGCTTGTACCACTCACCACAGAGCATTACATGGCATGACAAGGCAACCAACAGTAATAAGACATGTTTGTGAAGCTAAGCATGGCAATAGCAAGTTCATAGGGTGCATGGAACACTAGCAACAATCATGGTAACAACTGAACTTAATGTTAACAGGCTGACAACAACATTATTTAGCAACTTTGGAGCAAGATAACAACAAGCTACAACAAGCTATAAATGCAACCAGGGGCATGGATGGTTAGAGGATGACATGTAGAACAAAACATATTTAGTGAACATCTCCAGATTATGAATAGAATGATTTGTAGAAGCAGGTTTACATAGCATCACCAAATAACAGATTCAGCCTAGCAAAACAGCAACAGCAAGTACCCTACTTAACAAGCTTGATTCACTCACCACAAGTCATTGCATAACAAGATAAGCATAGCATCAGCAAGAAGACATGTTATGAAACAAATCAAGGCAAGAACAAGTTCATAGCATGCAAGGATCAACTACAACAACCTTGGCAAAATTGAATAACACGTAAACAATCTGCCAGGAAACATTTTGAAGCAAAAGTAGAGCACGAAAATGACATGCTAGACTACTCCATAAATGCAAACAGGGGCATGAATGGATAGACAATAACCATATGTTCAAAACACCCTTACTGAAGTATCTCAAAATATGCATGGATCTCTTTGTAGCATCATGTTTACATGGCATCAAAATAACAGCAGAACAGAAACTAAAATCAGCAACATCACGATGGCTAGTTTGCATGCTTGTGCTAGTCACCACAGAGATCACAAAAATACATGGTAATCACCTCTATAAAGAAAACATGGCATAGATCAAAACACCTGTAGACATCAACCTCATAGGATGCACACCTCAATCATGGCAAAAATGACAAAAGAGCTCGTTCTGTTAACAGACAGCAGAAAACATCATGAAGCACTCTTGCAACGATGATTCAGGCATCAAGATGAACTCAAACGAATATGATGCAATGTAATGAAACGATGACCTCGCTGAGACGAACAATTTGACATTTCACACGCACGAAACGGAGCTACGGATGCAGAGATACAATGCAATGAACATGGCATGATTATGTAAAATATTCGGGACTTAGACGAATTTTTGGGGAAGGGGAAAGTCAACCTCGGATCTGGATCGGGCTCGCCGGAGAAGAAGAGGGTCGTGGTGGCCGGAGCAGAGGGGCGGCGAGCTCGCTGGCGGGATGGCGGAGGGCGGCGCTGACAAATGGCGACGGGGCGCGGCCGGGCACGAACGGCGGCGGCCGGCGAAGCGCGCAGGCGGATCCGGGAGCTCGGGCGCGCGGCGCGCCGGCCGGCGGCGAGACAGGAGCCGGACGGCGGAGGCGGATGGCGACCGGGGAGGCGCGGCCTCGGGCGGCGCCGGCGGGAGGCGAGGCGCGGCGGCGGAGACCCGGCCGGCAGGCCGTAGCGACCGAGGCGAGCGCGCGGGTCGCGGGCGCGGGCGACCCCGGGCGGCGGATCCGGGCCCCGCGGGCCTGGCACGGGCCTCGCGGGCCGCGGCGCGGTGGTGAGAGAGAGAGGGCGCGGGCCGGGTGAGGTGGCGGCGGCTGGTTGGCTGCGGGCGGCGGCAGGGTGAAGTGGCGCGTGGGGATTGGTCGGGGTGAGGTGTCCGGCGGACATGTCCGGCTCGGGCGGACGTGTCCGGCGGCGTGAGGATGAAGATGACTAGGGTTAGACCGGGATTTCGAGGGAGATGCACATATTTATAGGTAGAAGGAGCTAGGAGAGTCCAAATGAGGAGCGGTTTTCAGCCACGTGATCGTGATCGAACGGCGGAGAGCATGGAGGGGAGTTAGATGGGTTTTGGGCCACTTTGGAGAGGTGTTGGGCTGCAAAGAGAAGGAGGCTTTTGCGGTTACCCGGTTAACCGTTGGAGTACCAGACGACTTCCGAATGGCACGAAACTTGACAGGCGGTCTACCGGTGCTATACCAAGGCCGCTTGGCAAACCTCGGGCCATTCCGAGAAAGTTTAATACCCGCACACGAAGAGAGGCAAGGGGACACCGGATGACATAGGAGTGCCGGATTGCAAAACGGACAACGGGGAAAAGGCTCGGATGCATGAGACGAACACATATGCAAAATGAAATGCACATGATGACATGATAAAATGCAACACACAAGCAAATGACATGGCAGCGATGGCGAATAACTGGCAGACACCTGGCGCATCAAATCCGGGGCGTTACAGATCCCGCGCCTCAGGGGACGCTCGACTCCCCAGAGGATGCTGACTCCGTCGCTGCACCAGCCCTTGTCGAGCATCCCGTGTATTTCGTCAGCACGGTGCTGAGGGATACCAGGGGCGCGGTACCCCATGCTTCAGAAGCTCCTGCTCGCGCTGTTAGTGGCCTCGCTGAAGCTGCGACACTACTTCCAGGGTCATCCAATCAAGGTCGTCTCAGCATACCCGTTGGAAAGGGTACTCAGGAGTCCCAACTCAGCAGGAAGGGTTGCCGAATGGAACATCGAGCTACAAGCATTTCAGCTGGAGTTCAGTACGACTAGGTTCGTTAAGGGAGCTGCACTTGCAGATTTTGTAGCAGAGTGGACAGAGGCGCCAGGGCTCGAAGCAGGCGAGGATCGTTCGCTTTCCCCAAGAAGTGAAGCGCCGGACGACTGGGTTATTTACTTCGATGGAGCTTTCTTGCGGCATGGCGCGGGGGCCGATGCAGTGCTCATATCCCCCACTCAGGACAAGCTCTACTAGGCCGTGCAACTCTGCTTCCAGCATGGGGAAAAGGTGTCCAACAATATAGCAGAATATGAGGGGCTGATAGCAGGCCTAAAAGCTACGGTGGCCCTGGGGGTAAAGCGCCTCATCATCAAGGGCGATTCCTAGCTCCTCGTCAACTTCTCCAACAAGGTGTACGAGCCGAGAGATGAGCACATGGAGGCTTATCTAGCAGAGGTTCACAAAATAGAGAAGCAGATTTGGGGTTTGGAGTTGCAGCATGTGCCGTGCGGCACCAACCAGGAAGCTGACGACATCGCAAAGAGGGCGTCCAGACGGCTGCCTCAGGAGCCCGGAGTCTTCGAGGAGAGGCTCTTCAAGCCCTCGGCGATGCCACCACCGTCGGCGGAGCGCAACCTCAAGCGGAGCTCCCCCAGCCGTCTGCCTCAGGAGCCCCGGCCTATGGACCGACCTCGGGGGCACGCTTGCTCCTGGCGCTGGAGTCTCAGGAGGGATGTTGGACCGTGGAGCTAAAGAGCTACTTGACGGAAGGGACCCTGCCGGAGAAGGAGGAAGATGCAGAGCACATGGCGCGGCAGGCCACGGCGTAGTGCATCCAAGATGGAGAGCTTTACCGAAAGAGGCCGAACGACGTGACCCTGCGTTGCATTTCCAGGGAACAAGGGAAGGAGTTGTTAGCAGACATACACGGTGGAGACTGCGGGCACCACTCATCATCACGAACCCTCGTTGGCAGGGCGTTCCGTAGCGGGTTTTACTGGCCCACAACACTCAATGACGCCGTCGAGCTGGTAAAGGCCTGTGAAGCCTGCCAATTCCACGCCAAGCAAATCCATCAGCTGGCTCAAGGCCTGCAGACCATACCCCTCTCATGGCCATTCGCGGTTTGGGGGCTGGACATTCTGGGCCCGTTTCCGCGGGCGCCAGGGGGCTATCGCTACCTCTACGTCGCCATCGACAAATTCACCAAGTGTCCTAAAGTGGAGGCTGTCCGCACCATTCCAGCAGGCTCCGCAGTCAAGTTCATCAAGGGCCTTGTGAGCCGATTCGGGGTGCCTAACCGCATCATCACCGACTATGGTTCGCAGTTCACTAGCAATCTCTTTAAAACATATTGCGCTAATCTTGGAATGCAGATATGCTACACTTTAGTGGCGCATCCTCGAAGCAACGGCCAGGCTGAGGGAGCCAACGCGGAGGTACTGAAGGGCCTCAAGACCAGGACCTTCAAGAAGAAGCTGGAGGCCTGCAGCAGGGGCTGGTACGACGAGCTCCAGTATGTGCAATGGACTATCCGCACGACAACGACCAACTCAACTGGAGAAACTCCGTTCTTCCTCGTCTACGGAGCTGAAGCCGTCCTCCCTCACGAGGTCAAGCGTCGCTCCGCGCGGGTCCTGGCGTTCGACGAATCGCAACAGGATGCCATGCGGGGGACGGACCTCGTGCTGGGGGAGGAACGCCGTCGGGAGGCCGCGCTACGAGCAGCGAGATATCAACGGGCGTTGTGACGGTACCACTGCGGCAACATCCACCCTAGGACCCTTGAGGTAGGGGACCTCGTGCTCAGGCGGGTCCTCTCCAGGGAAGGGCTGCACAAGCTCTCTCCCATATGGGAGGGCCCATTCAAGGTTGTTCATGTTTCCAGGCCCGGCTCCACGCGCTTGGAGACCCAGGAGGGGGTGCCCATCCCGAACGCCTGGAACATTCAGCACCTCCGGAGGTTCTACCCATGAGCAAGGCCGGGTGCCTCTGAAGAAGGCCAATGCCTGTGAAGTTTATCGTTTTGGAAAAGGCCTGGTGCCTGTGAAGAAGGCCAATGCCTGTGAAGTTTATCGTTTTGGAAAAGGCCCGTGCCTATGAAGAAGGCCAATGCATGTGAAGCTCGCCGTCTTAGAAAAGGCCCGGTGCCTGTGAAGAAGGCGAATGCTTGTGAAGCTCGCCGCCCATGACACTCTCACGTAATAATGAGTGGGGCTGTATACGCCTCGGAGTCTCCGGAGTGCCGCCCTTGGGCCTCTCCCACCCACGCCCAGTGGCAGCACTTAGCTCCGAGTTGGTGAGAAGACGTCTAAAGACTAGATTAGGTGTTGGACGCAGCTTTTCATTTGCTTTCTGCAGTTGGTTAGTTCTTCTTAGTTTGAGGCTTTAATTGGAGTTGCTTTCGGTTTTGTGTGGCGCCCAGCCCGTGTTTCCCGTCTCTGCCCTACGCTTGAGCCTGCCTACCATTTGCGACCCTCGCGAGGGAGGCTGCACAGGCACCCTCGCGAGTGTCGCTTGGTTTAATTTCGTGAGGTCCATCGGCCTAAGTTCGCTGCAGGAGCACCCCTCCCCGTCAATGTCCCACTAGGCCCGAGCTGGTCGCCCCAGCGGCCGAAGACTGAAACTTAACCCCCTAGCAAGTTTCTTTTGCAGGACCCAAGACCCACGGCAGGGCCTCTGACTGGAGCCTCCCGAGGCTAGCGTTGCCACAAGCTCTCCTACTGAGCTAAGTCATCCCTATGCATGAACACGCGGCAACATCACACATCACGGGGATAACAGGAACAACATGGTAACTAAAGGTGATAGTCCAGCACGCCCCCGCGGGGCTCCATACATCTCTTTCTGTGCAGATAAACAAAATAGGCGCAGCTCGACCAACGACAACCCGAAGAAGAAGATCAGCCTCGCCCTCCGGGGCTCAGGAGGACTCATCTTCACGCTTCACTTGGGCGCGGCGGCGAGACAACCCACCTCCCCCCTTGAAGCGAGCACGGCGGCGCGGTGGCTGGTCATGGCTGCCGCTGGAAGAGCTGCCATCGGAAGGGGAGCCGCTGAAGCTTGGGGAGCTACGGGCACCGCCGGGGGCATGCCCGACCTCATCCTCACCGCTTTCGCCGCCAAAGATGAGCAGACGGCCGTCGTCGTCACCTTCGGGGCAGCACCCAACACGGCAGCCATCTCCCCCGAACACCCTCACGAAGAGGGTCACGTCGCCGTCAAACTTGAAGTGGAGAGTGCATCGCTGACCGAGGCCACGCACGCGGGCAAACATCTGCCAGCCGCGAGTCAGCGCCTTGTTCTCGACAGCTGAAACTTCCACCACCACCCAAGAAGCCATGCTGCAATAGCCATCCGCCTGGAGCCATAGCCCGCTCGTGGTGCCGGCCGGCAGTTCGCCGGCAAAGAAGCAAGGAAGCTGAAGCCAAGTACCGGCTGGAGGAAATAGTCATTCTTTCATTCCGAGCATTCGACTAACGGCACAGATTTCTAGTGCTATAACAGAAACTGCCCTTAACGCGCAAATGAAAGCCCTCACAACACTCTTTACCTGCAACTGATCCTCCGACCAGACAACGAACTCCGGCAGCACCTCCGTAGAGTCGAATCGAGGGCGGGGAGGCCGCACGGCCATAGCGCGTCTCCCCCCGCCGATCAAGTGGCTCCCGCCGAGGCCTTGGATAGCCTTCACGGGGATCGCAAGATGCTTGCGAGGGTGGCCCCGGCCGCGCTTGGCTGGAGGAGAGTCAGGCCCCTCCCGGCGGGCCTTCCCCTTCTTCGCGGCCGAAAACCTCTCCGTGGGCGCCATGGGACGCGACAAGCCGAGTTGAAGGGGGAGTGAAGAAGGAGAGGCGTAGCAAGGAAGGACGAACCAGAAGGGCTCGCGCCGTTCCGTACTTATAGCCGGAGGAGGCCAACCGCCGGCCTCCACGATCACAGGTAATCATGACCCGTTTTCGCATGTAGGGACTTGTCCTGTCGAAATGGTTGCTGAGGCGTCGTGGGGAAGCGGAGACGCCCACGTCCAATCAACCGCCACGCGGCGCCCAAGGCCGCAGGCTGATGGGGCACGCGGCGCCTCGCACTTGCCCCTTCGCTTCTCTGCTAAGCTAAGTCCGGGCGCGCCTTGGGCCCGGGGGCTGCTGTCGGCGTCCTGGGAACGGGGGTCCCCAGACTTGCCTGCCTGCGGCATGCGGCGTGGCTCAAGCCATGGCCCAGTGCGGCCCATCTTCATCAACTCAAGCTCAAGACCCTCGCGAGGGGCCAAGCCTCGCGGGGCGAACGACAGGAAGCTTCCTCAGGAGTAGCCTCATCAGGCTGGCTCGCGAGGAGGCGGAGAGATCAAGGCAGGGGTACCTCGTGAGGTGCCCGTGACGCAAGCCATGACGATCGAGGCCAGGCAGGCGCCAGGCAGGCGCCGGCCTGTGCAGTGTCCTTGTTTCCCCTTTGGTGCAAAGGGAGCAAGCACATGCCAAGGAATCAGGCAAAGGCTACCATTTCGGTGCAACAAGACCAAGACCAGTGCAACGGCAGGAAGGAGGTCATCGTGGAGCCCAGGACAGCGTCATCGTCAGAGCCTTTGACAGGCAAGGACCGACTTTAGTCAGGATAAGTGTACTAGATGTTCCCCTTCAAAATGGCCAATTGTTGGCGCCCTTCCCGCTGAATATTTGGGAAGAGGACCAGGGCCTCTTACTCTATATATAGGGCTAGCCACCATAGTATAGAGGCATCTGTAATCGACCCCTCCAAAGGGACACCACCACCACAAGAACACCCCTCGCGAGGCTGTTCTTCCTTTGTACTGTTCTTCATCAGCCCCAGAGGCAATCTACCACACCACACACTAGAGTAGGGTATTACACCGCAATGGTGGCCTGAACCAGTATAAATCTCGTGTCCCCTGTGTGTTCATCTTGCTAGCCTAGATCCTTTGGCGAGACGACAAGACACGAGCTGGTAGAGGAGAGATCTTCGTGCCCACCCCAGAGTTCGAACCTCAAGGGTCTGCCGGAACCCGCAATCTGACAAAACCCTCTCGGGAGGGCTGATCTGGAGTCTGGTCGGGGCTCCGGAGAGGGGAATCCTTCGCCGTCGTCATCATCAACCATCCTCCATCACCAATTTCATGATGCTCACCGCCGTGCATGAGTAATTCCATTGTAGGCTTGCTAGACGGTGATGGTTTGGATGAGATTTACCATGTAATCAAGTTAATTTTGTTAGGGTTTGATCCCTAGTATCCGCTATGTTCTGAGATTGATGTTGCTATGACTTTGCTATGCTTAATGCTTGTCACTAGGGCCCGAGTGCCATGATTTCAGATCTGAACCTATTATGTTTTCAGGAATATATGTGAGTTCTTGATCCTATCTTGCAAGTCTATAGTCACCTATTATGTGTTATGATCCGACAACCCCGAAGTGACAATAATCGGGATACATCTCGGTGATGACCGTAGTTTGAGGAGTTCATGTATTCACTATGTGCTAATGCTTTGGCCCGGTACTCTATTAAAAGGAGGCCTTAATATCCCTTAGTTTCCACTAGGACCCCGCTGCCACGGGAGGGTAGGACAAAAGATGTCATGCAAGTTCTTTTCCATAAGCACGTATGACTATATTCGAAATACATGCCTACATTACATTGATGAATTGGAGCTAGTTCTGTGTCACCCTATGTTATAACTATTACATGACGAATCGCATCCGACATAATTATCCATCACTGATCCAATGCCTACAAAAGTTCTCGGAATTACCTGATAATCCACGGAGATAAGTTTTGGAAAATATAAAAAATACTGGCAAAAGATGAAGGCCAGGGGGCCCAGACCCTGTCCACGAGGGTGGGGGGCGCAACCCCTCCCCTGGGCGCGCCCCCTATCTCGTTGGCCCCCTGCTGCTCCACCGACCTCAACTCCAACTCCATATATTCTGTTTCACGGAGAAAAAAATCAAAGAGCAAGTTTCATCGCGTTTTACGATACGGAGCCGCTGCCAAGCCCTAATCTCTCTCGGGAGGGCTGATCTGGAGTCCGTTCGGGGCTCCGGAGAGGGGGATTCATCGCCATCCTTATCATCAACCATCCTCCATCACCAATTTCATGATGCTCACAGCCGTGCGTGAGTAATTCCATCGTAGGCTTGCTGGACGGTGATGGGTTGGATGAGATTTACCATGTAATCAAATTAGTTTTGTTAGGGTTTGATCCCTAGTATCCACTATGTTCTGAGATTGATGTTGCTATGACTTTGCTATGCTTAATGCTTGTCACTAGGACCCGAGTGCCATGATTTCAGATCTGAACCTATTATGTTTTCATGAATATATGTGAGTTCTTGATCCTATCTTGCAAGTCTATAGTCACCTATTATGTGTTATGATCCGACAACCCCGAAGTGACAATAATCGGGATACATCTCAGTGATGACCGTAGTTTGAGGAGTTCATGTATTCACTATGTGCTAATGCTTTGGTCCGGTACTCTATTAAAAGGAGGCCTTAATATCCCTTAGTTTCCACTAGGACCCCGCTGCCACGGGAGGGTAGGACAAAAGATGTCATGCAAGTTCTTTTCCATAGGCACGTATGATTATATTCGGAATACATGCCTACATTACATTGATGAATTGGAGCTAGTTTTGTGTCACCCTATGTTATAACTATTACATGAGGAATCGCATCCGACATAATTATCCATCACCTATCCAATGCTTATGAGATTTTCACATATTGTGCTTTGCTTAGTTACTTTGTCGTTGCCACTGTTACCATTACTACAAAACTACTACTGTTACTTTTGCTACTGTTACCGTTACTTCCATACTACTTTGCTAATAAATACGTTGTTGCAGATACTAAGTTATCCAGGTGTGGTTGAATTGACAACTCAACTGCTAATACTTGAGAATATTCTTTGGCTCCCCTTGTGTCGAATCAATAAATTTGGGTTGAATACTCTACCCTCGAAAACTGTTGTGATCCCCTATACTTGCGGGTTATCACATCGCCGCCCTGGGGGTCACAACCGACTATGATCGGATTGGGCTTAAACCCGATCAGCGAGAAATCAGATCTCCGCCGATCACCCATCATGTGGCAAATCATGGAGGAACAAGCCAACAATGACTCTTCTACTACGTTGAGAACAAAGTATGTTTGGGTTTCCGAGCCCAGAGAACAGGATTCCCGTCTTCTGGAAGATACTTCTCGTCCTCCTAACATGGAATCGGGCGCTGAGCATAAAAACACACTGGATGCTCCGGAGCCCAGGCCTGTAACCTCAGAAATTCTTCAGAATCCGGACTTCTCTGTAGGTCAGGGTTCAGATTTGAATCCGCCCACCCAGCACAATCAATATTCCCCAAGCTACTCCGGTCCTCGGGACATATGCGACTTAATGTATGTGCGGCATCAGCCTCAGGAAACAGTCCACCACTTTCTGGCCAGATTCCTACTCATTAAAAACAAGATCAAGGATTGCTGTGATGATGACGCGATCTCGGTATTTTGCAACAATTGCGCGGATGAGGGAATCCTTAATTCCCTCAACCACCATCGTGTACTACACTTTGCCGATTTGGCACACATAGTACAGAAGTACTGCGCAATGTAAAGCGCCTGGAAAACCCAGACAGCCCGCTGGGAACTGCAGGCCTTTAGGCCATCCCCCAGACGGGCAAAGAGGATGCAACCCCGCGGAGCACCCAATCATCATCCCGTGGACAAGAAAATTAAACCCGTTATGGGGCATAGAACTGTCATCGAGGACTGGCTCGACAAGCCCTGCAAAATTCACATGACGCTGGACAACAAACCAATGCATAGCCTTCGAGCATGTTGGATACTCCGGCAGGTGGCCAAGAGCGGCAAGGGTATCCTCACTAACAACACTCCAGAGAACTATTCTTCGGAGGACAATGATCCCAAAGTATTCACGATCTTCGAGACCTTTTCTTCAAATAATCGGCGCAAGAGTGCGCTCCGCGACCTTGCCGAAGTCTACAATGTGGCAGCAGTAAATCCTTGGAACGACACAGCGATCACTTTTAAAGCTGATGACGAACCAAGAGCCTGCTCAGTCCGGGCACTAGCCGCTTTGGTACTAAACCCAATCGTAGACGGCTTTCGTCTCACTAAAGTGCTTATGGACAGCGGTAGCAGACTGAACCTCATCTACGAGGACACGCTCAATAAAATGCAAATGGACAGGAGTCGCATTGAGCAAAGTAACACAACCTTTAGCGGTATTATCCATAGTCGAGAAGCCAGATGCTCGGGAAAAATCAAACTCGACATGGTATTCGGCACGCCGGGGAACTATAGGTCTGAAGGGTTACTCTTCAATGTGGCACCATTCAACAGCGGGTATCATGCTTTGATGGGGCGAGACGCATTCACCCGCTTCCAGGCCGTACCCCATTACGGGTATATGAAGCTCAAAATGCCCGGGCCCGATGGAATTATCACTATCACCAGTGATCCGGACATAGCACTCTGCACCGAAAACAAAACCGCCTCTCTGGCCCTTGAGGCATTATCCATGGCCCTCGCGGCCGAGGAATTGACCACTCTATGTTATAAAGTAGATAGGGACGATGTAATCCTTGATAAGCGACCCAAATCTACTTCCTTCAAGCCAGCGGATGAAATAGTTAAATTTCAGGTCCACCCGACGGACCCCAAGAAAACAACTTCCATTGGGGCACAGCTGGATCCAATGGTGGACGCCGCATTATGCGCATTCCTGCGTGAGAACTGGGACATATTTGCCTGGCACCCTTCGGATATGCCAGGTATCCCACGGAGACTTGCCGAGCATAGTCTCAATATACTGAAAGGATACAAAACAGTCAAGCAAACTCTGCGCCGATTCTCCAAACCCAAACGACAGGCTATGGGAGAGGAGCTAGCCAAGCTACTCGAAGCCGGGTTTATAAGAGAGATCAAACATCCGGACTGGCTAGCAAACCTGGTCATGGTACCTACGAAGGATAAATGCTGGTGCCTGTGTGTCGATTTCAAAGACCTTAATTAGGCTTGCCCTAAGGACCCCTTCCCACTACCTTGAATTAACCAGATTATTGATGCAACCGCAGGACACGATTCGTTGTGCTTCCTCGACGCATACTCCGGATACCATCAAATTAAGATGAAAGAATCCGACCAAGACACAATGGCATTCATCACTCCATATGGGCCCTCTTGCTTCAACACTATGCCTTTCGGGCTCAAGAACGTCGGCGCAACCTACCAATGCATGATTGAAACATGCCTGGAAAAGTAGATCGGCAAAACGGTGGAGGCATATGTAGATGATGTAGTCATCAAAACCAAACATGTCGATTCACTGGTGGATGACCTACACCTTACATTCGACAACCTCCGAGCATATGACATACGGCTCAATCCGGAAAAATGCATTTTTGGCGTTCCAACCGGAAAGATGCTGGGGTTCATTGTCTCCAATAGAGGGATCGAGGCAAACCCCGCTAAAATCCGAGCTCTGTCACAGTTGGCAACACCAACAGACCTCAAGCAGGTCCAAAAATTAGTTGGGTGCATGGCAGCTTTAAGCCATTTTATCTCCAGACTAGGGGAAAAGGCGTTGCCACTATATCGCTTGCTCCGCCGCACTGACCACTTCGTGTGGACGGGCGCCGCCACAGCCGGACTGGAAGAAATAAAAGCTTTGTTAGCAAGTAACCCAATCCTGGCCGCACCAAACGTCAGCGAACCGATGCTACTCTACATATCTGCAACTCACCAGGTGGTGAGTGCGGTGCTCGCCGTCGAACGAGATGAGGAGGGATACAAATTCCCACTTCAAAAATAGTATACTATGTTATCGACAGTCCTTAGACCATGCAAATCCCGATACCCACATTATCAAAAGATTGCATATGCGGTCTTTATGGCATCCCGCAAGCTGTGGCACTACTTTCAGGAGTGTTCGATCATGGTGGCTTCGGAAGTACCACTTAACAATATTATAAACAATCGGGACGCCACCGGCCGGATTGACAAATGGGCCATTGAGCTCTTGCCATTTGAAATAACTTACAAGACACGCTGAGCTATCAAATCTAAGGTGTTGGCTGACTTCGTCGCCGAATGGACAGAGGCCGAACTCCCTAAAGAATACGCCACATATTCCAACTGGGTTATGCACTTCGACGACTCTAAAATGTTAGCCAGATTGGGGGCTGGTGTCGTCATGACATCCCCCATAGGAGACACAATCCGTTATGCACTCCAAATACTGTATACAGACTCTAACAATGCAGCCGAATATGAGGCCCTATTACATGGTCTTCGGATGGCCGTCTCCATGGGCATAAAATGCCTCGAGGTACGCGGTGACTCAAACCTCGCAATATCTCAGATAAACAGAGACTTCAACGCAAAAGATTCAAAGATGGTGGCTTACCGCAACGCGGTACTCAAAATATCAGCTCGGTTTGAAGGGCTCGAGTTTCATCATGTGGCTCGCGAGAGTAATCAAGCTGCGGACATACTTGCCCACATGGGCGCCAAGCACGACCCTGTCTTGCCTAACACATTTGTGGAGACTCTTCAAGCCATCCGTCGTGTGGTCGGACGATAGCGGCAACGTCGTCCCAGAACCAATCATACCCTCAGATTCTGAACACAGTCCCGATATCGTCGGGGGTTCAGGCACCAAAGTAACACCATCAGCTCACGAAATCATGGCTGTAATTGCCCCATGGACCAAACCTTTCCTAGCCTACCTTACTAGGAACGAGCTCCCTGATGACCAGATGGAGGCCCGTCGCATTGTTTGACGCTCAAAGGCCTACAAAGTCCATGAGGGAGAACTGTACAAGGAAATTACCAACGGAGTACTCCAAAGGTGTATCTCCAAAGAAGAGGGACGACAGCTCTTGGCCGAAATACACGCCGGTCTTGGTGGCCATCACGCTGCAGCTCAGGCCCTTGTAAGTAAGGCCTTCCGTATGGGTTTCTTTTGGCCCACGACCCGAGCAGACGCACAAGACCTCGTACAGCAATGTGTTAGATGCCAGATTTTTAACAAATCAAAGCCATATGACGCCCACTGCCTTACGAACAATCCCCATTACATGGACTTTTGCGGTATGGGGGCTTGACATGGTCGGACGCCTTAAAGGGGGAAGCCATAAGAAGAAATATTTGCTGGTTATGGTCGACAAGTTCGCTAAGTGGATAGAAGCCAAACCAGTCAAAACGGCTGAAGCCAGACCAGTTATCGACTTCATATCCGGTGTCGTACACCATTATGGTGTCCCGCATAGTATCATTACCGACAATGGTTCTAACTTTACGGACGATGAGGTGAAAACCTGGTGCGCTAATTTGGGCATCAAGCTCGATTATGCCTCCGTATATCACCCTCAGACAAACGGTCAGGTCGAACGGGCTAACTGCTTGATAATGAGCGGCATTAAACCCAGACTAGTGCGATCCCTGCGTGAATCAGACAAGCACTGGGTTGAAGAACTCGATTCTATACTCTGGGGGCTGTGTACCATGCCCAATCGCACAACTAGATACACACCTTTTTTTCATGGTGTACGGCGCCGAGGCAGTATTGCCTTGCGACATTATTCATGACTCACCTCGAGTGCACATGTATGAAGAGAGAGAGTCCGAGATCGACCGGCAGGACGATCTGGATGGCCTGGAGGAGGAGCGTGATGGAGCGAAGGCCCGTTCCGCATTTTACCAACAGCAAGCTCGGTGATATCAAAGCAGGGAAGTACGAGGAAAGACTTATAATGTCGGTGAACTCGTCCTGCACCTACCAGAGAAGAAAAAGGACAAGCTCAAGCCCAAATGGGAGGATCCCTTCATCATAGATGAAGTTCTCACCGGAGTAGCCTATCGCCTTCGCAATGCTTCAGATAACCGTTTAGAACCAAACCCATGGAACGCCGCTCGGCTCCGGAGATTCTACGCCTAAGTTCACACTTATAACTTTTTTTGGCTTTTCTTTTCTCCCTCTCACACCTTTTCTCTCTTTTTCATTTTTTGTAAGACTTCTACCAGGTTTGGATAAACCGCACACTGGAGGGATATACATAATTAAATGTACATACCCCATAATACCTGGGAGCTTCTTTTCATAGAAGCTTATTGTGATTATTATTTTGGAGTGTCAACCTCACCATATATATGTGTTGTCTACTCATATGTGTCTGATAACCCACAAGTGTAGGGGATCGCAACAGCTTTCGAGGGTAGAGTATTCAACCCAAATTTATTGATTCGACACAAGGGGAGCCAAAGAATATTCTTAAGTATTAGCAGTTGAGTTGTCAATTCAACCACACCTGGATAATTTAGTATCTGCAGCAAAGTATTTAGTAGCAAAGTAGTATGATAGTAATGGTAACAGTGGCAAAAGTAAAGATAGTCGTATTATAGTGATTGTAAAAGTAGCAACGGTAAAGTAAATAAGAGAAGCACAATATATGAAAAGCTCGTAGGCATTGGATCAGTGATGGATAATTATGTCGGATGTGATTCCTCATGTAATAGTTATAACATAGGGTGACACAGAACTAGCTCCAATTCATCAATGTAATGTAGGCATGTATTTCGAACATAGTCATACGTGCTTATGGAAAAGAACTTGCATGACAACTTTTGTCCTACCCTCTCGTGGCAGCGGGGTCCTAGTAGAAACTAAGGGATATTAAGGCCTCCTTTTAATAGAGTACCGGGCCAAAGCATTAGCACATAGTGAATACATGAACTCCTCAAACTACGGTCATCACCGAGATGTATCCTGATTATTGTCACTTCGGGGTTGTCGGATCATAACACATAATAGGTGACTATAGACTTGCAAGATAGGATCAAGAACTCACATATATTCATGAAAACATCACAGGTTCAGATCTGAAATCATGGCACTCGGGCCCTAGTGACAAGCATTAAGAATAGCAAAGTCATAGCAACATCAATCTCAGAACATAGTGGATACTAGGGATCAAACCCTAACAAAACTAGTTTGATTACATGGTAAATCTCATCCAAGCCATCACCGTCCAGCAAGCCTACGATGGAATTACTCACGCACGGTTGTGAGCATCATGAAATTGGTGATGGAGGATGGTTGATGATGACGATGGCGACGAATCCCCCTCTCCGAAGCCCCGAACGGACTCCAGATCAGCCCTCCCAAGAGAGATTAGGCCTTGGCGGCGGCTCCGTATCGTACGAAAACGCGATGAAACTTCCTCTCTAATTTTTTTCTCCGCAAAATAGAATATGTGGAGTTGGAGTTGAGGTCGGTGGAGCAGCAGGGGGCCCTCGAGACAGGGGGCGCGCCCAGGGGGAGGGGGTGCGCCCCCCACCCTCGTGGACAGGGTCTGGGCCCCCTAGCCTTCATCTTTTGCCAGTATTTTTTATATTTTCCAAAACTTATTTCCGTGGATTTTCAGGTCATTCCGAGAACTTTTGTTTCTGCACAAAAATAACAACATGGCAGTTCTGCTGAAAACAGCGGCAGTCCGGGTTAGTTCCATTCAAATCATGCAAGTTAGAGTCCAAAACAAGGGCAAAAGTGTTTGGAAAAGTAGATACGTTGGAGACGTATCAACTCCCCCAAGCTTAATCCTTTGCTTGTCCTCAAGCAATTCAATTGATAAACTGAAAGTGATAAAGAAAAACTTTTACAAACACTGTTTGCTCTTGTTGTTGTAAATATGTAAAGCCAGCATTCAAGGTTTCAGCAAAGATTATGCACTAACCACATTCACAATAACACTTAGGTCTCATGTTTACTTGTATCAATAACATAATCAGCTAGCGAGCAATAATAATAAAACTCGGATGACAACACTTTCTCAAAACAATCATAATATGACATAACAAGATGTTATCGCGCTAGCCCTTTCTGAGACTGCAAAACATAAATGCAGAGCACCTTTAAAGATCAAGGACTGACTGAACATTGTAATTCATGGTAAAAGAGATCCAGTCAGGTCATACCCAATATAAACTAATAGTAATACATGCAAATGACAGTGTGCTCTCCAGCGGGTGCTTTTCAATAAGAGGGTGATGACTCAACATAAAAGTAAATAGATAGGCCCTTCGCAGAGGGAAGCAGGGATTTGTAGACGTTCCAGAGCTCGATTTTAAAATAGAGAGATAAATAGCATTTTGAGCGGAATACTTTCTCTATCAAAGCAACAACTATGAGATGGCGATATCTTCCATACTACATGCATTATAGGCAGTTCCCAAACAGAATGGTAAAAGTTTATACTACCCCACCACCAACAAGCATCAATCCATGGCTTGTTGGAAACAACGAGTGCCTCCAACTAACAACAATCCTGGGGGAGTTTTGTTTAATTATTTTGATTTGCTTTGATCTTTTGGATCATGGGACTAGGCATCCCGGTTACTGGCCATTTTCTCATGAATGAGGAGCAGAGTCCACTCCTCTTGAGAATAACCCACCTAGCATGGAAGATACAGATAGCCCTAGTTGATACATGAGCTGCTCGAGCATACAAAACAGAATTTCATTTGAAGGTTTGGAGTTTGGCACATACAAATTTACTAGGAACGACAGGTAAATACCGCATATAGGAAGGTATGGTGGACTCGTATGGAATAACTTTGGGGTTCATGGAGTTTGGATGCACAAGCAGTATTCCCGCTTAGTACAGGTGAAGGCTAGCAAAAGATTAGGAAGCGACCAAGTGAGAGAGCGACAACAGTCATGAACATGCATTAAAATTAATCAACACCGAATGCAAGCATGAGTAGGATATAATCCACCATGAACATAAATATCGTGAAGGCTATGTTGATTTTGTTTCAACTACATGCGTGAACAGGTGCCAAGTCGAGTCACTCAATGCATTCAAAGGATGATACCATCTCATCATACCACATCACAATTATTTTAATAGCATGTTGGTACGCAAGGTAAACCATTATAACTCATAGCTAATTAAGCATGGCATAAGCAACTACAGTCTCTAAATGTCATTACAAACATGTTTATTCATAATAGGCTGAATCAGGAACGATGAACTCATCATATTTACAAAAAAAGACAGGTCGAGTTCATACCAGCTTTTCTCATCTCAACCAGTCCATTATATGTTGTCATTATTGCGTTTCACTTGCACGACCAAATGGTGTGTATAATATTAAGAGTGTACGTGCATCGAACTAAGCTGGAATCTGCAAGCATTCATTTCAAGAGAAGACAAAGTAATATGGGCTCTAATTTAAATCAACAATCATGCATATGAGAGCCACTAAGCATTTTCAATATGGTCTTCTACTCTCGACCCCCAAAGGAAAGGAAAGAAAATAAAACTATTTACAAGGGAAAGCTCCCAACAAGTAAAAGAAGAACGAAAAATCTTTTGGGGTTTTCTTTTTAATTATTACTACAGACATGGAAATTAAACTAACTAATTTTTTGGTTTTTCTTAAAGTTTATCATACACACAAGAAGAAAACTAGAAAAAGAATTTAAACTAGCATGGATAATACAATGAAAGAGTATGAGCACCCACGACTATAATAGTGTGTGAACATGAATGTAAAGTCGGTGAGAAATACGTACTCCCCCAAGCTTAGGCTTTTGGCCTAAGTTGATCTATGGCCATGGATAGCCTGACTGATATCCGTAATTGTAGCTAGGGTTGTACTGAGATGCGGCAGCCATTGCCTCCTCGGCTGCAGCCTGACAGTGGGCTGCTTCCGCCCTCCACTCGTATTCATTTGCCTCCTCCCTAGTGACAACATACCTTCATTTTGCCTGATAATCAAAAAGGGTAGGAGCAGGGAGAGTAATATGGACAGCACGACATCTGTCAAAGATTAGTCGGTATTGGAAGAATTGGTCATTCCTCTCAAGATATTGATGACTAAACATAGCATTATGATCTAAATAAGCGGGAGGCAACTCCGTATCATTTTCATGTATAGGTATCTCAAGATAATTAGCCATACAGGTTGCATAAATTCCTCCAAAAAAGTTTCCAGCTAAACAATTATGATGTAACCTACGTGCAACAATTGCCCCCAAGTTGTATTGTTTATTACCTAATACAGCACTCTTGAGAACATAGAGATCAGGGACACACATGTGACATGCTTAATCTTTACCATTAATGCATCTACCAATGAAAAGAGCAAAATAATGTATAGAAGGAAAATGGATGCTCCCTATGGTAGCTTGTGCTATGTCCCTAGATTCTCCCACAGTGATACTAGCAAGGAAGTCTTTATATTCAGATTTACTAGGTTCATTAACACTTCCCCACTGCGGGAGTTTGCATGCAGTAGTAAAATCTTCTAGGTCCATGGTATATGATTTATCATAAATATCAAACAGGACACTTTGAGAATTGCGCGAGGAAGTAAATTTAAACCTTCTCACAAATGAACCAGTTAAATATCGATATTGTGGGCACTTATCTTGCATGAATTCTTCAAGGTCAGCATTACGCACATATGCATCGAATTCATCTTTGATACCCGTTGCGACCATAAACGGCTGTGACGGGCATTCACAAGGCCGCACATCAGCTTCCCTTGGTGGTTTGTCGTCCAGCTCACGTATCGCGAGCCTGGGTCCTTTCTTTCTTGAAGAACCACCTTGGCACATTTTCCTGAACATATTTCTTTTTATGCAATATTTCTGAAACTTTTAGTAACTTCAAAATAAAAGTAAATCAAGTCGAACAAGATTGATAGCAACTACTCCTACAAGTGCCTACAGCTGATATCATGCATTAGAATTACTTGGGACCTCATAAATTTAACATGCAAGCTCAAGAACAGGGTCACCAAGGCAGCAAGAATTTGCATTGAATAAAGCACTAGAACAAAAACTAATTGGACCAATGGAGGAGTCACATACCAAGCAACAATCTCCCAAAGCAGTTTTGCAAATGGAGCTTTGAGCAAGGAGATCGAAAATCACAGCAAAATGAGCTAGAACTCGTGCTTGAGCTGGATGGGGATTTTTTTGGCAGGAAGATGGAGTGTGTGGGTGCAGGAATAAGTGGAGGGGGTCCATCATGGGCCCACGAGATAGGGGGCGCACCCTCCACCCTCATGACCAGGTGCTTGACCCCCCCCCTATAGTGTTCTTAGTGCCTAAAATCCTCAAATATTCTATAAAAAATCATACTAAATTTGCAGGGCATTTGGAGCACTTTTATTTTCAGGATATTTTTTATTGCATGGATAATTCAGAAAACAGACAGACAAAACTATTTTCGCTTTATTTATTCTAAGTAAGAGAAAGTAAAGAGAGGGTACAGAAGGTTTTGCCTTCTAGTTTCATCCATCTCATGATCATCAAAAGGAATCCACTAACAAGGTTGATCAAGTCTTGTTAACAAACTCATTCCGAATAACATGAAACCGGAGAAATTTTGAAGTGACACTAGGTTACCTCCACGGGGATATGAAAATCCCCAATAATAAGAATATCATACTTTTTCTTTGCAGTAGGAAGAGGAAATTCAAAACCTCCAAATATAATTGATGGAATTTTCCCAATAGAATTTATGGTATGAACTTGAGGTTGTTTCCTCCGAAAATGTACTGTGTGCTCATTTCCATTAACATGAAAGGTGACATTGCCTTTGTTGCAATCAATAACAGCACCTGCAGTATTTAAAAAGGGTCTACCTAGGATAATCGACATACTGTCGACCTCAGGAATATCAAGAATGACAAAGTTTGCTAAGAGAGTAACATTCGCAACAACAACAGGCACGTCCTCACAAATGCCGACAGGTATAGCAGTTGATTTGTCAGCCATTTGCAAAGATATCTCAGTAGGTGTCAACTTACTTAATTCAAGTCTACAGTACAAGGACAAAGGCATAACACTAACACCGGCTCCTAAATCACATAAGGCAATTTTAACATAATTTCTTTTTATGGAGCAAGGTATAGTGGTTACTCCGGGATCACCAAGTTTCTTAGGTATTCCACCCTTAAAGGTATAGTTGGCAAGCATGGTGGAGATTTCAGCTTCAGGTATTTTCCTCTTATTTGTAATGATATCTTTCATGTATTTAGCATAAGGGTTTGTTTTAAGCATATCAGCTAAGCGCATGCGTAAGAAAATAGGTCTAATCATTTCAGCAAAGCGCTCAAAATCCTCATCATCCTTTGTCTTGGATGGTTTAGGAGGAAAGGGCATGTGTTTCTAAACCCATGGTTCTCTTTCCCTACCATGTTTCCTAGCAACAAAATCTCTCTTATCATAACGTTGATTTCTTGATTGTGGGTTATCAAGATCAGAAGCAGGTTCAATTTCTATATCATTGTTACTACTAGGTTGAGCATCTACATGAACATCATTATTAGCATTATTATTAGGTTCATGTTTATCTCCGGACTGTGTTTGATCATTAGAGATAGAAGTATCATTAGGATTCTCAGGTTTTTCTACATTAGGTCCACTAGAAGCATGCAAAGTCCTATCACTTTTCTTTTTCTTCTTCTTAGAGGAACTAGGAGCATCTAAATTATTATTCTGAGAATCTTGTTCAATCCTCTTAGGGTGGCCTTCAGGATACAAAGGTTCCTGAGTCATTTTACCAGTTCTTGTAGCCACTCTAACAGCAAAATCATGTTTATTATTTAGTTCATCTAGCAATTCATTCTGAGCCTTAAGTACTTGTTCAGCTTGAGTGGTAACCATAGAAGCATGTTTACTAGTGAGTTTAAGTTCACCCTTAACTCTAGACATATAATCACTCAAGCGTCCTATCATATCAGCATTATTCTTCAATTGTCTACTAACATAATCATTGAAATTTGCTTGTTTATCTATAAAATCATCAAATTCATCTAAGCACTGGCTAGCAAACCTAGTAGACGGGATTTCAACTTTATCATATCTATAGGGAGAATTTACCTTCACTACCTGTGTCGGGTTATCAAGACGATGTGTTTCTTTGACAGACGGTATATTAAGATCATGTATTTCTTCAATAGGAGGTAGATTCTTAACATCTTCAGCTTTAATACCTTTTTCTTTCATTGATTTCTTTGCCTCTTACATATCTTCAGGACTGAGAAATAAAACACCTCGCTTCTTCGGAGTAGGTTTAGGAATAGGCTCAGGAGTTGGCTCAACTGGTTCAGGAATTGCTTCAGGAATTGGCTCAGGAAGAGTCCAATTATTTTCATTTGTCAACATATTGTTCAATAATAATTCAGCTTGGTCGACTGTTCGTTCCCCAAAAACACAACCAGCACAACTATCCAAGTAGTCCTTAGAAGCATCAGTTAGTCCATTATAAAAGATATCAAGTATTTCATTTTTCTTAAGAGGGTGATCAGACAAAGCATTAAGTAATCGGAGAAGTCCCCCCCCCAAGCTTGTGGGAGACTCTCTTCTTTGATTTGCACAAAATTGTATATTTCCCGCAAGACAGCTTGTTTCTTATGAGCAGGGAAATATTTAGCAGAGAAGTTATAAATCATATCCTAGGGACTACGCACACAACCAGGATCAAGAGAATTAAACCAAGTTTTAGCATCACCCTTTAATGAGAACGGAAATATCTTAAGGATGTAATAATAGCGAGACTTCTCATCATTAGTAAACAGGGTGGCTATATCATTCAACTTGGTAAGATGTGCCACAACAGTTTCAGATTCAGTGCCATAGAAAGGATCAAATTCAACTAAAGTAATAATCTCAGGATCAACAGAGAATTCATAGTCCTTATCAGTAACACACATAGGTGAAGTAGCAAAAGCAGGGTCAGGTTTCATTCTAGCATTAAGGGATTGCTGCTTCCATTTAGCTAATAACTTCTTAAGATCATATCTATCATTGCAAGCAAAAATAGCTCTAGCAGCTTCTTCATCCATAACATTACCCTCAGGAACAATAGTAAATTAATAATTAGGGGGAGAACCTTCATCATCGTTTTCATCAATAATTTCATTTTCAATAATTTCATTCTCCCTAGCCCTAGTAAGTTGTTCATCAAGAAATTCACCTAATGGCACAGTAGTATCAAGCATAGAAGTAGTTTCATCATAAGTATCATGCATAGCAGAAGTGGCATCATCAATAACATGCGACATATCATAATTCTTAGCAGTAGCAGGTTTAGGTGTCGCAAGCTTACTCATCACAGAAGGCGAATCTAGTGTAGAGTTAGATGGCAGTTCCGTACCTCCCCTCGTAGTTGAGGGATAAATTTTTGTTCTTTGATCTTTCAAGTTCTTCATAGTGATCAGCAGATATAAATCCCAAGTGACTCAAAGAATAGAGCTATGCTCCCCAGCAACGGCGCTAGAAATTAGTCTTGATAACCCACAAGTGTAGGGGATCGCAACAGCTGTCGAGGGTAGAGTATTCAACCCAAATTTATTGATTCGACACAAGGGGAGCCAAAGAATATTCTTAAGTATTAGCAGTTGAGTTGTCAATTCAACCACACCTGGATAATTTAGTATCTGCAGCAAAGTATTTAGTAGCAAAGTAGTATGATAGTAATGGTAACAGCGGCAAAAGTAAAGGTAGTAGTATTATAGTGATTGTAACAGTAGCAACGGTAAAGTAAATAAGCGAAGCACAATATATGAAAAGCTCGTAGGCATTGGATCAGTGATGGATAATTGTGTCGGATGTGATTCCTCATGTAATAGTTATAACATAGGGTGACACAGAACTAGCTCCAATTCATCAATGTAATGTAGGCATGTATTCCGAATATAGTCATACGTGCTTATGGAAAAGAACTTGCATGACATCTTTTGTCCTACCCTCCCGTGGTAGAGGGGTCCTAGTGGAAACTAAGGGATATTAAGGCCTCCTTCTAATAGAGTACCGGACCAAAGCATTAGCACATAGTGAATACATGAACTCCTCAAACTACGGTCATCACCAAGAAGTATCCCGATTATTGTCACTTCGGGGTTGTCGGATCATAACACATAATAGGTGACTATAGAGTTGCAAGATAGGATCAAGAACTCACATATATTCATGAAAACATAATAGGTTCACATCTGAAATCATGGCACTCGGGCCCTAGTGACAAGCATTAAGCATAGCAAAGCCATAGCAACATCAATCTCAGAACATAGTGAATACTAGGGATCAAACCCTAACAAAACTAACTTGATTACATGGTAAATGTCATCCAAACCATCACCGTACAGCAAGCCTACGATGGAATTACTCATGCACGGCAGTGAGAATCATGAAATTGGTGATGTAGGATGGTTGATGATGACGATGGCGACGAATATCCCCCTCTCCGGAGCCCCGAACGGACTCCAGATCAGCCCTTCCAAGAGAGATTAGGGCTTGGTGGCGGCTCCGTATCGTAAAACGCGATGAAACTTCCTCTCTAATTTTTCTCTCCGAGAAACAGAATATATGGAGTTGGAGTTGAGGTCGGTGGAGCAGCAGGGGGCCCACGAGACAGGGGGCGCGCCCAGGGGGAGGGGGCGCGCCCCCCACCCTCGTGGACAGGGTGTGGGGCCCTTGGCCTTCATCCTTTGCCTGTATTTTTTATATTTTCCAAAACTTATCTCCATGGATTTTCAGGTCATTTCGAGAACTTTTGTTTCTGCACAAACATAACACTATGGCAGTTCTGCTGAAAACAGCGTCAGTCCGGGTTAGTTCCATTCAAATCATGCAAGTTAGAGTCCAAAACAAGGGCAAAAGTGTTTGGAAAAGTAGATACGTTGGAGACGTATCATTGTCTTGTCTTCGCCATTATATGAACCTTTATGACTTAAATTTTTGCCAAGTTGGGTTGCCTGGCTCCTGTGTTTATGCCCTACGTTCCCGCTTGTTCGGCTAGGGCATGAAGGGAGCACCTCTGCGATTTTTACAGTCGGGTTATCCGGACGTGTACCTCAGACGGGTGAAGCCGAAAGCTAGCATGCTTAAGGGAATAATCGGTCGGTGGACAAGAGGCGAACTGCCCTCGTTGCAATATAAGCCCCCAAATTATAATGTGTACTGTGATTTCTCGCACCACCTCTTATGCATGCGCAAAAACGCACGCTGGCCCACGGAAAGGAACCCTTAACGGAACTATTCTCACTGGAAGATGTTTCTTACGATCAAATGTAATATAACATAACTCCCCAAATACAACTTGTCTGTTTAAGCAACTATGACCAGACTGCCTAGTTTCCAAATATGCCTTGGTGTTTACCAATGGTATAAATATCCGGAAACACTCCAAACCTCGGGTTTTAGAGGTCGAAGTGGAAAGTCTGCCATGACAATTGTTTTACAATTCGGCTGGAGATAAGTTTTTTGATTAAAGTACACTACTACTTGGACTCAAAAACTTATTCTTCCTCTAGACCCTCCAGTAGGTTGTCTAGTTTACAATCCTATTGAGAAAACTTGGCGGTTGTTTTCACTTGGTCATACACTAAGCTCACAGGAATTTCTTGTCCATCTGGTCCCCACGGTCTGACCAGGACCATATGGTTCGGATCAAGCTTGGTATACCGTGTTTTCACCATGGTCTAGGCTTCTCGGCCGCCTTCCTGACATGCTGATATCTTCCATAGCTCCAAACGGCGATGAGCTCCCTTGAATAAATTTGCAAGCTCATCCATACTTCCTGGAGGGGGGTCAAATGGCCATAAAGCCTTAGCCATGTTCCTCAATGATTTTGAGCTCGCTCGTGCACTTTGGACAGTTCTTGTAGCAGGTCGCCTTGAAATCCAGACACTTCTCCTTCGGGATGTCCGTTAGCACACCTACAGAAGCAAACTTGTAAAATTTTCAAATAGGAGACCATGTGTCAGATAGGTTAAAGAGCATACTGAATATGCCGCCTTTCAGCTTCTTGTTCTCCTTCAAAGCATCCGATAATTGAGCTCTTAAATCCTTCAGTTCTTCGGCTTGCTTGATGTTGGCATCATGTAGTTTGTTCGTCTCATTAATGGTCCATGTTAATACACGTTGACCAGTGGCTTCTTGCCCTTCAGCATGTTATTTGTTCGCTTGAGAAGCCCATAGCCTCTCCTCTAGTTGATCCATCAAGCCTACCAATGAGGCAAAAGCATATTTAAGTAACCTCGTTGTAGGCACAGAACCTTATTTCTGAGCTGCTATTGTACTTACCATCAGGTGCCTTCCCAGATTTCTTCAAACTTTCTAGTTCGGCGGTGGCAATGGTCAACTTATTTCGTCATTCCTCCAACTCCTTTGATAATATGTTATTCCTCTCCATGAGTACCTAGCAAATATAAGACTCTTAAATCAGTTGGGCCAATTGCTTCAAGACTAGGGGGCTACTAGCATATGATTATTGAATCTGCATAAAAAACTTACCCGCATATCCTTTGAAAGCAGGTGAGTGGCTCCAGCAAGTCCATCCTGAGCAGCTTGGATATAAGCATCCGTTGAGCTGAAGGCATTGAAAGCCTCTTCGGTGAAGTTCGGGTCACGCATAGCCGCTCTCCGCCGCTGGTGACCCAACGCACTCTCCACTTCAGAGTTTGTGACAGATACATTATCTGAATCCTCTGGGGGATGGCAATCCGGCATTGCTCCCGCATCCCCTCCAGTCCTTGTGGCAGGATTCGGGGCTGGATTGGTCTGTGCATGGCCGGCCAGGTCTGCGGATGTAGTCTGGCGTACACTCCTCCTGCAATATGGCACAGTAGGGAATGTCACCGTCCGATCTATCCGTTGAGTGTGTACTAAAAGATTATACCTCTTCAACACGGAAGATGTCCTGGCTGTATCATTGTTTGCCTTTATTTCCAGAGACGCTCCTTGTGCAAGCGTCTTCTTCTTAGAGGACGCCTTTGCTGCAGCACGCAGGTGCGAGCGTCGCCACTTGGGAGCACGATGTAGTGCGGAGGGTGAGTCGCCGTGGGAAAAGTCTTTTTGAGGAGATGTCTCCTGGGTACTTATATGGGAGGAAGGGTGAAGGGCGGGGTAGTCGGCTATAATAGCCACT
This sequence comes from Triticum aestivum, assembly GCF_018294505.1. Classification (NCBI taxonomy): domain Eukaryota; kingdom Viridiplantae; phylum Streptophyta; class Magnoliopsida; order Poales; family Poaceae; genus Triticum; species Triticum aestivum. The sequence goes on from NC_057798.1 coordinate 628,696,792, forward strand.
TCCGTGTCGTCATAGCTCGTTTGATAAAAGACTCCATCCTTAAAGTCTACAAATATATCCGTATCATCTTCGTATCTAGGATCAAGGTCTCGGTTATGATCCTCCGGCAGCGGAGCGGGGCTGTAGATCCCCGCAACGACCTTTCTCCATTCCTATTAAAGGTAGTCAGATTAACTTCAACTAAAAAGCATAGTTAAGGAAAAAAGCTCGATTAAGGCCTATAATCAAAGACTCACCCAGTCAATGGGGCTATACATGGAGAAACCTTCTCGACACTTCAGGCGAGCAAAATCTTCCTTTTCCCCTTTGAAAAGTTCAGCCAACGTGGCGGCCAACGCAGCAAAATTAGCCGGACCCTTGTGCCCACAACATGAGGCATTGTCCTCCCCATTGTAATGCCACATGGGAAGTCCCCTGGATTGAAGTGGCTGAACGCATCGCGTTATTGAAATCGCCATTACCTCGACTGTAGATAGTCCGGAGAGGGCAAGTATTCTGATCTTGTTCACTAGCATCTTAACCTCGCACTATCTTCTTCTTCATAGCTTCGGGGACGCAAGCTGGCACGCTTCTTTAAAGGAGAGAAGGAAAATTCCGGAAGACCTTGCCAGATTAGGTCCGGAAGGACAACGTCTTCAATATAGAACCACTCTGAGGGCCACTCTTCGGATGCCTTCTTTGGAGTTTTGGACAGGTATCCTTTTTCGCCTATACACCATACTTCGGCACCGCCCACCTCGAATATGGATCCCTTCTAGGAGTGAGGGATGAGGCAGAAATATTTCCTCCATAAGTCAAAATGGGCCTAGTATCCTAGGAACAACTCGCAAAGAGCAACAAAGCCTGCGATGTGTACAATGGAGCCAGGCGTGAGATTGTGCAGCTGGAGACCATAATACTCCAGAAGACCTCTCAGGAAGGGGTGGATTGGAAATCCCACGCCCCTTAGCAGGAATGAAACGAAGCACACCCGCTCCCCCTTATTGGGATTGAGGAAGTTCTCCGCCAGGGCTTCGCCGTTGAAGGTAGTTAATCTCACCCGAATGGGGACTAGATCTGATGGAGGGAGGTATCCCTATGCCTGAAGCTTGGTTAACTGGGTGAGAGGCACCGAGCAACTCTCCCAGTCGCCTTCTTGAGGGTCGTGTGGGCGCGAGGAAGAACAAGGAGCGTTGGCCATCTTTGGTTGGTTTACTATGGCAAGCTCTAAGGATTTTTTCCTCTGGTGAGGAATGGCATCTGAGATTCAGTTTCTTTAAATAAGCGCCTTCCCTACATGGTCAAGGGGTTACTTGTAAAAATACTTAGACCTTTCGTATTCGTCTGACATGTGGAAGCCAGGGCAATGGCGGCGCAGAAGCTGAAGAGTACCATACTTAAAAGTAAAGGCCGAACTATATGGAGTACAATGGGGAACTCGCCTTGCAAAGCCGAAGACATAAAGCCGGATACAACATCGTCATTGAAGGCAAGTTCGGGGGCTACTGAGGGAGTCCTTGATTATGGGGTCCTCGGAGAGCCATCCTATGTGACATGGGTCGAACTAACGGGTCGTGAAGATGTAGAACCGAAGGCCTTCTTCTGTGTTCGGATAGGGACTCTCCTTTGCGTGGACGACAAGCTTGGCATCCAGATGTGTAGTTTCCTTCCTCTGAAAACCGACTTTGTACAACCCTAGTCCCCTCCGGTGCCTATATAAACCGGAGGGTTTAGTCCTTAGGGACGATCACAATCATACAGGCTAGACATCTAGAGTTTAGCCATTATGCTCTCGAGGTAGATCAACTCTTGTAACCCCTATACTCATCAAAGTCAATCAAGCAGGAAGTAGGGTATTACCTCCATTAAGAGGGCCCAAACCTGGGTAAACATCATGTCCCCTGCCTCCTGTCACCTTCGATCCTCAGACGCACAGTTCGGGACCCCCTACCCGAGATCTGCCAATTTTGACACTGACACCTACACCACATGATCAAGAAGAAATGAACATGCAAACATATACAAGGTAGAAGTCTCATGGATGTAGCAAAGAAAGAACTAGGATGGGGAGAGCATGCCAAGTCCCTAATGCCGAGACCACTCACGGGTCGTGCTTCAACGCTCTCAAGTGCGGCACAATACTTGTTGCACTCTTGTTGGATGAACAACCACCTCTTTTGAATCGAGGTGATGCCGCGGTTGCTCCTAATTTGGTAGGGCTTAAAGATCTTTCTTTCATGGAATCGTAGGCAACGCCATGCCCACCCTCGTAGATCACTTGCTCCATGAACTCGTTGTAGAAGGGGTCGTCGACCATTGGTGTTGGTGTTGCCATTTCGTCGAACAGGACGCGGAGCAACGGCATGGCATCCGTAAATGGTGATCGTGCTTGCTTTCTTTGCATCTCCACTGACGAGCGGCCACCGCTGCTGGACTTGGGCGTGACGTTTGAGGTCTGTGACGGCCGAGGGGCACGGGGTGGACGGTGTGATCACGCCAACGTCCGGTGAGCCCGAAAAACGGGTGTGGCCATCGTGCCTTCGCGGGGGAAATCCGGGTGATATAGGCGTGATCTGCGATGTTGGTGATGAGCAATGCTGAGGCCTGGCGACCGACGAGCCTGTGCTCGCTAGGCTGGTGACCGCACCAGAGAACCCCGCGAGATGGCAAATGCCAAGCATGAGGAGGGCGTGCACTTTGTTGATGATGGCCTCCTTCTCGTCGAGCTCGGCCTTACGCCGCGTGGCCTCCACCGCATCGCGCTCGGTGGTGAACTTGGTCGCGGCCGTCTTGCCCTTGAAGGCCGCCCTCCGGTTCCTCCTCTTCGCCAATTTCATGTCCAACTTGGCGATCTCCTCTGGCGTGCACTCTGACCGCGGCTTCCTTGCACCCTTGGCCACCTTCTTCTTCACCTTTGTGGGTGGGTCGACAGCCAGGCTGCCGGAATTCGGCGGGGCATCGGCCATGGACGGGGGAGGGTGGGGAAGGAAATATGCCCTAGATGCAATAATAAATTTATTATTTATTTCCCTATTTCATGATAAATGTTTATTATTCATGCTAGAATTGTATTAACCAGAAACTTAGTGCATATGTGAATACATAGACAAAACATATTCAAATCAATCTGGGGCCTAATGTTGGGGATATAACTATTAGGTATGACCTGCCCAGGAGGGGCCGGGTTATACCTATGGCGGTTCATCAATATGAAGCCCATGAGGATATTGGAGATGGCGGTTCATGGGGCGAAGGCCGAAGAGCGACCCAAGTACCATAGGGTAAATCGTCATATGTGTATGACTTATATTGTAAGGCAAGGATAGTTAGTCACCGAGCTAGACATGTTGTCTATGAGCCGGCCAGACTCCGTGAGCCGCTGGGAGTGAACTTGTGTATATAGAGGGATGGCTCGGCGATGGTTCAGGGCAAGAAAACAAGAGATCGAAAGCTAGGTTAAGTGTATTTCCTCCCTGGTAATCGAGACATAAGCAATACCACATCAAACTGGATTAGGCCTTTACCTTCACCGCAAGGGGCCGAACCAGTATAAATTCATGTGTCCTTTGTCCCGTTTAACCCCTTTAAGCTAACCTAGTTGCGATGGCTCCATGACTAAGTCCTCACACTAGGACATCTATCGTGATTATTCCATGATAGTTGGGACCCACCATGGGGCCAGCGCATGGTGGTTTCGAGTTCTTAAAGGGCAGCTTCGAAGGGATCAAGGGATACGTTGTGGGCCGAATGACCAAGAATCATCGCGGAAAGCTTTACATCCACGACGCGGGTTGGGGCCCCGAGGCCGGCTCGATTAAGTACGGGTACCGGGTCCCCTTTGTCGGAATTCATGTCTTCGTCAGCAAGATCAGCGAGCCGGGCCTTGATCCGGACATCTGCACCGACATCATCAAGACAACTCAGCGTGCGAGACCCGCCTGAGTTCAGCCCGCCATGAAACGTGCCTTCGTGGGGTTCGTCAATGGGGTGGAATTTGATGAAGGATCCATGTCAGGCGGTGAGACGGCCATCTATTCTGACGATGAGTCATCCATAGGCGAGACTACTTCATTGTATCAACTACAAGACGGGGTGGGCTTGGGGGCTATTCCGATGGCAACAGTATTCCGGACCCCTATGAGCCGCCGAACAGGGTCACAATCTTCATGGCCGGTACACAGCTAGCGCAGAATTTAACAACTGCAGCGGTGATGGTTTCCGGGTCAGCAGCGGCAATGGCAGCCGAGGCAGGAATTCCAGGGTGCCCGCCGGCTCAAGTGTTGACTGAATTGCTAGATAATTTAACATCTTTGTTGACAACGGAAGTTAATGCGGCAAATCAAGTTCAGCATAACTCAGAAGTTGCGAAGCTGCGAGATGACATAGCACAAGTCAGGGAGGGGCTGAATGCAGAGAACGTCAGGATGGCCGCAAAACAGGCTGCCCTGGATGCTTAGGCACAATGGATTCAATGAGAGGCCTTCCGGCTTACGACGTATCAAAACGCTTCAAATGAGGTCATGAGGACGAGGCAAAAGTCTCGTCTACCTCCGGTTTACGAGGCAAGAAACCTCTTTCACACGCCTGGAGCGGGGACCAGTAACCAACCAGAGGTAAACCGGGGGCTGGAGCACCGACTCAACTGCGCGCAACGGAGCCACCTCGTCTGAATAATACTCCGCCTCAGCATGTGCCAACACCATCGGGTCATCATTCCAAGCGGTGACATGATTGGCGACTCTCCCAGTGGAAGGCGATTCTCCAACGGCGGTTGAAACACAGAGGTCTAGGGAGCTTCTTCAAACAACATTGGTACAGCAGGAGGTGTATTCTTACAGTCGAGATAGGATTCATTCGACCCCTCACCCAAACCGGAGTTATAGCAGACACATGGACTCACCGGCTGTTTCAAGCAATGACCAGCGCCGTAACCAGCCACGTGGGCATGACCCGACGCGTGATGGAGCTCATGACATGGTCGATCAGGACATAGCACGTCGAGAAGTTGAGTAGGCAGCTCAACGAGCGGCTCATCAGCATCTTCCGGTTTATCCGACGGCTTCGGTGGAGGTAGGTGTGACCTATAGAACAACAGGTATACCATGCTTAGTGTCGGCTTTGCAAAATGAGCGTCTACCCAAGGATTTCAAAGGACCTCGTAAGGTGCCTAATTACACAGCCGACTTACCCCTAGAGGCGTGGATTGAGAGTTATGAGATGGCCATGGAGCTGTTGGAGGTCAGCGATGCTGCGTGTGTAAAATACTTCACCATGATGTTGGATGGGGTGGCCTGTACTTGGTTAAAAGGGATGCCCGCCAACTCCATCGGGTCATGGGATGAGATAAAAGCCCGGTTTATCCAGAATTTTAAAGATACGTGCAAACAACCCATGTCGATTGTTGATTTGGATGCTTGCGCCCAGGAAGAGGGCAAGTCAACGACTCATTGGGTGTGCCAGGTCAAGGCTATCCTTCACTCATCGGATAACATCAATGTCGGCTCAGCAGTTCTAATGTTAGAGAAGAATTGCCGTTTTTTCCTCTCAAGCAGAAGCTAGGGCGGCTCAAGTGCGGTTGCAATGATATGGTGCAACTAATGGCGACTCTAGTTAAGTATGCCAACTCTGATAGTACCAAGGACCCTGAGTCTGATGATGAAAAGCCGGGAAAGGTAAAGAAGAGTGGCAAGACCAAAGGTCCGCAGCATAACCCGGTGAGTCAGAGGGGCAACGGTAAGCGCAAGGCTGATAGTAATTTAGATTTTGTGGCCAATACCAATACACAGAATAATGGACAACATCGTAAGGGGAAGCCACCTCCTCGGACAGGTGGATTAGGTGTCAATCTTGAGCATTTGCTGAATCAGCCCTGCCCAAAGCATGGCATGAAGGAAAGACCGTCCACTCACCTTTGGAAAGATTGTCAAATTATGAGGGAGTTCAAAAATTCTGATTTATTCCAGAACGATCATGGGCCAGGCGGCGGCTCAGGTTTTGGTGGTGGTGGTTCTCATGGCCTGGGTTATGGCGGTGGCGATTCTAGTTCCAGCTTCGAGGGTCACCAAAACCATCAAGGTAATCAGGGTAGTTACAGTCAACAATCTGGTCAAGGGGGTCAGCAGCAGCAGCGGACTGGATATCAAAGTCATCCGAAGCAATTTAATAGCGGGCAGTATCACGTCATCACCACAAGTTTATGCAAGCGGGACCAGAAGCTCCACAAGAGCGTTGTTAACACCGTTGAGCCGGTAGTTCCTCATTACTTGCGATGGTCTGAGCAACCTATTATGTGGAGTCGAGAGGATCACCCGCCCCGGGTTGATAATCTGGGTCATTTGGCTTTGGTGGTGGAACCACAAGTTGGTGGATACAAATTCACTAAGGTACTCATGGATGGGGGTAGCAGCATTAATATCCTTTACTATGTTACTTTCCATCGCATGGGGTTAACTGACAAAAATCTTAAGCCGTCCAATACTGTTTTCCATGGAGTGGTGCCTGGTAAGTTGGTGTATCCCGTGGGCAAGATTGAGCTAGAAGTAGCCTTTGGGGATGAGCATGATTCCAGGGCCGAGAAGTTAACCTTTGAAGTGGTCAAGATTAGAAGCCCGTACCATGCTCTGTTTGGATGGCCGTCTTATGCCAAGTTCATGGCACGACCTTGTTATGTTTATCTATAGGTCAAGATGTCGGGTTACAAGGGGACCATCATAGTGCATGGAAGTCGGAAGATAGCTTTGGAACGTGAAGAAGGTGATACTACTTATGCTGAATCTATATGTGCAACAGAGGAGTTGAAGTTTTGCAAAGACAATGTTGATCTGGCAGATATGACATCTTTGAAAAAGCCAACTACAGAGCATGATCCGGTATTGAAGTTTAAGTCGGCTGATGGCACTAAGCTAGTTGACTTTGTTCCTAGCTATTCATCCAAACAATTTAGTATCAGTGTGAGATTTTTTTTACGGAATAAAAATGGACGGAGATTTTTTTGGAATATTTATTATTTTTGGGAAGAAGAATCAATGCGAGATGATGCTTGAGTGGCCCACGAGGCAGGGGGCGCACCCCAGGGGGGTGGACGCGCCCCTGGCCCTCGTGGCCACTCCATAAGGCAGTTGGTGCCCTTCTTTCACCGCAAGAAAGCCAATATCAGGATAGAAATCGTGTCCAAAGGACAACCCAATCGGAGTTACGGATCTCCGGGAATATAAAAAACGGTGAAAGGGCAGAATCAGGAACGTAGAAACAGAGAGAGACAGAGAGACAGATCCAATCTCAGAGGGGCTCTCGCCCCTCCCACGCCATGGAGGCCATGGACCAGAGGGTAAACCCTTCTCCCATCTAGGGAGAAGGTCAAGGAAGAAGAAGAAGAAGAAGAAGAAGAAGGGGGGCTCTCTCCCCCTCTCTCTTGGTGGCACCGGAACACCGCCGGGGGCCATCATCATCACCGCGATCTACACCAACACCTCTGTCATCTTCACCAACATCTTCATCACCTTTCCCCCTCTATATTCAGCGGTCCACTCTCCCGCAACCCGTTGTACCCTCTACTTGAACATGGTGCTTTATGCTTCATATTATTATCCAATGATGTGTTGCCATCCTATGATGTCTGAGTATATTTTCGTTGTCCTATCGGTAATTGGTGAATTGCTATGATTGGTTTAATTTGCTTGTGGTTATTTTGTTGTCCTATTGTGCCCTCCGTGTCGCGCAATCGTGAGGGATTCCCATTGTAGGGTGTTGCAATACATTCATGATTCGCTTATAGTGGGTTGCTTGAGTGACAGAAGCATAAACCAGAGTAAGGGGGCTGTGGCGTATGGGATAAAGGGGACTTGATACTTTAATCCTATGGTTGGGTTTTACCTTAATGATCTTTAGTAGTTGTGGATGCTTGCTAGTGTTCCAATCATAAGTGCATATAATCCAAGAAGAGAAAGTATGTTAGCTTATGCCTCTCCCACATAAAACTTGTTGTCAGACTAGTAAAGTAGTCAATTGCTTAGGGACAATTTCACAACTCCTACCACCACTTTTCCACACTTGCTATACTAACTTTATTGCTTCTTTATCTAAACAGCCCCTAGCTTTTATTTGCGTGCTCTTTATTATCTTGCAAACCTATCCAACAACACCTACAAAGTACTTCTAGTTTCATACTTGTTCTACATAAAGTGAACGTCAAGCGTGCGTAGAGTTGTATCAGTGGTCGATAGAACTTGAGGGAATATTTGTTCTACCTTTAGCACCTCGTTGGGTTCGACACTCTTACTTATCGAAAGAGGCTACAATTGATCCCCTATGCTTGTGGGTTATCAAGACCTTTTTCTGGCGCCGTTGCCAGAGAGTCATAGCGTGGGGTGAATATTCTCGTGTGTGCTTGTTTGCTTTATCACTAAGTAATTTTTATTTGATGTTCTAAGTTGTTCTCTATCTTTAGTTATGGATAAGGAACACGAAATACCAAAAAAATTAGGTGTACTTGCTACTCATGGAGATGGGGAACCTCCTAAAACCCTCGATGCTGGTTATGTGAAAAATATTATGTACTACTTTGATAATCCTGAGAATACCCCATTCAATTACGTTATGGGAGACACGTTGGATCAACGTGAATACTTTAGAGATTATGGCTTGACACAAAAAGGGAAACTATTATGGGATCAAATTCATATGTTGCATTGGTATGCTCGTCAACTATGCTTGAGATATGATTATATTTGTTGCTCTAGTATGAAGGCTCCACACCTTCCATTTTCATGCAAATTCAATGATGATAAAACCTTGGCTTCTTATGCTAATGGTATATATGATTACTATGATGTGGAACAAATAGAAGAATTTGTTGCTTTTATGGGTGCTTATGATATTGAATCTTTGTTTAAAGAGTGTGAAAATCTGGATGATGCTGTTTACAGACCTGAAAATTTTGCTATACTTAAATATTGCTATGAGAATTATGAATATAATGTCGATATTTATGCGTTTATTGAGAAAGTCTCCGATGTCCAAGAAGAGACTAATATTTTGCAGGAATCTATGGAAGAAGAAATTGATGAAATTGTGAGCTCATTAGATGAAAAAGATGACGAGGAGAGCGAAGAACAAAAGGAGGAAGAGCGTATTAGCTACCCGTGCCCACCTTCTAATGAGAGTAACTCTTCAACTCATACATTATTTAATTCCCCTGCGTGCTTACCAAAGGATGATTGCTATGATCCCTTTAATTCATTTGAAATATCCCTTTTTGATGATGCTTGATATGCTTGTGGCCAAGATGCCAATATGAATTATACTTATGGATATGAAATTGCTATAGTTCCTTATGTTAAACATGAAATTGTTGCTATTGCACCCACGCATGACAGTCCTATTATCTTTTTTAATTCCCCCTACTACACTATATCAGAGAAGTTTGCCCTTATTAAGGATTATATTGATGGCTTGAATTTTACTACTACACATGATGATTTTGATAGATATAATATGCATGTGCTTGCTGCTCCTACTTGCAATTATTATGAGAGATGAACTATGTCTCCACCTCTCTATGTTTCCAATATGATAAAATTGCAAGAAACTGTTTATACTATGCATTGGCCTTTACTTGGTGTGCATGAATTGTTCTTTTATGACATGCCGATGCATAGGAAGAGAGTTAGACTTCGTTGCTGCATGTTATATGTTACTTTGTGCTCACTACTAAATTACAAATCATTGTTAATTAAAATTGGCTTTGATATACCTTGGGATCCGGGTGGATCCATTACTTGAGCACTATATGTCTAGCTTAATGGCTTTAAAGAAAGAGTTGCCAGGGAGACAACCTGGAAGTTTTAGAGAGTCATTTATTTCTGTTGAGTGCTTTTATATAGTTTAAAAACAAAAAAATAAAGAGGGGAACCCAAAACTTTTCAAAAAGGAAAGTGAAAGTGAGAAAGACAAGCATTGTTGAAGTGGGAGAGCTCCTTCAACTTTGTTCATGCTCATGGAAACTTTGTGAATCTTAATTACAGAAACTTTTCATCAAAAATAATTATCCCCTTGTACAATTCCATTGTATTATAAAAATAATGTGCCAAGGTTTGCCTTTAGGATGTTTACAATGCTTGTTGGTTTGTGCGGTGCAGGACAGACACTTTGGCTGTAGTGCGCGATTTTACATTTTCTACTGGAACGTCAAACGGTTCTGAATCTTTTTGAACTGTCTTTATATACAAATTGTTTATTTTTTTCCTAATTTTGATAGAATTTTTGGGGTACCATAAGTATGGTTAATGTTCAGATTACTATAGATTGTTCTGTTTTTGACAGATTCTATTTTTGATGCATAGTTTGCTTGTTTTGATGAAACTATCAATTTCTATCAGTGGATTAAGCCATGAAAAAGTTATATTAAAGTAGACACAATGCAAAAACAAAGTATCAATTGGTTTGCAACAGTACCTAGAGTAGTTATTTGCTTTATTATACTAACAGATCTTACCGAGTTTTCTGTTGAAGTTTTGTGTGGATGAAGTGTTTGATGATCAAGAAGGTCTCGATATGAGGAAAAGGAGGAGAGGAAAGAGCTCAAGCTTGGGAATGCCCAAGGCACCCTAAGTAAATATTCAAGGAGACTCAAGCGTCTAAGCTTGGGGATGCCCTGGAAGGCATCCCCTCTTTCTTCAACAAGTATCGGCATGTTTTCGGATTCGTTTCGTTCATGCGATATGTGCAAATCTTGGAGCGTCTTTTGCATTTAGTTTTCACTTTTATTTTATGCACCATGCTGGATGATATAGTCCATGGTTGGTTTATAGAATGCTCTTTGCACTTCAATTAAATCTTTTGAGTATGGCTTTATAGAATGCTTCATGTGCTTCACTTATATCATTTGAAGTTTGGATTGCCTGTTTCTCTTCACAGAGAAAACCGCCATTTGTAGAATGCTCTTTTGCTTCACTTATATTTGTTAGAGCATGGTCATATCTTTTGTAGAAACAATTAAACTCTCTTGCTTCACTTATATCCATTTAGAGACATGACAGGAATTGGTCATTCACATGGTTCGTCATAAAATCCTACATAAAACTTGTGGATCACTGAATATGATATGTTTGATTACTTGCAATAGTTTTGCGATATAGAGATGATAATATGTGGGAGGTTATAGTGGATGGTTGTGTCTATTAAGGATATTCGTGTTAAGGTTTGTGATTCTCGAAGCATGCACATATGGTCTACTAACTATGTAACCAAATTGGCGCGCATTGTATTTTGATTGTTTATCTTTGCGTGAAGGTCGGGGGCGCGTGATGGTTAACTCCTACCAACCTCCCCCCTAGGAGCATGCATAGTATTACTTTGCTTCGAGGGCTAATAAAATTTTGCAATAAGTATATGAGTTCTTTATGACTATTGTGAGTCCATGGATTATACACACTCTTACCCTTCCATCATTGCTAGCCTCTTCAGTATCGTGCTTTGCCCTTTCTCACCTCGAGAGTAGGTGCAAACTTCGCAGGTGCATCCAAACCCCGTGATACGATACACTCTATCACACATAAGCCTCCTTATATCTTCCTCAAAACAGCCACCATACCTACCTATTATGGCATTTCCATAGCCATTCCGAGATATATTTCCATGCAACTTCCATCATCATCATATACATGACTTGAGCATTCATTATCATATTGTTTTGCATGATCATAAGATAGCTAGCATGATGTTTTCATGGCTTGTCTGTTTTTTGATGTCATTGCTACGCTAGATCATCGCATATTCCGGTACACCGCCGGAGGCATTCATATAGAGTCATATTTTTTTCTAATATTGAGTTGTAATATCGAGTTGTAAGTAAATAAAAGTGTGATGATCATCATTATTAGAGAATTGCCCCATGTGAAAAAAAAGAGAGGCCAAAGAAGCCTAAATAAAAAAAGGGGGGCAAAGAAGCCCGCCAAAAAGAAAAGAAAAAGAAAGGGGCACTGTTACTATCCTTTTACCGCACTTGTCCTTCATCATAGCACCATGTTCATCATATAGAAAGTCTCTTGAGTTATCACTTTCATATACTAGTGGGAATTTTCATTATAGAACTTGGCTTGTATATTCTGATGATGGGCTTCCTCAAATGCCCAAGGTCTTCATGAGCAAGCAAGTTGGATGCACACCCACTTAGTTTCAGTTTGAGCTTTCATACACTTATAGCTCTAGTGCATCCGTTGCATGGCAATCCCTACTCCCCGCATTGACATCAATTGATGGGCATCTCCATAGCGCGTTGATTAGCCGCGTCGATGTGATACTTTCTCCCTTTTTGTCTTCTCCACACAACCTCCACCATCATACTCTATTCCACCTATAGTGCTATATCCATGGCTTGCGCTCATGTATTGTGTGAGGGTTGAAAAAGCTGAAGCGCATTAAAAAGTATGAACCAATTGCTTGGCTGACACCGGGATAAGCATGAGGGGTACCTTGTGTTAAGAAAAGGGAGCATACAAGACTATATGATTTGTAGGGATAACATTCTGTAAGCATTGATATTTTGAAAGGAATGATTGTTTGTTGGGATGCCCGAATTAGTATTGTTTTTATGTCAAATGATAGACTATTGACTTGAATCACTCGTGTCTTAATATTCATGCCATCATTAGATATATGATCAAGATTATGCTTGGTAGCATTCCACATAAAAAATTATCCTTTTTATCATTTACCTACTCGAGGACGACCAGGAATTAAGCTTGGGGATGCTGATACGTCTCCGTCGTATCTATAATTTTTTTATTGTTCCATGCCAATATTATTCAACTTTCATATACTTTTGGCAACTTTTTATACTATTTTTCGGGCTAACATATTTATCTAGTGCCCAGTGCCAGTTCCTGTCTGTTGCATGTTTTATGTTTCACAGAAAACCCATATCAAATGGAGCCCAAATGGAATAAAAACGGACGGAGATTTTTTTGGAATATTTATGATTTTTGGGAAGAAGAATCAACACGAGACGATTCTCGAGTGGCCCACGAGGCAGGGGGCGCGCCCCTAAACCTCGTTGCCACTCCGTGAGGCGGTTGGTTCCCTTCTTTCGCCGCAAGAAAGCCAATATCTGGGTAGAAATCATGTCCAAAGGACAACCCAATCGGAGTTACGGATCTCCGGGAATATATAAAATGGTGAAGGGGCAGAATCAGGAACGCAGAAACAGAGTGAGACAGAGAGACAGATCCAATCTCGGAGGGGCTATCACCCCTCCCACTCCATGGAGGCCATGGACCAGAGGCGAAACCCTTCTCCCATCTAGGGAGAACGTCAAGGAAGAAGAAGAAGGGGGGCTCTCTCCCCCTCTCTCCCGGTGGCGCCGGAACGCCGCCGGGGGCCATTATCATCACTGCGATCTACACCAACACCTCCGTCATCTTCACCAACATCTCCATAACCTTCCCCCCTCTATATTCAGCGGTCCAATCTCCCGCAACCCTTTGTACCCTCTACTTGAACATGGTGCTTTATGCTTCATATTATTATCCAATGATGTGTTGCCATCCCATGATGTCTGAGTAGTAATTGGTGAATTGATATGATTGGTTTAATTTGCTTGTGGTTATGTTGTTGTCCTATTGTGCCCTCCGTGTCGCGCAAGCGTGAGGGATTCCCGCTGTAGGGTGTTGCAATACGTTCATGATTCGCTTATAATGGGTTTCTTGAGTGACAGAAGCATAAACCCGGGTAAGGGGCTTGTGGCGTATGGGATAAAGGGGACTTGATACTTTAATGCTATGGTTGGGTTTTACCTTAATGATCTTTAGTAGTTGCGGATGCTTGCTAGAGTTCCAATCATAAGTGCATATAATCCAAGAAGAGAAAGTATGTTAGCTTATGCCTCTCCCACATAAAACTTGTTGTCGGTCTAGTAAAGTAGTCAATTGCTTAGGGACAATTTCACAACTCCTACCACCACTTTTCCACACTCGTTATTCTAACTTTATTGCTTATTTATCTAAACAGCCCCTAGCTTTTATTTATGTGCTCTTTATTATCTTGCAAACCTATCCAACAACACCTACAAAGTACTTCTAGTTTCATACTTGTTCTAGGTAAAGAGAACGTCAAGCGTGCTTAGAGTTGTATCGGTGGTCGATAGAAATTGAGGGAATATTTGTTCTACCTCTAGATCCTCGTTGGGTTCGTCACTCTTAGTTATCAAAAGAAGCTACAATTGATCCCCTATACTTGTGGGTTATCAAGTACTTATTGAGTCCATCACAGGTATCCGCATTAGCAGAAGCTCGTTTATGGGGTGTTTATGGCTAGTCGGAAGCTTAAGCAAGATTTTCTGGGTCATCCCATCACTATGGTTAGTTCTGCTCCCTTAGGGGATATTATTCAAAACAGAGAAGCCACAGGTCGGGTAGCCAAGTGGGCCATTGAGCTTGGACCTCATGGTTTGAAGTATATGCCTCGCACGGCCATCAAGTCTCAAGCACTTGTGGATTTCATCAATGACTAGACAGAGCTGCAGATGCCTGGAGAGAAGCCAGATAACACATATTGGACCATTCACTTTGATGGGTCCAGGCAATTGGAGGGCTCGGGGGCTGGAGTTGTCTTAGCTTCCCCTCGAGGTGACAAGTTTTTTTATGTTTTAAGGTTGATGTTTCCCTGTACTAACAATGCAGCTGAGTATGATGCCTTGCTCCATGGTCTTCGGATAGCTAAGGAGATGAACTTAAGCCAGGTGAGATGTTTTGGCGACTCAGACTTGGTGGCTCAACAAGTTTCAGGCGCATGGGATTCTAAGGATCCGCTCATGGCGGCTTATCGCCGCGATGTTGACGCTATTGCTGGACACTTCAAGGGTTATCAAGTGGAACACATTGATCACAGGAAAAATGAGGTGGTTGATGCCTTAAGCTGATTAGGGTCCCAGCGTAAGCCGGTGCCACCTAACACTTTCTTGGATATTCTGCATAACCCTTCTGTCAAATTTCCTACAGAGGAAAATCTGGCTATTCCTGACCCGGAAGCACAATTGGTGGCGGCTCTTCACGTTATCCCTGATTGGACAGTTCCATATTTGGCTTATATGACCCGGGGCGAGTTACCTGAGGATGAAACTTTAGCTAGGCAGATAACCCGGCGGTCTAAGTCAATGACAATTGCTAACGGAGAGTTACACCGCCGCAGTGTCACTAGGGCATTTCAACATTGTGTTTCTCCTGAAGTGGGTCGTGAGATTCTTCGTGAGATTCATGAAGGAGATTGTGGTCATCATGCCGTCTCTAAATCTCTCGTGGCTAAAGCTTTTTGTCATGGATTTTATTGTCTCACGGCTCATGCTGATGCAGAGGATTTGGTTAGTAAATGTGATGGTTGTCAGAAATTTTCACGACGAGCTCACGTGCCGACTCAAGAATTAACGATGATTCCAATTACTTGGACGTTTGCAGATTGGGGGATTGATATGGTTGGGCCTTTTAAAATGTCCAAGGATAAAAGAAACACCTTTTGGTGGCGGTTGACAAATTCACAAAGTGGGTCGAAGCAGAGCCGGTCAGTAAGTGTGATGGGGCAACAGCGGTTCAATTCATAAAAAAGGTGACTTTTAGCTTTGGTTTTCCCCACAGTATTATAAGTGATAATGGCACTAATCTGTCCAAGGGTTCTATGAAAGAGTTTTGTCAACGTGAGCATACTCGACTTGATGTGTCGTCAATAGCTCACCCTCAATCCAATGGTCAAGCCGAAAGAGCCAATCAAGAAATTTTGAGAGGCATCAAGCCCCGGCTTATGGTTCCTTTGCAGAGGACGCCGGGTTGTTGGGTGGAGGAGTTACCTTCAGTGCTATGGAGTATCAATACTACCCCCAACAGATCTATGGGTTACACGCCTTTTTCATGGTTTATGGAGCAAAGGCGGTTCTTCCTAGTGACATCCGTCATGACTCGCCCCGCGTGGCGGCTTATGTTGAAGCTGATAATGAAAAAGCATGTCATGATGCACTTGACCTGTTAGATGAGGAGCGTGACCTTGCGGCGGCTCGCTCGGTGATTTACCAACAAGATCTACACTGTTATCACAGTCGTCGGGTTAAGACCAGAACCTTTCAATAAGGTGACTTGGTGCTCCAGCTCATCTAGGATCAAACTGATATGCACAAGCTATCCCCACCTTGGGAAGGACCCTTTGTGGTCAGCAAGAATCTGAACAATGGGTCATTATACCTTATCAATATCCGAGACCACAAGGACTCACGTAAGTCAGAGGAGGAGACCCGCCAGCCGTGGAATATTGCTCATCTTCAGCCTTACTACACTTGAGCCACCGGCTCTTATGATGTACATATTTTGACGATGTATATATTATGATGTTTATAATAAAGTCGGCATCCCTAATAAAGCAGGGCCTCTGTCGTTTCATTTCCAAGAATAATGAGTATTTTTCATCATAATTTCAATGGTCACTAGTGGGCTTCCTGATCGTATTCGAATCATAGCTATAAACACCCTCTTGGTCGGCGCAATGCCAAACCTTATGGTCACTAGGGGGCTTACTGATCATATTCGAATCACAGCTATAAATACCCTCCTAATCGGCACAATGCCAAACCTTATAGTCACTAGGGGGCTTCCTGATCGTATTCGAACCATAGCTATACATACCCTTTTGATCGGCGCAATGCCAAACCTTATGGTCACTTGGGGGCTTCCTGGTCGTATTAGAATCATAGCTATAAATACCCTCTTGATCGGCTCAAGGCCACAAACCACTTGGGGGCTTCCTGCTCGTATTTGAAGCATAGCTGTGAACTAACCCTTTTGGTCCGGCTTCCTGCTCGTATTCGAAGCATAGCCTTGTTTTCTCATTTTTCTTGGTTTTTTGAACATTTTTTCAGTTCATCTGGATACCATCTTGACATATGGTTTAAAGTGATCCGGGCTATGTAGCCTCAATTCTCACAGCTCATATTTGAGGCATACACGTGGTTTCTGTTAAGCCGGCCTGGCTTTGGACGATAAGTCGCCAGTATATGATGATATTAAATACTTGGAAGTATTGGCTTCTAAGTTTTGGGTTTCACCCTTACTACACAGGTATCATAAGCCGGCAGTACGATTTAATATCACAGGTATAATATTTTTGTTATGATTATATCTAATTATGACTAAACTGGCCCCATCTATAAACTGTTTTACACATTATTTGTTATATATGGGATGTTATGACCTGCCCTGCGGTAAACCGCCATGGCTCTTGTGATCTACTTGTGTGCAGGCTAAGACTAAATTTCCTTTGCATAAATCAACATCATCATAAGGATATAATGATAGTTTTCAAGTGGTGGATCAAACAGTGCTGGGCAAAACACAAACGTGCACGATGGCACGACAGAGCAAAGTTTTACTAGCCTATTACATGATTCAATGAGCCAAAATGATTAAGTGTTTTTAGAAGATCACATATATGAACCACCCAGCGGATCAATCTTCTTTACTCGGGCGGCTTGAAGCTTCTGGATCATCCTTTTCTAGTTCTTCGTCCTCCTCTGCTGCCTGGAAGTTGGGAGTTGACCAGTCAATGCCACACAAGGCTTAGAGTTCAACTTCATCATCTATAAGGTCAGATGGGTCAACTTCAGGAGCAAAAGTGTGCTTACGGATCGGGGGAATTAGATCCATCACTTTATAAGCCGGCGTCGGCAGCTTCTGATTTTCCATGTCATAAGCCGGTTGATATCTCGAAAGATCTGTTTCATTGGCAATTAGAATAACCAGGGGATGTATCTCCTTCACACAGGCGGCAAAGTCTTTCTTCTCAAAGGGAGTGCCATCGTCTTTCAAGCTTGGGTACCCGGTAGATATATCGGCTGGGTCTAGCTCTGGTAGCCATGCTTTGGCCCGACTTAAGGCTGTCACAGCACCAGCTCTTGCATATGATCACTTCATCTCATCAAACCACTCAGGCAGAACAGAAATCTTCTTCAAGACATCAATCAAGAGAGTAAGTGCTTGATTAGCCGGAGAAGTTGTGGCCAGTGCATGCTGACTCCCAGTATAGAGCTGCTCAACAAGTGTATAAACATCCTTCAGTTTCACAAGCATCTCTTGGCTAAGAATGGTGCTCCTGGGACCTGAATAAAAATCATGGGTTGGTTAGAAACAGTTTATACCATCAAGGAAGAGATTCAAATTTGATACTAGCAAGGCGACTTACCAGAGATAGCAGAAACCATCTGAGAGACATGGCATTTTAAGCCGATAAGCTCAGTGGTCACCTCCTGAAGAGCCGCCTCCGCCTTCTCAGCCCGCTATATCAAAGCGGTTTTTTCTTCAGCCCATGTGTTTCTTTCAACCTCAAAACTGGCCTTCAGCTCTTCCGTTTCAGCCACGCTAAATTGGAATTTTGAGTCGGCCTTCCGGGTCTCAGATTCTTGCTGCTCCAGCCGAATCTTCATGTGAGTCAATTCTGTACATACACTGGTTCAAAGTCAAGCTCAGATTTGGATTACAGAAATGAAGTCCCAAGCCTTTTGCAAGCAACAACAGTTGGCACTTGGGGGCTAATGTCTGCTAAAAAATTATTCATACAACGGCTCATGTGATTAAATCCCAAGCACTTTGCAAGCAAGAGTACTTGGCACTTGGGGGCTAATGCATATTGCTCCTATTTTATTATTATCTAATGATGACCCAAATGTGTTGTGGACAAACACAGCCGGTTCATGAGGGATACACAAGTAAGTTCTACTTTATACACAAGGATACAAAGGACTGTCTCATTCATGCCGATTAAACCGGCCCTTGGGGGCTACGGATTCAGTATTAATCATTACAGATCTGCTTTAGCTCAGATGGTGTAAGCCGGATTTTTGAGGGGTTCTATCAAAGGTTATTATTTATACTCATGGTTAATCTAAGTCTACAGCATATTCAATTCATCATAAACAATGGACTTGGGGGCTTGTAGGATGTGCATAACTCAATAAAGAAGGAGTTCATACCTCAAATTTTTGATGCACCTGCTTCACCATGTCAACTTCAAGATCATGGTTGGTGCGCACTTGATTGAGATAGCCAGAATATACTTCACCAATGCTTAGTTGAGAGTAGTTGGCAACATCAAATCTCACTTTTCACCGTTCAATGTGTTCTTCCTTGGAGGAGTGCTTGGCCAAGACAATAGGTCTTCCCGGCTCTCTAAAGCCGGTGCTGGTAATCACCACATCATCATCATGTGTCTCAGCCGTTTTAATTGGGCTTGAGGATTTAGTATTCAGAGGATTGTTCTTTGTCTGGTCTATGGAAGAGTCAGGAATCACTGGTGGAACGTCAAGAACTAGTTCTTCTGGTTGAGGGATGGAAGTTTCAGGCGCTGGAATTTGTAGCTCTGGTTCATTAACTTTGGGGTTTTCAGCCAGCTTAGTCACCCTTGCCTTCTTACTAGGCTTGGCCTTTCCACTACATAGGTCATGAGAGGTCAGTGTAAATATAAAGGAGCATAAAAAGCAAATAATAAGTATTTGTTATTACCCAGGAGCAGTTTCGAAAGCCGGCAGCTAGGACTGTGATGAGTCGCCGGAGGAGAAGTGAGAAGTCTCCTGATAATTTGAATCGGAAGAATCAAGTGGCTGGCAAATAAGACCCGCCAAAGGATAAAAAGAGTTTAAATCTGGTATTACCTCATTTCGACATTTCCTTGGAGTGTTTGGTAAACCAGAAGATAATTCTTCACCTCCGCTGGTCCAAGTCTGTCGCCGGCTCTCGTGCTGCTATTTCTTCAAAAGAAAGTGATGATCCAGATGAGCTAAGGGGTGTGAAAAGCTTACTTTCTGGGTTACTTTTCGAATTTTCTGTCTTGGCTCGGGGTCGGAGGAAATGATAGTTACCTCTTCCTCGATCGCTTGACTGGCCCCCGTGTCATCCTGATGATAATCAATGTCAATAAGGTGATTGAAAAAGGAGCCAAGGGAATCAAGAGCTACCTTCGACTCAGAGCTGTCGTCCAGTTCAAACAACTCAGAAGTACTTGATTTCTTCTTATTACTCTTGGCGGCTTTCTTGGCAGCCCTGGCCTTTTTGGAAGCTTCATGGTCGTATTTCCTCTTCCAAAGTCAAAGTCAGCCTGTGAAAGTCATCAAAGTTGAGTTAACAGAGTATTTGAAGGATGAAGGTAAAAGTAAGTAATTTAAAGACTCACATCTGGTGCAGGGTTAAGCGTGCAGAAAGGGTTTAGACCCACTTTGTTGCAGTCTTCCAAATCCTCATTCAGATTGCTCTTCGTAATTTCATTATGGCAGCATCAGTCAAGCGCACGGAGCTGTGGCATAGTAGATCTTTCTGACCACCTATGTAAGTACACATTAAGCCGGTTCGGCAACTCAAGGGTATGATCCGCCATGCAACCCAGCATCAAACCAAGTCAATGCCGGTTAAACCGTTTCCCAGCAGAGCCTTGACGTTTGCAATGGTGGGGACAAGCTTTTTACATTCAACAACGGTAAGCTTATCGGGAAGAGGATGTTTTGAGTCAAGACGTTGGGCACGGTAACCCGACAGTGGATTCTCGTCAGCCGGAGAGATATCTTTGCAATAAAACCATGTCTGGTTCTAATCTTTGGGGTGACTCGGCAAGCGAGCATAGGGGAAGATAGCATCTATTCTCCGTTGAATTGAGATTCTGCCAAGTTCCAAGCTGGGTCCATTTGAAAACTCGTTTTGGCGGTTTAGATAAAAATATTCCCTAGACAATTCAACATCGGGCTCCTCTTGAAGGTACACTTCACAGAAAACTTTAAAATTGCAGATGTTTGACGCGGAATTGGGTCCGATGTCTTGACGATGGAGCTCAAAGAAGTGCAGAACATCTCGGAATTTTTTTGAACCGGGCGGTCAGAAGCCCCGGTTCATGTGGCCAGTAAAGACAATGACTTCATCATCCTTTGGCTGAGTTTTTTCTTCTTCTGGATCTGGGGCACGATAATGCATGACAGTCTTTTTTAGTAAATAGCCGGTTTTCACAAAGTCCTTAAGTGTGTCCTAAGTGACAATGGAGGGAACCCAGTTACATGAAGTGGATGTCTTTGGCGGAATTGTGAAGAAAGGAGCCTAAAAGAAAGAACAATTTTGCCAGTTTAAGTTGATTCATTAAACCGGAGGAAAAGCATTACAGTACATATTCAGAGTGGCGGCTTAAAAGGGGCCTAATGACATATGACTAGTTATAACTGGTGAGGTAAGCCGCCATGACAATATTGACAGTTAAGATCAATCAAGAAGGAAAAATTTCGCTAAGTGAGGGACAAATAGATTTCATAGACTGAAGCTATAATTTCGGATCTAGCACGGTGTGAAAAAAGAAAATAATTCAAAACCTAAATATTGCGGCAGCATAGGAACTAGCACAAGGGCAAGATTTCTGCATCTGTGAAATAAGTTTTGAGACAACATAAGGAATGGAAACAGGTCCTGCATGTCTTAAGGGATATATTTGGATCTAAAGTAAGGGCTAACTAGAAGTATAGTGAAGGACGACGAAGAACTCGAAGAACTGCAGAAACCCTAATGGAGATCTGCGGTGGAGAGGATAAGGTGCTTACTGGATCCAAAGAGCGGCGAAGAGGCGCTGAAGTTTCTTGGGTTCCATTCAGGTCGATGCAGCGGCCAAGGATGAAGAAGGTGGTGAGCTCGCGGTGGCGGTGGAGCTCGAGGCGGCAGATGAGTCGCGAGAGGAGGAGGAAGACAAGAAGGAGAAGGGGGGAAATGAAAGGAGGTTGTCTGACCCTATTTATAAGGAGAAGGGTGAACAGGTAGGTGCGAAAAACGAGGAGACCAAAGAATGATTATCCAGCAGTTCGGACGCCTCGATTTTCAGAATGGTCATTAAGGATAAGGATCTGCTAATATATATATTGGATATTGTGTAAAATTAATGGCAGATGACGTCATGGCGAGTTACCACAATCGCAGGAGATGACGTCATAGCGGGTTATGAGATCTCGCACAAATGAAGAATTAAGGATTTTTTTTCTAAGTGTTGAAGATTGACATGAACAAATTCAAATCAATCTGGGGCCTAATGTTGGGGATCTAACTATTAGGTATGACCCGCCCAGGAGGGGCCGGGTTATACCAATGGCGGCTAATCAATATGAAGCCCATGAGGATATTGGAGATGGTGGTTCATGGGGCGAAGGCCCAAGAGCGACTCAAGGCCCATAGGGTAAACCGCCATATGTGTATGACTTATATTGTAAGGCAAAGATAGTTAGTCACGGAGCCAGACACGTTGTCTATGAGCCAGCCGGGACTCCGTGAGCCGCTGGGCGTCAACCTGTGTATATAAAGGGACGACCAGTCGACGGTTCAGGGCAAGAAATCAAGAGATCAAAAGCTAGGTTAAGCGTATTTGCTCCCTTGTAATCGAGACATAAGCAATACCACCTCAAACTAGATTAGGCCTTTACCTTCACCGCAAGGGGCCGAACCAGTATAAATTCTTGTGTCCTTTGTCTTGTTTAACCCCTTTAAGATAACTTAGTTGCGATGGCTCCACAACTAAGTCCTCACACTAGGACATCTGTCGTGACTATTTCACGACAACAAGCCATAGAAAATAAATGGATCTTCAAGAAGAAGACTAACGCTGACGGTAATGTTACTGTGTACAAAGCTTGACTTGTTGCAAAAGGTTTTCGACAAGTTCAAGGAGTTGACTATGATGAGACTTTCTCACCCGTAGCGATGCTTAAGTCTGTCTTAATCATGTTAGCAATTGCCGCATTTTATGATTATGAAATTTGGCAGATGGATGTCAAAACTGCATTCCTGAATGGATTTCTGGAAGAAGAGTTGTATATGATGCAACCAGAAGGTTTTGTCGATCCAAAAGGTGCTAACAAAGTGTGCAAGGTCCAGTAATCCATTTATGGACTGGTGCAAGCCTCTCGGAGTTGGAATAAACGCTTTGATAGTGTCATGGAAATATCACATCAGATGTCCTCATGAAAGGACTTAGTCGTGGAGCCATCGTACGGGTTAGCTTGAAGGGGTTAAACCGGACAAAGGACACGAGAGTTTTATACTAGTTCGGCCCCTTACGATGAAGGTAAAAGCCTACATCTAGTTGTGATGGAATTATTGGGGTTTCGATTACCAGGGAGCAAACACGCTTTGCCTAGATTTCGAGTTGTTGTTTCTTGTCCCTGAACCACCGCCGGGTCATCCGTTTATATACACAGGTTGACGCCCGGCCGGTTTGCAGAGTTCCGAGGCCGGCTCATACAAGTGTCCGGCTCGGTCTCTGCCTCCCTAACTTACAATACAAGTTATACAACTATGGCGGTTTACCACTATGGGCCCTAATCCGCCTTTGGGCTTTGAGCCTCTAAGCTTCATCAGTAAAGCGCCATCTTCCTGGCCTTCATGGGTTTCAATGTAGTTGAGGGTGAACCGGCCCCTCCTGGGCGGTTTACACTCAGTAGTTGTATCCCCAACATTAGGCCCCAGGTTGACTTGAACCAGTTCATGTCAATCTTCAATACTTAGAAAAATTCCATGAACATCTTCTTACACTTCTTGTAAACCACCATGATGTCTTCTCCTGTAAACTTTGTTAAACCGCCATGACGTCATCTTCCAAATATTGTAGTGAATCATCATGATATCATCTCTGTATAAAAAGATTCCCTTCATTTAATTAATTCCCGAAAATCGAGGCGACAGCTGCGCCCCTTGCCGCTTCAGGCTCCTCGATTCTCGCTCCTGTCGCTTATCTTATTTCCCCTTTATAAATAAGACCGGGGGGTCCTTCCATTTGCTCCCCTTGCCTCTTTGCCTCGTCTTTCTCCTCGCGACCCAAAGAGCTCAAGCACCGCCGCCGCCGTCAACCCTCAAATCTGCATCGACTAGGCCGCTGCATCACCCTGTTCGTACCAAAGATCCTGTGATACTCCTCCGCCGCTGCGTGGCCCTGGTAAGTACTCCCTTCCTTAGCCCTAGATCTCCATTAGGGCTTCGTGTTCATCTGTGTTCGTCGACATTCATCGGTGCTTCTCCAGTTTTCCTCTTGGCCTCTTACTGCATCTTAGTTAGAACTAATAGTTCTTTCTGCGATAGATCCATAGCTTTTAGTCTGTCGTTGTACAACATCTTGTTGTTCCTGGATAAATCCCCTCTAGACCTTCTTTGTTCTTCTTAACTCCATTGTAGGACTCAGAAAATTTTCTTTACTGAACCACGGTAGATCCAAAATTATATCATCATTTTGTGGAACTTGTTTCTGCAACACTTAGTGAATTTCAGCTCTGCTGCTTCCCCCATAGGCGGTTTAACTTGTAGAAAATCATAATCCACCTGGTACCATTAGCCCTTACTTTAAACCGCCATTCTGACTTGAATAGGAATAGCCGGTTTAACATGTGTATATACCTTGATTAAATTCCCCGGTTTAACACCGGTTTGTGCACATCAACTTTGAATCGTAAACCGGCCTTCGCACTTCTTTTTCAGTTTGTCTTCCAAAATGACCAAGCAATTCGCCGCTTGCAACTGGGTTCCTTCCCGGATCACAGAAACGCAGCTCAATGGGTATGTTTTAACTGGCGCTTTAGCCAAGAAAGATGTCCTTCATTGGCGAGTTCCTGGCCCTGAGTGCCCTCCAGTACCTCAAGACGGAGAAGTGATTGTGTTCATGGAACATCTAGACCGGGGTTTTAGCCCCCCCCCCCCCGGTTCAAAGTTTTTCCGGGATGTGCTCGCTAGTTCCCAACTCCATCCTCAAGACATCGGACCAAATTTTGTGTCCAATATATGCAACTTTCAAGTGTTCTGCGAAGTTTACCTTTAAGAAGAACCAACTGTTGAGCTCTTTCAAGACTTTTTCCACTTAAACCTCCGAACCGAATTCTCTGACGGCCCCAATACTTAACTTGGTGGCGTGTCAATTCAAAAGAGGAAGGAAGTTGATTTCCCTCATGCCAAACACCACAGCCATCCGAAAGACTAGAACCAAACATGGTTTTACTGTCAGAACACTGCACCTGCTGATGAGAACCCTCTGCCGGGTTACCGTGCTCACCGGCTCAGCAATGGCCATCCACTGCCACCACGGCTCACAGCCAAAGAACGACAAGCTTATGCACCTCAACTTGCTAAGCTCCAGGCCTTTCTAGCAAATGGCTTGACCGACATTGACCTTGTTCGATGCTGGGTTTCATGGGGTATTCTTCCCTTAAGCCGCCGCTCCAGTTTGATGCATGAGTATACCGAAAACATCAAAGACCCTCAACGGTATCATGAGATAGAAATGACTGATGAGGAAGTCACTGAGTCCGTGAAGAAGAAGCTAGATGAACCAATCGCTCAATGCAGCAAGACCGGATTGGCTCCTTTTTACACCTCCAACAAACCGCCAGCAGTAAGAAGTTTTACCTTTTCTACCTTTATTGATCCGTCTCCGCTTCAACATTGTTTTGATAACCCTTTGTTTGTTTTTACAGGCCAAAGATTCTTTCTAGAAGAGGAAAGCTTCAGACAAACCGGTGAGGGCTCCTCATGCAAAAAGGAAAGTCACGTAGAAAGCAGCCAAGAAGAAAACCGCCGAGTCCTCTGATCCGCCAGAAGACGTTGATGAATCGGATCAAGAGGTAGAACTTGCACTAGTGCAGAACCGGGCAATAGCACCGGTTCATAAGGCCCTTTAGTGTCGGTTCCATAACCGGCACTAAAGTGTGGGCACTAAAGGCCCCCCCTTTAGTACCGGTTCAGCACGAACCGGTGGTAAAGGGCAACCACGTGGCACGAGCCAGCTCCGGGGGGCTGGAGTCCTTTAGTACCGGTTGGTAATACCAACCGGTACTATAAGGTTTGGGTTTTTTTTAGTTTTATGATTTATTTTTCATTTAATTTTGTGTTTCCATTTTAATTCTTTTTCGTTTGCTGGTATTTTACGATACTACACATTGTACACATTATGCATATATATATATATATATATATATATATATATATATGTATATATATATATATAATTTCTAGTAGAACCAATCATGCAAATATATATATCATCAATGTCTCACAAACCACCATATTAATTAATTCACACATACACAAATGTATAGCTAGCTATATACAATTTCTCCTACATATGCATGTTGCCTTCGGAGCCAGTGGCATTAGCCTAATTGGTGCCTTCGGAGCAAGATGACAATTGGAAGTGGTTTTCATGGGGGCGGTAGCGGGTAATAGTATTCTCCCTTCGGATTTATGACCTGGTCGAGCAAAAATCCCGCTATTTCCTCTTGAAGTGCTTCTACGCGCTCCGTTTCTAGGAGCTTCTCCCGTGCCTCTCTGAACTGTTAAGAAGGAGATCAATATGCATGTGTATTAGTTGTGTGACTAGATATCGATAATGGTGTAAAAATTGTGAATAGTGTTCTGACAAGCGTACCCATTCCTGTCTTTGAGATCTGCTCCTTTCGGACGCCATCATGCGAATGTTCTCGCAAATGCAAAATGCACACAGATCAGTCCCCTACGCCTGCTTCAGGGCCTTTACGAGAATGGAATTTGATCAGATAATAATTAATCAAGCATGATAATTAAAGAGATGGCAGCTTGCTAGATAGCTAGTACTACTTAATTACTTACCTTGGGTCTTCCCCATTTAAGCTTTTTTTTCCATTCGCCTTCCGTGACGCTGATGAACCTTGCCCAAGCCCTGCCCGCCGACAAAGAAAATGAATAAAGGGGTTATTAAATAGTTCATATCATGAAATGACGAACTAAATAGGTCGAGATATATAGTTAATAATGATTGAAATTACCTGTTGACTATCCCAAACAAGATGTTATAGTCAGTTTTAACTTTGAGTAGTGAGTCCAGTATTTCAACTGTTCCGTCGTCAACTCTAATGATACACAAGACGCAGTGAAATCTGCATGCACACACGTTTGCATGTTTTAATTAAGCGGGCATATGTAAGCAAAAACATGTAGCTAGCTAGTAGGCAAAAACAGAGAATTTGTAGTACAAGACAGTGTGACTCACTGGAAGTTGTAGGAAAGTAGTATATCTTCATTGTATTTGAGGCGCTTCAAGAACTCTAGCATGTTGTCCTCTACGTCCTTTTGATGATGTGGATTTATCCGCCATGTGTATTCATTAACGGTGTTTGGGTCAATGAACCCAATGCCATAGCATCTAGCTTTTCTCATTTCATACATCTTCATCCTGCATAATACCACAGAAAAGAATATAGTGAGGATAATTACAAGTAATGATTGACGATCAAAAGGATCACTACAGCTAGCTTGGGACTTAAATTACAGAAAGAAATCACTTACAGACAATAGCAACTAACGATAGGTTTGTCGAGTGCGTCATGATTGTATAACTGAAACAGTTCAGAATACTCAACGGACAGAGCTTTCTCATGGAAGTAATGATCCTCCTTGACATTCACCATGAGGGACAATCGATCTGAAATCTTGGTAATGTTCATGTACCATTGATGCAATTCATACATTCTCGTTGGGAGGTTCTTGACCTTGTCTGGCTCGACCAAAGGTTGGCCCCGGACATATTTCCGTTTTATTTCATCCTCTCTAAGAACAGGCATGGGCTCGATCTCGAGGAGTTGTCCAACAATGATTTTGAGAACTTCAGCCTGCATTATATGCTCCTCCGTTATTACCACATTGCCCACCTCAGGAACGTAAACTGTTTGCCCACAATAATATTGGGTGCGCGTACTGTCACGTGTTGTTGGCACAACAAGCGAGGGGATCGATTGTGCCGCCTGTTCTCCTAGCTGGGGAATGGTTTTCCCGCATTTTTTGACAGCTTCTTCTTGTTTGCTCGATCCCGAGCTCGCCTCCTTATGTAGACGTGCTCAGTTTAACTTCCTGATGTGGCACTCATAGTCTGTGTCAACAGGCTTGGGAGCTGGTGGTTGAGCCATACGAATGAAGTGGTCAATCGTTTCCTCAGGCACTTTCTCCCTTGGCGGCGGTGGCGGTTTCGGTGCAAAATGGGCTTCCACCTTGGCCTTCGATATGGCTGCGATTTCCTCCTCGGACTTGTCATAAGCCCTCTGCAGAAGAAGCGTGAGGCTTGGACCATATTTATATCGCTTGCCTCCGCCTGTACTTCTTGTACTACCTCGACTCGTACCGCTACGCACCATAGCTGCGGGGTGTCTCTTCTGCGATTGCTAAGGCGGCGGAGACGGCTGACGGGGCTGAGTTGGACGAGGAGGAGTGGCCTCCTGAAGCTGTGCCGGACTTGGAGGAGTGGCCTGAGGTTGTGCCGGACTTGGAGGAGGAGTGGACGTCTGACGCTGTGGCGGACTTGGAGGAGGAGGAGTGGCCTGACACTTTGCCGGACTTGGAGGAGGAGTGGCCTAACACTTTGCCGGACTTGGTGGACTTGCAGGAGCGGGAGACTGATGACTCGGTGGCGGACTTCGACGAGGAGTCGGCTGACGCGGTGTCGGTGGCCTTCGAAAGATGATGCAATCCTTTTTCCATAGGATGATATGATGGTTGGCCTCTCCGAGAAAGCGCTCGTCGTCACCTCCAGGAATGTCAAGCTCTAGCTCCGAATATGGGTCCACCACCTCATCAACCAAGACACGAGCATAGCTCGCTGGAATCGGGTTGCAATGGAAGGTTGCCTCGGGGGGATTTGTAAAAGCAACGGCGTCCGCCACCTTTATGGATATGTTCTTCATTTTGACGTGTAGCTCGCAGCTAGTGTTCTCCGTGATGTCATCCACGGGGTATCTACCCAGCATTGCTGTAACGCCCCGACACCGATGTGCCAGGTGTCGTGCAGTTATTCGCTGTTGTTGCGTTGTCATTGCTTGTGTGTCATGCATCTCATATCATGTCATCATGTGCATTGCATTTGCATACGTGTTCGCCTCATGCATCCGAGCATTTTCCCCGTTGTCTGTTTTGCAATCCGGCGCTTCGTTCTCCTCCGGTGATCATTTCTACCTTTCTTTCTTGTGTGGGGATTAAACATTTCCGGATTGGACCGAGACTTGTCATGCGGCCTTGGTTTACTACCGGTAGACTGCCTGTCAAGTTTCGTACCATTTGGACTTCGTTTGATACTCCAACGGTTAACCGAGGGACCGAGAAGGCCTCGTGTGTGTTGCAGCCCAACACCCTTCCATTTTGGCCCAAAACCCACCTAACTCTGTTCCATCATCTCGGTCGTTTGATCACGATCGCGTGGCCGAAAACCGCACCTCATTTGGAGCTTCCTAGCTCCCTCTACCTATAAAAGAGCACCCCTCCCCGAAATTTCGGATCATTTCGCGGATGAAACCCTAACTTCAGCCTCTCCGCGCCGCCGGACACTTCTCTCCCGCTGTTGGACGTGTCCAGCGCCGCTGCCTCGTCATCCCGACCAATCAGAGGCCGACACCTCAGCCAGCCACCGCCCTCGTCCAACCCGCGCGCGCCACATGGCACCGCGCCGCCCCACTTCGCCGCCGGCCCGCGGGACCCAGATCGGGCCCGCGCGGGTCCATCTCCTCGCGGCGCCGCCCGGGAGGCGCCGCCTTCGTCCTCCCCGACGCCGTCCGCCGCCCGCCGCCTGTCTCCACCGCGCTTCGACCCCGCCGTACTTCTCCCGTGCCGCCACCTACCAAGCTCCCCGCCGGCCCCGTCTTGCCGCGTCGTCGCCGGATCCGGGCCTTCCCTCGTCGGATCCGCCTCTCCCCATCCCTGCTGCTTCCCGTGCCGCAGCCGGGGAAGCCCCGCCGTCCCTCGCCGGCTTCACCATCGGGCGCCGCCGCCCCTGCCTCCCCGATCCGATCGGGATCGAGGGAGACGAGCCCCTCCTCGTGGGCCTCCGCACCAGCCCAGCTCGCCCGCGCCCCCGCGAAGGCCCAGCTCCCCGCGGTCCAGCCTCCCGCGCCTCCAGGCCCAGATCGCCCGCGCCCGAGTGGGCCACCTCCTCCGCACCGCGCCAGCCCAGCTGGCCTGCCTCTCCCTCCGACCGGGCCAGGCCCAAGGGTGAGCCGACCCCAGCGCCCTTCCTCTTTTCTCTTCCTCGCTGTTGGGCTTCCTCAGATTCGGCCCGATGCATGTTTTTTTCGGCGTCTGGACGATTTGTCTATTATTCCTGAGACTGCCAGTTTTACAGTTTAGTCCCCCTAGTTCATGCATTTAATAACTCACTAACCGTGCATCGGATTAAAATGTTTTATATATGAAACTTGCTCAGAATTTTGTGTAGATTAATAATATCCAACTTTCATCTATGTTTGAAATGTTAAGAATGTTGTTTGCATTAATTTACTCCTATGCCATGCTAAAATGCTTTATTTCATAACTAAATAACCGTAGCTCCGAATTAAATAAACTTTATATGTAAATGGGGTAGAAAAATGTCTAGTTTAACGTGGTGCACTCATCTTGCATGTTTAACAACTCTAAAATATTGTTTAGGGCAGAACAGTACCAAATCTAAAATATGCTATGGGGATTTTCCGGAATTGTTGTTCGTTACTTCCGGCCTCATTTAAACTTGCCTAGATAGGTAGTTTCGTTGTGCTTCACCCTCTTGCCATGTTAACCAACATTTAATATTGTTGAGTACATAAACGAGATCAAACTAAATAACGTGTCGTGGTGTTTCATCAATAAGCAACTCGTTGCGTATTGAGCTCCACTTAATTTGTAGTGTTGTTTGTTGCACTTTGCCATGCCATGTTTCATTAAACCGGACATGCATCATACTCGATTGTGCATCGTGCCATGTTGTTGTGTTGGTTGTTTACTATGTTGTGTGCTTCTTTTCCGGTGTTTGCTTCTTCGGGTTGGTTCCGATAACGTCGAGGTTGTGAGGATCCATTCGTCTACGTCCGTTTGTCTTCTTCATGGACTCGTTCTTCTTCCTTGCGGGATTTCAGGCAAGATGACCATACCCTCGAAATCACTACTATCTTTGCTATGCTAGTTTGCTCGCTCTTTTGCTATGCCAATGCTACGATGCCTACCATTTGCTTGTCAGCCTCCCAAATTGCCATGCTAAACCTCTAATCCACCATGTCCTAGCAAACCGTTGTTTGGCTATGTTACCACTTTGCTCAGCCCCTCTGATAGCGTTGCTAGTTGCAGGTGAAGATTGGATGCCGTTCCTTGTTGGGATATTTTTCTACTTGTTGGGATATCACTATACATCTGATTTAATTAATGCATCTATATACTTGGTAAAGGGTGGAAGGCTCGGCCCTATGCCTGGTGTTCTGTTCCACTCTTGCCGCCCTAGTTTCCGTCATATCGGTGTTATGTTCCCGGATTTTGCGTCCCTTACGCGGTTGGGCTATAATGGGAACCCCTTGACAGTTCGCCTTAAGTAAAGCTTTTCCAGCAATGCCCAACATTGGTTTTACCATTTGCCACCTAGCCTTTTCTTTTCCCTTGGGGGTCGCGCGCCCAAGGGTCATCATTATTTTTAACCCCCCCCCCCCGGGCCAGTGCTCCTCTGAGTGTTGGTCCGAACTGAGCTGCCTGTGGGGCCACCTCGGGGAAACTTGAGGGTTGGTTTTACTCGTAGCTAGTCTCATCTGAGTGTGCCCTGAGAAAGAGATATGTGCAGCTCCTATCGGGATTTGTCGGCACATTCGGGCGGTGTTGCTGGTTTAGTTTTACCCTGTCGAAATGTCTTGTTGTACCGGGATACCGAGTCTGATCGGAATGTCTCGGGTGGAGGTCTATTCCTTCGTTGACCGTGAGAGCTTGTGATGGGCTAAGTTGGGACACCCCTGCAGGGATTTGAACTTTCGAAAGCCGTGCCCGCGGTTATGGGCATATGGGAATTTGTTAACGTTCGGTTGTAGAAAACCCGAAGTTGACCTTAATTAAAATACATCAACCGTGTGTGTAACCGTGATGGTCTCTTTCCGGCGGAGTCCGGGAAGTGAACACGGTGTTGGAGTTATGCTTGACGTAGGTTGCTATAGGATCACTTCTTGATCATACTTTTATCGACCGTGCTTTGCCTTCTCTTCTCGCTCTCATTTGCGTATGTTAGCCACCATATATGCTAGTCGCTTGCTGCAGCTCCACCTCATTACTCCATCCTTCCTATAAGCTTAAATAGTCTTGATCTCGCGGGTGCGAGATTGCTGAGTCCCTGTGGCTCACAGATACTTCCAAAACCAGTTTGCAGGTGCCTATGTTACCGAGCAGGTGACGCAACCAAGCTCAAGGAGGAGCTCGATGAAGATCTTGCCCTTTGTGTTGTTTCGTTCTAGTTGATCAGTAGTGGAGCCCAGTTGGGGTCGATCGGGGACCTTTGTCGCATTTGGGGTTCTTCTTTTATTTTGGTTCCGTAGTCGGACCTTGATTGTATCTGGATGATGTAATGCTTTATTCATGTAATTGTGTGAAGTGGCGATTGTAAGCCAACTATGTATCTTTTTCCCTTATGTATTACATGGGTTGTGTGAAGATTACCTCACTTGCGACATTGCTTTCAATGCGGTTATGCCTCTAAGTCGTGCTTCGACACGTGGGAGATATAGCCGCATCGAAGGCGTTACAAGTTGGTAATCAGAGCCTTCCCCGACCTTAGGAGCCCCCATTGATTGATCGTTTTTAGCGGTCGAGTTGTGTCTAGAAAATGTTTTGAGTCCTTTAGGAATTATATATCGGAGAGTTAGGAATTCTTTTTACTCCCCAGTCTCTTCATCGCTCTGGTAAGGCATCCTGACGTAGAGTTTTGACTCGTCTCTTCTCAAATTTCACTAAAAAAATTTAGGATCACGTGGGTATCTTGGAATCGTTCCGATGGTTTTATGATGAGAACATTGTCTTGGTGCCTCCTGTCAGGGGTTTTGTGGAAGTGTCCCGGGGAGTTGAGCTCTGAGGTGTTGTCATCATAATTTTATCGTTGCAGTTCTGGAATACCTGAGTTTAGTACGCCGACATCGAAAATCTCTTTTATGCAGTTCGTTGGTGAGATAACCTCGACGCCACCCAGTACTGGGGCGGGAGTTCGGGAGTATCGCCATAACTTGTATAACGGATGCTTTTCGAAGGTTGAGGTAGATGATTTCCGAAGGTTTCTTGGTTATGTGTTGAAGGATGGATACAGCTGGATGTAGGATTTGCTAGTTTGGGTGAGATATTATGCTTCCCCTGTATCCCCAACACCTGATTGCATAACCGGAAAATTTCGGGAGTTTCATAGGTGGGAATTCAAGTAGCTCTTAGGATATCTTTCCGACAGATGTATGATATGAAATTGGGGTTCGACGTCTAGTGGTCCGCCTATTCACGGTCGTTTTACAGTGGTCTCGTTGTGTCTTAAAGAGTCCTTGGCTATGCCGACTCGGGGACGCTTCGTATGTCATGTGCACTGCCTTGTACATGATGGTGCTGTACACTCGAGCCCGTGTAGGCCCCACCACGAAAACTTCGGACGAAATCTCTATCATATGTTTGTTCCGGCTTATTTCGCAAGTCAATTCTTTGTTTTGTTTTGAGTTGTGGTATTCGAGTTGCTTCGAAGTCAAATGTTGATTCCATACCTTCCCCAAATGGTGTTCTCATACTTCGGTGTGAATACTAATCCTTCTTGATCATCGAGATTGTGCTGTCAATCCTTTTTAACCGGTGTGCTCCTCCTCAAGTGGATCCAATCATTTCAACATCAGTAAGATCAATTATCTCTTCTTCTCAACGGTGTTATTTCTTCCGTCTCCAAGTTGCCTTTGTTTTTTCCCACCCTCCCTCCCTTTGTTTTTCTCCAAGGATTCAGATTTCTTATCCAAGTATCCATCTTATTGATGTGAAGTCTCTCCATTCTTTTCCTTCAATGTTCTTATCCGGTGATTCTCATGAAGTTTCTAACGGAGCTTCAAGTTCGTCATTCTTCTTTCTTTCTTCTCCGGTGGATTCAAGTCAAGTTTTGTTGATCATACCTTTTTTTCCTCGTTTCAGTGCTTTCTCATACCGGTGCAATTCTTAATCATTCACTTCTCGTTATTCAATTGTTCCGGAGTGCTCAAGATATTTCGAAGATTCATGTTACCACTCTGCTTTCGTTCAAACTCTTTTGAGGATGTTATATCATTTAAGCCTTTTAATTCAACCGGTGCAACATCTCTTTTAAATTTTTTTCAACGGTGTTCTTTTGAGTGGGCTCTAACCCACAGGTCTTTTCCCAGGATCTTACCTGACTCTTCTATTTTCCCAGAGCTATCCTAAATTCTTCTCTAAGTTTGACGTAAGAATGAGTTATCATCAGTCAAATGCTTTTCTCCAAGATCTTTCAAATTCTTTTCATAGTTGGCTCAACCTCTTCGCTTTTGATTCTTCCGGTGTGCCTCAATAATTCTTGGTGGTGTTTCTTGTTGTCATTCTCATCATTTGAAGACCGAAGAAGAGTTTCTCTTTAATCTTGCTCTATTCTCTTCAAGATTCATGGTGCTAGCTTGTTGCCATCCTCTCATAATTGTTTTCGATTGTGAGAATCTTTTTCACCCATCAAGAGATATTCAAGAGTCTTCTCAGTTTGATTATCCGGAGCCCATCATCGAAGATTTATTCATTCTCAGTTTGCAGTTATCATTCTTCGATCTTACCGGTGCCTTGTTCAAGTGATCTTTAATCGGCTCGTGCTCTCTTCGTTCTCATGTATCTAGATTGTCTCAGGTATCTTCGTTCATTTCACTATTCTTCTCGGTGTTTCTTTGTCTTCCCTTAATTCATTTTCAATTTGTATGATGGTTCGTTCAAGATTTTTTTTCTTCTTTCTTATCATATCAATTCATTTGTTGCCCCAATCCTACCGGTGGTTCGTTGAAGACCTTCTCAAGTTTATGTTATATCTCTCTTAATCTTTTCTATGAGAATAAGTAATATGTCAAATTCGTTGATTGTCACCAATTTAATTGGTGAAGGATAGACATAACATAATTCTTATTCTTGTTTAATCAAGTTTATTCAATTCCGGAGTGGCTCATCGTATCACATTCCCAGTTCGAGTTGCTCATCTTTTCTTTCCCAGAGTTCCAAGCTCTAATTATCATTCCAAAGATCTATCTAACCATTGCAAGGGTTCAACTTGTGTTTTCAACTTCTCTTTCTTCTCGTTATCCTTTCATTATCGGAGTTCTTCTTGGAGATTCTACAAGTTGGTTCATCAAGGATTTATATTCCTTCTCGAAATGTTCATCGAGATTCTTTTCTAAGGAGTTCAAGCATTCTTCATCTTGCTATCCGGAGTGCATTTCTGTCTGCCTTATCATTCGAGGTGGTATTATGTCATTCTTGATAATTAAGTTCGGGTTTTCATGATTCACATGTTGTCATGAATGAGATATTTTAAATCCATCAATCTCTTCATTGGAATTATCTTGAGTTATATTTCACCTATAGCCTTCCCTAAGGATTGTTGCTAATTTTGGTGCTTGTAAATGATCCAAGTACTTCATTTATCCTCCCGGTGATATAAGTTTCTCGTCTCCTCGTTCATATCAATCCAATTCTTCTTCCCTTGAGTGGCAGGTTGTCATCTCATAATTTGAGATGTATTTCATAAGACAATATCAAGATTATTCTTTTCGTTGCTGGTTTTCAACAACTCCATTCTAGCATTTGTTGTATCCGTGATCTCTCAAGATCTTGTTTCCCTTCGTTCCGGAGTCATTGTGATGTTGCTCTTTTCAACCCATCATCTCGTTTGTCAAAGATCATGTTCTTTTCGTGCTTATCCATTTAGCCAAGTGTCGTGTCCTCTGCTCAAGTTCTTTTCATCTTATCTAGGCTTGTATCACTTTTCAACCGGAGTGCTGTTCGAATTTGGTCTTCCTTGGTCCCCTTCCTTAACCGGCGTGTTTTCAATATATATCTTCCCTTCAACCTCAAGGTTTTTCGCAAATGCTCTTTGTCCCTCGTTTCTAACGTAGTGTTTTCGACCTAGTTCACCTTCGTGGTATTCTTTTCTCGAATGTGTTCAACCTCGCAAGGTTCTTTGGTTTCACTCATTTGTAAAAGAAGCAACTTAGTTTTACCTCTTCTCTTTCTTTTCCGTTGCCCCTCCGGTGCCATTCTAGATCTCGGGACGAGATCCTCTCGTAGTGGTGGAGTGTTGTAATGCCCCGAGACCGATGTGCCAGGTGTCGTGCAGTTATTCGCTGTTGTTGCGTTGTCATTGCTTGCGTGTCATGCATCTCATATCATGTCATCATGTGCATTGCATTTGCATACGTGTTCGCCTCATGCATCCGAGCATTTTCCCCGTTGTCCGTTTTGCAATCCGGCGCTTCGTTCTCCTCCGGTGATCATTTCTACCTTTCTTTCTTGTGTGGGGATTAAATATTTCCGGATTGGACCGAGACTTGTCATGCGGCCTTGGTTTACTACCGGTAGACTGCCTGTCAAGTTTCGTACCATTTGGACTTCGTTTGATACTCCAACGGTTAACCGAGTGACCGAGAAGGCCTCGTGTGTGTTGCAGCCCAACACCCTTCCATTTTGGCCCAAAACCCACCTAACTCTGTTCCATCATCTCGGTCGTTCGATCACGATCGCGTGGCCGAAAACCGCACCTCATTTGGAGCTTCCTAGCTCCCTCTACCTATAAAAGAGCACCCCTCCCCGAAATTTCGGATCATTTCGCGGATGAAACCCTAACTTCAGCCTCTCCGCGCCGCCGGACACTTCTCTCCCGCTGTTGGACATGTCCAGCGCCGCTGCCTCGTCATCCCGACCAATCAGAGGCCGACACCTCAGCCAGCCACCGCCCTCGTCCAACCCGCGCGCGCCACATGGCACCGCGCCGCCCCACTTCGCCGCCGGCCCGCGGGACCCAGATCAGGCCCGCGCGGGTCCATCTCCTCGCGCCGCCGCCCGGGAGGCGCCGCCTTCGTCCTCCCCGACGCCGTCCGCCACCCGCCGCCTGTCTCCACCGCGCTTCGACCCCGCCGTACTTCTCCCGTGCTGCCACCTACCAAGCTCCCCGCCGGCCCCGTCTTGCCGCGTCGTCGCCGGATCCGGGCCTTCCCTCGTCGGATCCACCTCTCCCCATCCCCGCTGCTTCCCGTGCCGCAGCCGGGGAAGCCCCGCCGTCCCTCGCCGGCTTCACCATCGGGCGCCGCCGCCCCTGCCTCCCCGATCCGATCGGGATCGAGGGAGACGAGCCCCTCCTCGTGGGCCTCCGCACCAGCCCAGCTCGCCCGCGCCCCCGCGAAGGCCCAGCTCCCTGCGGTCCAGCCTCCCGCGCCTCCAGGCCCAGATCGCCCGCGCCCGAGTGGGCCACCTCCTCCGCACCGCGCCAGCCCAGCTGGCCTGCCTCTCCCTCCGACCGGGCCAGGCCCAAGGGTGAGCCGACCCCAGCGCCCCTCCTCTTTTCTCTTCCTCGCTGTTGGGATTCCTCAGATTCGGCCCGATGCATGTTTTTTTCGGCGTCTGGACGATTTGTCTATTATTCCTGAGACTGCCAGTTTTACAGTTTAGTCCCCCTAGTTCATGCATTTAATAACTCACTAACCGTGCATCGGATTAAAATGTTTTATATATGAAACTTGCTCAGAATTTTGTGTAGATTAATAATATCCAACTTTCATCTATGTTTGAAATGTTAAGAATGTTGTTTGCATTAATTTACTCCTATGCCATGCTAAAATGCTTTATTTCATAACTAAATAACCGTAGCTCCGAATTAAATAAACTTTATATGTAAATGGGGTAGAAAAATGTCTAGTTTAACGTGGTGCACTCATCTTGCATGTTTAACAACTCTAAAATATTGTTTAGGGCAGAAAAGTACCAAATCTAAAATATGCTATGGGGATTTTCCAGAATTGTTGTTCGTTACTTCCGGCCTCATTTAAACTTGCCTAGATAGGTAGTTTCGTTGTGCTTCACCCTCTTGCCATGTTAACCAACATTTAATATTGTTGAGTACATAAACGAGATCAAACTAAATAACGTGTCGTGGTGTTTCATCAATAAGCAACTCGTTGCGTATTGAGCTCCACTTAATTTGTAGTGTTGTTTGTTGCACTTTGCCATGCCATGTTTCATTAAACCGGACATGCATCATACTCGATTGTGCATCGTGCCATGTTGTTGTGTTGGTTGTTTACTATGTTGTGTGCTTCTTTTCCGGTGTTTGCTTCTTCGGGTTGGTTCCGATAACGTCGAGGTTGTGAGGATCCATTCGTCTACGTCCGTTTGTCTTCTTCATGGACTCGTTCTTCTTCCTTGCGGGATTTTAGGCAAGATGACCATACCCTCGAAATCACTACTATCTTTGCTATGCTAGTTTGCTCGCTCTTTTGCTATGCCAATGCTATGATGCCTACCATTTGCTTGTCAGCCTCCCAAATTGCCATGCTATACCTCTAATCCACCATGTCCTAGCAAACCGTTGTTTGGCTATGTTACCGCTTTGCTCAGCCCCTCTTATAGCGTTGCTAGTTGCAGGTGAAGATTGGATGCCGTTCCTTGTTGGGATATTTTTCTACTTGTTGGGATATCACTATACATCTGATTTAATTAATGCATCTATATACTTGGTAAAGGGTGGAAGGCTCGGCCCTATGCCTGGTGTTTTGTTCCACTCTTGCCGCCCTAGTTTCCGTCATATCGGTGTTATGTTCCCGGATTTTGCGTCCCTTACGCGGTTGGGCTATAATGGGAACCCCTTGACAGTTCGCCTTAAGTAAAGCTTTTCCAGCAATGCCCAACATTGGTTTTACCATTTGCCACCTAGCCTTTTCTTTTCCCTTGGGGGTCGCGCACCCAAGGGTCATCATTATTTTTAACCCCCCCCCCCCGGGCCAGTGCTCCTCTGAGTGTTGGTCCGAACTGAGCGGCCTGTGGGGCCACCTCGGGGAAACTTGAGGGTTGGTTTTACTCGTAGCTAGTCTCATCTGAGTGTGCCCTGAGAAAGAGATATGTGCAGCTCCTATCGGGATTTGTCGGCACATTCGGGCGGTGTTGCTGGTTTAGTTTTACCCTGTCGAAATGTCTTGTTGTACCGGGATACCGAGTCTGATCGGAATGTCTCGGGTGGAGGTCTATTCCTTCGTTGACCGTGAGAGCTTGTGATGGGCTAAGTTGGGACACCCCTGCAGGGATTTGAACTTTCGAAAGCCGTGCCCGCGGTTATGGGCAGATGGGAATTTGTTAACGTCCGGTTGTAGAAAACCCGAAGTTGACCTTAACTAAAATACATCAACCGTGTGTGTAACCGTGATGGTCTCTTTCCGGCGGAGTCCGGGAAGTGAACACGGTGTTGGAGTTATGCTTGACGTAGGTTGCTATAGGATCACTTCTTGATCATACTTTTTATCGACCGTGCTTTGCCTTCTCTTCTCGCTCTCATTTGCGTATGTTAGCCACCATATATGCTAGTCGCTTGCTGCAGCTCCACCTCATTACTCCATCCTTCCTATAAGCTTAAATAGTCTTGATCTCATGGGTGCGAGATTGCTGAGTCCCTGTGGCTCACAGATACTTCCAAAACCAGTTTGCAGGTGCCTATGTTACCGAGCAGGTGACGCAACCAAGCTCAAGGAGGAGCTCGATGAAGATCTTGCCCTTTGTGTTGTTTCGTTCTAGTTGATCAGTAGTGGAGCCCAGTTGGGGTCGATCGGGGACCTTTGTCGCATTTGGGGTTCTTCTTTTATTTTGGTTCCGTAGTCGGACCTTGATTGTATCTGGATGATGTAATGCTTTATTCATGTAATTGTGTGAAGTGGCGATTGTAAGCCAACTATGTATCTTTTTCCCTTATGTATTACATGGGTTGTGTGAAGATTACCTCACTTGCGACATTGCTTTCAATGCGGTTATGCCTCTAAGTCGTGCTTCGACACTTGGGAGATATAGCCGCATCGAAGGCGTTACAATTGCGTCGTCCGGGGCGGAACCCACGCTGCTTCTCGGCATGGATGGGGCGGTGCTATCCAATGATGGATCATTCGCTAGCTGCTGCAGCTGCTGAGACCCCCTTTGCTGGGTAAGTGAGTCGATCTGCTCTGCTGCCGCTGGAATTTGACTACCAATTCCGCTTGACTTGCTTCTAGGCCTTGAAGGCATTCATAGTCCCGCTTCCTCTGCTCCTCCTCCATCTTCCTCTTCTTCTCCTCCACAATCTTCTTTCTCGCACGGGTTCTGTAGTCGGTGTTCCAAGTCTGAAAACCCCTCATACCACGGAATAGCGCCCTTGCCTCGTGTTCTTCCCGGGTGTTCAGGATTTCCCAGGGCACGCGTAAGCTCGTCGTTCTCTCTGTTGGGCTGGAACACCCCCGATCGTGCCTCTTCTATTGCAACAAGTATCGCATCGTCGGCTCCCTTCAGACTTTCCCTCGTCGAAACATTGCCTGTCTTCGGGTCCAACTCCCCCCCATGCGCATAGAACCAAGTCCTGACCCTGGGGGGCCAGCTCTTAGTAACCGGAGTGGCACCTGCATCCTCCATCTCTTTCTCAGACTTATCCCACTTAGGCATTGCCACCGCATAGCCACCTGGCCCCAGCTTATGGAACTTATCCTTTTTTCGGCATTCTTCTTGTTTATTCTCGACCGTTCCTTAGCTAATTCCGAATCCTTGAATTTCACGAAATCGTCCCAATGAGCATGTTGGTTCTCTAGTGTTCCCTCGAATACTGGAGTCTTCCTTCCTTCCTTGACGTACTTGTCCCATTCACGATTCTTGTGGTTCTTGAATGCAACCGCCATCTTCCTAAGAGCAGTGTCCTTGACTTTCTGCACATCTGCTTCTGTGAAATGATCTGGTAGGGTGAAATGTTCCATGAGAGTATCCCAAAGCAGATCTTTTTGATTCTTGTCGACAAAAGTAACATCTGGACGTGGAGCAGCGTCCTCTTTGCCTTTTTGACTTTTGTCTTTTGCTGGCTCTCTCCATTCTTGAAGGGAGATCGGGAGTTGGTCCTTCACAAGAACTCCGCACTGACGAACGAACTTGTCCGCAATCTTCTTAGGCGCTAATGGTTCGCCATTAGGTCTGACTGCCTCAATATTGTACTTTATGCCCTCCTTCAACTTTTTGTTCGGGCCTCGTTTCGTCCTTTTGCCTGAAGATTTGCTCGATCCGGATGGCTGAAAGAACAAAGATCGATTCGTTAATATATCTTCAAGTCATTTAAAACATGTGATGATCACCAGATACCTGCTTATATAAATATATATACCTCGCCGGTATTTGTTGTTTCAGGATCAACATGTTCTTCGTCATCGTCATAATCGTAGTTCATGACTTCATCAATTCGGTCGTCGCGATCGAATATCATATCACCCTCTCCGGTGTTGTTTAGAAATTCGGAGCCATCATAATCTTCTTCATTCTGATCATCATCTGGCCCGCGTATCATATCGAACATGGTCTGTTCTCCCTCTCTATCGGTATTGTCTGCCATAGCTTTTATTTAACTAATTCAAAAGAAATATAAAACAATTTAGTATTCAAATTACATCGTCTCGAATAATAGATATAATCTCGAATACTTCGTCTAGAATAATAGATATAATCTCGAATACATCGTCTCGAATAATATATAATATTGAATAGTACATCACTGGCTAGCTAATTAAAGATCGAATACTACAGAAGAATCTAGGACACTCGCAGTTCCTGCGGCGCGGGCTGTGGACACTGAAAGAGAAGGAACCCTCACAGGATCATAGCTGAAGTGAGATCCCCGAAGATACTGCCAGGTATTGGAGAACCTGCCGCCCTCTAACGCAACCATGTAGCGATGGACGTGCTCGTCCTCCTCCCTGACACGGCGACGTACCACCTCCGGCGGGGCCGGGTCCCTCCGCACCGAAACTGGCCCACGCGAACGCCACCAAACGAGATCAGGGTCGACGACGGGACCCGGGGCCGGGTTCCTCATCAAGCGGCGCGCCCCTCCAGGAAGCACCTCCCAGTGCCAGCCCGGCGGAGCCCAGTCCCGGACATGGGTCGGCTGGACATCATCACGGACAGGTCGACGGCGAGGATGCGGGCCGGGCATCGTCGAGAACAAATACTAGCTATATGCCCGCAAAAAGTAACATTTTTTTAATGATTGGATTTTGATAACTAAAATTTCTAACATTTCTACTATTTCAAAAATCTATATACTATTTCATACTAATTAATTAAGCATCTAACACTAAAAACAGAAAACATATTAAACACTATTTCATACTAATTAAGCATCTATATACTATTTCATACTAATTAAGCATCTAACATTATATAAAAAAATTCCATACTAATTAAACACTAATTATATCCATCTAACATGCATTCATACATACATAATAGTGAAAAAATAATAATCTAAATAATCTAAACTAATTCATACATATGTGTGTGTGTGTTCATCATGCTTGTGTGTGTGTGTGTATGGGCTCAGGGAGGGGCGGCGCCCATGGTGGCCGCCGGGGGTGAGGGAGAGGGGTTAGAGGGGGAGAGATCACAGCGGGGCGATGGCGACGGCGAGGCGACGGCGACGGCGAGGTGACGGCGACGGCAAGGCGACGGCGAGGCGACGGCCTGGGGCGGTGACGGGCCGGGGCGGCGACGCAGGGACGGCGCGACGGGGACGGGCCCGGGGCGGCGACGGGGACGGGGGCGGCTGTAACGCCCTCGATGCGGCTATAGCTCCCACGTGTCGAGGCACGACTTAGAGGCATAACCGCATTGAAAGCAATGTCGCAAGTCGGGCAATCATTACAACATCCCATGTAATATATAATAAAAGGGGATGATAACATAGTTGGCTTACACTCGCCACGTCACATCAGAGTACATAAATAACATCCATCAAACAAACACTCATGGCCCGACTACGGCGCCAAAATAGAAAAGACCCCCAACATGCGACAAGGTCCTGAATCGATAACCCCAACTAGGCACCACTACTGACCATCCGGAAAAGACACATAGTATCGCTGAGAGTCCTCGTCGAACTCCCACCTGAGCTCGTAATCGTCAACTGGAACAGGATCACCTGGACCTGCATCTGGAGTTGTAGTATCTGTGAGCCACAGGGACTCAGCAATCTCACACCCACGCGATCAAAACTATTTAAGCTCATAGGAATGGACAAGGCAAAATATATGTGGAGCTGCAGCAAGCGACTAGCATGTGCGGTGGCTAACTTATACGCAAAAGAGAGCGAGAAGAGAAGGCGAAGCACGAGCGAGAAGCTAAAGGAACATCCTGCGCAAGCATAACTCCAACACCGTGTCCACTTCCCGGACTCCGCCGAGAAGGGGCCATCACGGTAACATACACGGTTGATTCATTTTAATTAAGTTTAGTTCAAGTCATCTACAACCGGACATTAACAAATTCCCATCTGCCCATAACCGCGGGCACGGCTTTCGAAAGATCAATCCCTGCAGGGGGGTCCCAACTTAGCCCATAACAAGCTCTCACGGTCAACGAAGGAATAGACCTCCACCCAAGACACACCGATCAGACTCGGTATCTCGGTACAACAAGATGATTCGACAGGTTAAAACAAGTCCAGCAACACCGCCCGAATGTGCCGACAAATCCCGATAGGAGCTGCACATATCTCTTTCTCAGGGCACACTCAGATGAGCAATCCGTACAACTAAAACCAAACCTTGAGTTTCCCCGAGGTGGCGCTGCACAGGGCTCTAGTTCGGACCAACACTCAGAGGAGCACTGGCCCGTGGGGGGGCTAAAATAAGATGACCCTCGGGCTCCGGAAACCCAAGGGAAAAGGGGCTAGGTGGCAAATGGTAAAACCAATGTTGGGCATTGCTGGAAAAGCTTTAATCAAGGCGAACTATCAAGGGGTTCCCATTATAGCCCAACCGCGTAAGGGACGCACAATCCGGGAATATAACACCGGTATGACGGAAACTAGGGCGGCAAGAGTGGAACAAAACACTAGGCGAGAGGCCGAGCCTTCCACCCTTGACCAAGTATATAGATGCATTA
This sequence comes from Triticum aestivum, assembly GCF_018294505.1. Taxonomy (NCBI): domain Eukaryota; kingdom Viridiplantae; phylum Streptophyta; class Magnoliopsida; order Poales; family Poaceae; genus Triticum; species Triticum aestivum. Next base: position 628,740,729 of record NC_057798.1, read on the forward strand.
AGATAACATAGCAATATAATGATATCCCAACAAGAATATAAATGTTCCAACAAGGAACGGCTCCAATCTTCACCTGCAACTAACAACGCTATAAGAAGGGCTGAGCAAAGCGGTAACATAGCCAATCAATGGTTGCTAGGACAAAGGTGGGTTAGAGGTTCAACATGGCAGTTGGGAGGCTGACAAGCAAATGGTAGGCATCGTAGCATTGGCAAAGCAAAAGAGCGAGCAAACTAGCATAGCAAAGATAGTAGTGATTTCGAGGGTATGATCATCTTGCCTGCACAGTTGTCAGAGTTGACTGGATCCTCACAAGCAAACTCAACGGGCTCCTCGGTAGCGAACTCGTCTCCCGGCTCTACCCAACAAGACAAACAAGCAACAAGGATACAATCAACCACGGGCAAGACCAAGCAATATGATGAAATGACGATATGCTATGCGGGATGCGATGCGGGATGCAAAATGCAAGATATGACAGGAAAAGCATGAACCTGGCCTCAACTTGGAAAACCAAGTGTGCCACTGGATAGAGGGGATGAAATCGCTTGAAAACGATATAAAGATCATAGGAATCGGAGCTACGGTTTGGAAATGGCAAGCGTTTTAAGATACGACACCGGTCTGCGATTTACAGCAAGTAGGCATCTAAATGCAACGGAATGAACATGCTACAGCCACCAAACATGAAAACAAAATACATGGCAGTGATGTACACAAGATGGTTGACAAAACACTAGCACTGAGCCATAGGCAAATTCATCCACTAAGAGGTTCAAACAAGCATGGCTAAAACGCAAATGCAAAACAGATTTCAGACTTAGTGAAATTAACACTAGTCTGAAATTTCAGATCACGAAGCTCTCTTCGGAGCAGCAAAACAACATGATAGAGAACCTGAACATGACAAGTAAGAACATGGCATGGAGCTACTCAACAAGCTTAATAAAACACCCAAAGTGACCTGGGGCCAAAGGGTTCACAAAGTACTCTACCGAGCTCACGAACATCGCTCAAACACAATCAGTTTTCAGACTTAGTGAAAACTGAGACATGCTGAAATTTAACTCACGAAGGCATGTAAACGAGCTCGATGCACTCACTACGGTGCAAGTCATGGCAAGGAAAGCATACAACCAGCAAGAAGGCACAAAGTGCTAGCTACACATGGCAAGAACGAAGGCATAGCATGCATGGAACACTAACGGTAGCGTCGGCGAAATCGCAAACAAGTTGACGATCTGCCCAGATTAACAACGAAGCAAAAGTTGAGCTCGATTGAGTCAACCTAGAGCACTCCACAAATGCCAACAAAGACATGGATGGATAGAGCATAACTTAAATATCAAAACTCCCTTACTGATCATCCTCAAAAGAGGCACGGATCATTAGGAAACAAGCTGGACATATAGCATCATGAACTAAAATATCCCAGACTTAGCGAAAATCACTAAGTCCCTGAAATCTGTAATCTCAGGTACCTCTCTTCGCAAGCTTGCACAAGACAACACACACATCCTAAAAATGCATGGGTGGCACCTCTGGAAAGAAGACAAAATGCTTCACAAATCATCCCAAAGGGGCACAGGCATATCATGCACGGATTAAATATAGCAAAAATGACAAAAGTGCATGATGAACTAACGGATCTGCAGTTTAACTCACGAAGCCTCCTTCTAACAGCATTTTGGGCCTCAAGATGACCTCAAATGCAAATGATGCAATGGAATGAAATGATGTACATGTCGAGACGAAGATTTTGATATATCATATACCCAAAACGGAGTTACGGTTGCGGAGATACAAGCGGTCAAAGTATGCACAAACTTTAGGGTTAGGAGAAGAAAAGTCAACCGAGGAGGAGTTGGATCTAGATCTCGCCCGAGAGCACTGTTCACGCCGGGGCACGGGGATCGAGGATGACCGGCCGGGGAGCTCGCCGGAGTCGGGGAGGCGGTGGCCGGCGTCGGGGAGGTGGTGGCCGGCGTCGGGGAGGCGGTGGCGCGCGTCGGGGAGGCGGTGGCGCGCGTCGGGGAGGCGGCGGCGACGTGAGGCAGCGGCGGCCGGCGATGGCGCCCGCGGTGGCCGGCGATGGCGCCCGCCGGCTCGGGTGAGGAAGGGCGGCGCGGCGCCCCCGCGGATCTGGCCCGGCGAGGCGGCTACGGGGGCCGGGCGTGGGCCTCGGGCCCGGCGGCGGTGGCGATGTGGTCCGCGCCACGTGGCGCGCGGCGACTGGCGGAGGCGGGCGGCGGCGGACGCGTCCGGTGCTGGGGCGGACACGTCCGTCGGCGGCGGAGGAAGGCGATATTTTTTTTTTAGGGTTTCGGGGAGAGGGAGAGATCCGAAAACGGAGGGGTGTATATATAGGCATAGAGGGAGCTAGGAGAGTCCAAATGAGGTGCGGTTTTCGGCCACACGATCGTGATCGAACGCTCTAGGACATGGAGCAGAGTTTGGTGGGTTTTGGGCCAAATTTGGGGGGTGTTGGGCTGCAACACACACGAGGCCTTTTCGGTCCCTCGGTTAACCGTTGGAGTATCAAACGAAGTCCAAATGACCCGAAACTTGACAGGCGGTCTACCGGTAGTAAACCAAGGCCGCTTGGCAAGACTCGGTCCAATCCGGAAATGTTTAAACCCCACACAAGAAAGAAAAGTAGAAATGACCACCGGAGGAGAACGAAGCGCCGGAATGCAAAACGGACAACGGGGAAAATGCTCGAATGCATGAGATGAACAAGTATGCAAATGCAATGCACGTGATGACATGAAAAGAGATGCACGAAAAAGAAAACAACACACGGAGACAAAGACCCAAACCCGAGAACTAAATATAACTTAGCGCCGGAGACGGCAAGAGTTGGATACAAATATGGAAAGTTACATCTTGGAAAGTTACATCTGGGGCGTTACAACACTCCACCACTATGAAAAGATCTCGTCCCGAGATCTAGGACTGAAAGAACTCCGGGTACTCAGAACGGAGGTGATCCTCGCGTTCCCAGGTAGCTTCACGGTCGGAATGGTGTGACCACTTGACTTTGAGAAATTTGATTGACTTGATGCGAGTCTTGCGTTCCGTCTCTTCGAGAATAGCAACTGGGTGCTCACGATAGGAGAGATCTTCTTGGAGCTCAATGTCCTCGAAGTTGACGGTGCGGTCAGGAGTCTTGAAGCACTTTCGAAGCTGAGAGACATGGAACACGTCATGAACATTTGCAAAGTTTGAAGGAAGCTCGAGTTGATAGGCGAGGTCGCCTCTCTTGCTGACAATCTTGAAAGGTCCCACGTATCTAGGGGCAAGTTTCCCTTTGATACCGAAGCGACGAGTACCTTTCATGGGAGAGACGCGGAGGTAAACATGATCTCCAATCTCGAAAACCAGATCACGATGCTTACTATCATAGTAACTCTTCTGGCGAGACTGGGCTGCTTTGAGGTTATCACGAATGACTTTGCACATCTCTTCTGCTTCTGTGATTAAGTCATTACCCAGCAGCTGACGTTCACCGGTTTCAGACCAGTTTAGAGGGGTACGGCACTTCCTGCCATACAGAATTTCAAAGGGGGCCTTGCCCGAACTTGCTTGAAAGCTGTTGTTGTATGAGAATTCAGCATAAGGAAGACAATCCTCCCACTTCATGCCGAAGGAGATCACACAAGCCCTGAGCATATCTTCAAGAATTTGGTTGACACGCTCGACTTGACCGCTTGTTTGAGGATGGAAAGCTGTGCTGAAGCGGATGTTGGTGCCCATGGCCTTCTGAAAAGAATCCCAAAACTTGGAGGTAAAGATGCTGCCACGGTCGGAAGATATCACTTGAGGAATACCGTGCAGAGAGACAATGCGAGAGGTATAGAGTTCCGCCAATTGAGCTGCAGTGATCGACTCTTTGATAGGCAGAAAATGAGCCACTTTGGTGAGCTTGTCGATGACGACAAATCCCGATAGGAGCTGCACATATCTCTTTCTCAGGGCACACTCAGATGAGCAATCCGTACAACTAAAACCAAACCTTGAGTTTCCCCGAGGTGGCGCTGCACAGGGCTCTAGTTCGGACCAACACTCAGAGGAGCACTGGCCCGTGGGGGGGCTAAAATAAGATGACCCTCGGGCTCCGGAAACCCAAGGGAAAAGGGGCTAGGTGGCAAATGGTAAAACCAATGTTGGGCATTGCTGGAAAAGCTTTAATCAAGGCGAACTATCAAGGGGTTCCCATTATAGCCCAACCGCGTAAGGGACGCACAATCCGGGAATATAACACCGGTATGACGGAAACTAGGGCGGCAAGAGTGGAACAAAACACTAGGCGAGAGGCCGAGCCTTCCACCCTTGACCAAGTATATAGATGCATTAAGATAACATAGCAATATAATGATATCCCAACAAGAATATAAATGTTCCAACAAGGAACGGCTCCAATCTTCACCTGCAACTAACAACGCTATAAGAAGGGCTGAGCAAAGCGGTAACATAGCCAATCAATGGTTGCTAGGACAAAGGTGGGTTAGAGGTTCAACATGGCAGTTGGGAGGCTGACAAGCAAATGGTAGGCATCGTAGCATTGGCAAAGCAAAAGAGCGAGCAAACTAGCATAGCAAAGATAGTAGTGATTTCGAGGGTATGATCATCTTGCCTGCACAGTTGTCAGAGTTGACTGGATCCTCACAAGCAAACTCAACGGGCTCCTCGGTAGCGAACTCGTCTCCCGGCTCTACCCAACAAGACAAACAAGCAACAAGGATACAATCAACCACGGCAAGACCAAGCAATATGATGAAATGACGATATGCTATGCGGGATGCGATGCGGGATGCAAAATGCAAGATATGACAGGAAAAGCATGAACCTGGCCTCAACTTGGAAAACCAAGTGTGCCACTGGATAGAGGGGATGAAATCGCTTGAAAACGATATAAAGATCATAGGAATCGGAGCTACGGTTTGGAAATGGCAAGCGTTTTAAGATACGACACCGGTCTGCGATTTACAGCAAGTAGGCATCTAAATGCAACGGAATGAACATGCTACAGCCACCAAACATGAAAACAAAATACATGGCAGTGATGTACACAAGATGGTTGACAAAACACTAGCACTGAGCCATAGGCAAATTCATCCACTAAGAGGTTCAAACAAGCATGGCTAAAACGCAAATGCAAAACAGATTTCAGACTTAGTGAAATTAACACTAGTCTGAAATTTCAGATCACGAAGCTCTCTTCGGAGCAGCAAAACAACATGATAGAGAACCTGAACATGACAAGTAAGAACATGGCATGGAGCTACTCAACAAGCTTAATAAAACACCCAAAGTGACCTGGGGCCAAAGGGTTCACAAAGTACTCTACCGAGCTCACGAACATCGCTCAAACACAATCAGTTTTCAGACTTAGTGAAAACTGAGACATGCTGAAATTTAACTCACGAAGGCATGTAAACGAGCTCGATGCACTCACTACGGTGCAAGTCATGGCAAGGAAAGCATACAACCAGCAAGAAGGCACAAAGTGCTAGCTACACATGGCAAGAACGAAGGCATAGCATGCATGGAACACTAACGGTAGCGTCGGCGAAATCGCAAACAAGTTGACGATCTGCCCAGATTAACAACGAAGCAAAAGTTGAGCTCGATTGAGTCAACCTAGAGCACTCCACAAATGCCAACAAAGACATGGATGGATAGAGCATAACTTAAATATCAAAACTCCCTTACTGATCATCCTCAAAAGAGGCACGGATCATTAGGAAACAAGCTGGACATATAGCATCATGAACTAAAATATCCCAGACTTAGCGAAAATCACTAAGTCCCTGAAATCTGTAATCTCAGGTACCTCTCTTCGCAAGCTTGCACAAGACAACACACACATCCTAAAAATGCATGGGTGGCACCTCTGGAAAGAAGACAAAATGCTTCACAAATCATCCCAAAGGGGCACAGGCATATCATGCACGGATTAAATATAGCAAAAATGACAAAAGTGCATGATGAACTAACGGATCTGCAGTTTAACTCACGAAGCCTCCTTCTAACAGCATTTTGGGCCTCAAGATGACCTCAAATGCAAATGATGCAATGGAATGAAATGATGTACATGTCGAGACGAAGATTTTGATATATCATATACCCAAAACGGAGTTACGGTTGCGGAGATACAAGCGGTCAAAGTATGCACAAACTTTAGGGTTAGGAGAAGAAAAGTCAACCGAGGAGGAGTTGGATCTAGATCTCGCCCGAGAGCACTGTTCACGCCGGGGCACGGGGATCGAGGATGACCGGCCGGGGAGCTCGCCGGAGTCGGGGAGGCGGTGGCCGGCGTCGGGGAGGTGGTGGCCGGCGTCGGGGAGGCGGTGGCGCGCGTCGGGGAGGCGGTGGCGCGCGTCGGGGAGGCGGCGGCGACGTGAGGCAGCGGCGGCCGGCGATGGCGCCCGCGGTGGCCGGCGATGGCGCCCGCCGGCTCGGGTGAGGAAGGGCGGCGCGGCGCCCCCGCGGATCTGGCCCGGCGAGGCGGCTACGGGGGCCGGGCGTGGGCCTCGGGCCCGGCGGCGGTGGCGATGTGGTCCGCGCCACGTGGCGCGCGGCGACTGGCGGAGGCGGGCGGCGGCGGACGCGTCCGGTGCTGGGGCGGACACGTCCGTCGGCGGCGGAGGAAGGCGATATTTTTTTTTTAGGGTTTCGGGGAGAGGGAGAGATCCGAAAACGGAGGGGTGTATATATAGGCATAGAGGGAGCTAGGAGAGTCCAAATGAGGTGCGGTTTTCGGCCACACGATCGTGATCGAACGCTCTAGGACATGGAGCAGAGTTTGGTGGGTTTTGGGCCAAATTTGGGGGGTGTTGGGCTGCAACACACACGAGGCCTTTTCGGTCCCTCGGTTAACCGTTGGAGTATCAAACGAAGTCCAAATGACCCGAAACTTGACAGGCGGTCTACCGGTAGTAAACCAAGGCCGCTTGGCAAGACTCGGTCCAATCCGGAAATGTTTAAACCCCACACAAGAAAGAAAAGTAGAAATGACCACCGGAGGAGAACGAAGCGCCGGAATGCAAAACGGACAACGGGGAAAATGCTCGAATGCATGAGATGAACAAGTATGCAAATGCAATGCACGTGATGACATGAAAAGAGATGCACGAAAAAGAAAACAACACACGGAGACAAAGACCCAAACCCGAGAACTAAATATAACTTAGCGCCGGAGACGGCAAGAGTTGGATACAAATATGGAAAGTTACATCTTGGAAAGTTACATCTGGGGCGTTACAACACTCCACCACTATGAAAAGATCTCGTCCCGAGATCTAGGACTGAAAGAACTCCGGGTACTCAGAACGGAGGTGATCCTCGCGTTCCCAGGTAGCTTCACGGTCGGAATGGTGTGACCACTTGACTTTGAGAAATTTGATTGACTTGATGCGAGTCTTGCGTTCCGTCTCTTCGAGAATAGCAACTGGGTGCTCACGATAGGAGAGATCTTCTTGGAGCTCAATGTCCTCGAAGTTGACGGTGCGGTCAGGAGTCTTGAAGCACTTTCGAAGCTGAGAGACATGGAACACGTCATGAACATTTGCAAAGTTTGAAGGAAGCTCGAGTTGATAGGCGAGGTCGCCTCTCTTGCTGACAATCTTGAAAGGTCCCACGTATCTAGGGGCAAGCTTCCCTTTGATACCGAAGCGACGAGTACCTTTCATGGGAGAGACGCGGAGGTAAACATGATCTCCAATCTCGAAAACCAGATCACGATGCTTACTATCATAGTAACTCTTCTGGCGAGACTGGGCTGCTTTGAGGTTATCACGAATGACTTTGCACATCTCTTCTGCTTCTGTGATTAAGTCATTACCCAGCAGCTGACGTTCACCGGTTTCAGACCAGTTTAGAGGGGTACGGCACTTCCTGCCATACAGAATTTCAAAGGGGGCCTTGCCCGAACTTGCTTGAAAGCTGTTGTTGTATGAGAATTCAGCATAAGGAAGACAATCCTCCCACTTCATGCCGAAGGAGATCACACAAGCCCTGAGCATATCTTCAAGAATTTGGTTGACACGCTCGACTTGACCGCTTGTTTGAGGATGGAAAGCTGTGCTGAAGCGGATGTTGGTGCCCATGGCCTTCTGAAAAGAATCCCAAAACTTGGAGGTAAAGATGCTGCCACGGTCGGAAGATATCACTTGAGGAATACCGTGCAGAGAGACAATGCGAGAGGTATAGAGTTCCGCCAATTGAGCTGCAGTGATCGACTCTTTGATAGGCAGAAAATGAGCCACTTTGGTGAGCTTGTCGATGACGACAAATCCCGATAGGAGCTGCACATATCTCTTTCTCAGGGCACACTCAGATGAGCAATCCGTACAACTAAAACCAAACCTTGAGTTTCCCCGAGGTGGCGCTGCACAGGGCTCTAGTTCGGACCAACACTCAGAGGAGCACTGGCCCGTGGGGGGGCTAAAATAAGATGACCCTCGGGCTCCGGAAACCCAAGGGAAAAGGGGCTAGGTGGCAAATGGTAAAACCAATGTTGGGCATTGCTGGAAAAGCTTTAATCAAGGCGAACTATCAAGGGGTTCCCATTATAGCCCAACCGCGTAAGGGACGCACAATCCGGGAATATAACACCGGTATGACGGAAACTAGGGCGGCAAGAGTGGAACAAAACACTAGGCGAGAGGCCGAGCCTTCCACCCTTGACCAAGTATATAGATGCATTAAGATAACATAGCAATATAATGATATCCCAACAAGAATATAAATGTTCCAACAAGGAACGGCTCCAATCTTCACCTGCAACTAACAACGCTATAAGAAGGGCTGAGCAAAGCGGTAACATAGCCAATCAATGGTTGCTAGGACAAAGGTGGGTTAGAGGTTCAACATGGCAGTTGGGAGGCTGACAAGCAAATGGTAGGCATCGTAGCATTGGCAAAGCAAAAGAGCGAGCAAACTAGCATAGCAAAGATAGTAGTGATTTCGAGGGTATGATCATCTTGCCTGCACAGTTGTCAGAGTTGACTGGATCCTCACAAGCAAACTCAACGGGCTCCTCGGTAGCGAACTCGTCTCCCGGCTCTACCCAACAAGACAAACAAGCAACAAGGATACAATCAACCACGGCAAGACCAAGCAATATGATGAAATGACGATATGCTATGCGGGATGCGATGCGGGATGCAAAATGCAAGATATGACAGGAAAAGCATGAACCTGGCCTCAACTTGGAAAACCAAGTGTGCCACTGGATAGAGGGGATGAAATCGCTTGAAAACGATATAAAGATCATAGGAATCGGAGCTACGGTTTGGAAATGGCAAGCGTTTTAAGATACGACACCGGTCTGCGATTTACAGCAAGTAGGCATCTAAATGCAACGGAATGAACATGCTACAGCCACCAAACATGAAAACAAAATACATGGCAGTGATGTACACAAGATGGTTGACAAAACACTAGCACTGAGCCATAGGCAAATTCATCCACTAAGAGGTTCAAACAAGCATGGCTAAAACGCAAATGCAAAACAGATTTCAGACTTAGTGAAATTAACACTAGTCTGAAATTTCAGATCACGAAGCTCTCTTCGGAGCAGCAAAACAACATGATAGAGAACCTGAACATGACAAGTAAGAACATGGCATGGAGCTACTCAACAAGCTTAATAAAACACCTAAAGTGACCTGGGGCCAAAGGGTTCACAAAGTACTCTACCGAGCTCACGAACATCGCTCAAACACAATCAGTTTTCAGACTTAGTGAAAACTGAGACATGCTGAAATTTAACTCACGAAGGCATGTAAACGAGCTCGATGCACTCACTACGGTGCAAGTCATGGCAAGGAAAGCATACAACCAGCAAGAAGGCACAAAGTGCTAGCTACACATGGCAAGAACGAAGGCATAGCATGCATGGAACACTAACGGTAGCGTCGGCGAAATCGCAAACAAGTTGACGATCTGCCCAGATTAACAACGAAGCAAAAGTTGAGCTCGATTGAGTCAACCTAGAGCACTCCACAAATGCCAACAAAGACATGGATGGATAGAGCATAACTTAAATATCAAAACTCCCTTACTGATCATCCTCAAAAGAGGCACGGATCATTAGGAAACAAGCTGGACATATAGCATCATGAACTAAAATATCCCAGACTTAGCGAAAATCACTAAGTCCCTGAAATCTGTAATCTCAGGTACCTCTCTTCGCAAGCTTGCACAAGACAACACACACATCCTAAAAATGCATGGGTGGCACCTCTGGAAAGAAGACAAAATGCTTCACAAATCATCCCAAAGGGGCACAGGCATATCATGCACGGATTAAATATAGCAAAAATGACAAAAGTGCATGATGAACTAACGGATCTGCAGTTTAACTCACGAAGCCTCCTTCTAACAGCATTTTGGGCCTCAAGATGACCTCAAATGCAAATGATGCAATGGAATGAAATGATGTACATGTCGAGACGAAGATTTTGATATATCATATACCCAAAACGGAGTTACGGTTGCGGAGATACAAGCGGTCAAAGTATGCACAAACTTTAGGGTTAGGAGAAGAAAAGTCAACCGAGGAGGAGTTGGATCTAGATCTCGCCCGAGAGCACTGTTCACGCCGGGGCACGGGGATCGAGGATGACCGGCCGGGGAGCTCGCCGGAGTCGGGGAGGCGGTGGCCGGCGTCGGGGAGGTGGTGGCCGGCGTCGGGGAGGCGGTGGCGCGCGTCGGGGAGGCGGTGGCGCGCGTCGGGGAGGCGGCGGCGACGTGAGGCAGCGGCGGCCGGCGATGGCGCCCGCGGTGGCCGGCGATGGCGCCCGCCGGCTCGGGTGAGGAAGGGCGGCGCGGCGCCCCCGCGGATCTGGCCCGGCGAGGCGGCTACGGGGGCCGGGCGTGGGCCTCGGGCCCGGCGGCGGTGGCGATGTGGTCCGCGCCACGTGGCGCGCGGCGACTGGCGGAGGCGGGCGGCGGCGGACGCGTCCGGTGCTGGGGCGGACACGTCCGTCGGCGGCGGAGGAAGGCGATATTTTTTTTTAGGGTTTCGGGGAGAGGGAGAGATCCGAAAACGGAGGGGTGTATATATAGGCATAGAGGGAGCTAGGAGAGTCCAAATGAGGTGCGGTTTTCGGCCACACGATCGTGATCGAACGCTCTAGGACATGGAGCAGAGTTTGGTGGGTTTTGGGCCAAATTTGGGGGGTGTTGGGCTGCAACACACACGAGGCCTTTTCGGTCCCTCGGTTAACCGTTGGAGTATCAAACGAAGTCCAAATGACCCGAAACTTGACAGGCGGTCTACCGGTAGTAAACCAAGGCCGCTTGGCAAGACTCGGTCCAATCCGGAAATGTTTAAACCCCACACAAGAAAGAAAAGTAGAAATGACCACCGGAGGAGAACGAAGCGCCGGAATGCAAAACGGACAACGGGGAAAATGCTCGAATGCATGAGATGAACAAGTATGCAAATGCAATGCACGTGATGACATGAAAAGAGATGCACGAAAAAGAAAACAACACACGGAGACAAAGACCCAAACCCGAGAACTAAATATAACTTAGCGCCGGAGACGGCAAGAGTTGGATACAAATATGGAAAGTTACATCTTGGAAAGTTACATCTGGGGCGTTACAGCGGCGACGGAGACGAGGGCGGCGACGGGGACGGGGGCGGCGACGGCGACGGAGACGACGGAAAAAGAGGAAGAAACAGAGGGAGAGTGAAAATTTCGCAAGTGTTGTTTATATAGGAGGCACCTTTAGTACCGGTTGGAGCCACCAACCGGTACTAAAGGCCAGTTTAGGCCAGGCCAAGCGGCGGGAAGAGACCCCCTTTAGTACCGGTTGGAGCCAAGCCTTTAGTACCGGTTGGTGGCTCCAACCGGTACTAAAGGCCTCGCGCTGCCACCCCAAAGTTTAGTCCCACCTCGCCGGGCGAAGGGCAGCCGCACTGGTTTATAAACCCAGCCGCGGCTACCACTTCGAACTCCTCTGTATAGCAGGCTTGTGGGCCTAAAATCTGCGCGCTGCCTTGTGAGTCTATTGGGCCTTTAAGGCTTGTAGTTACACACCTGTGGCCTATCAGGCCCACAGGGCAGCGCCCCAATTTTTTTATAGTTTTTTTCCTTTTTGCTTTCTTTTCTTCTATTTATTTTTGCATAGTTTTTTGTATAGTTTTTTCTTTTCTGTTATATTTATTTTCTTCTATTTATTTGTGAGTAGTTTTTCATCTAGTTTGCCAAAATTCAACATTTTCAGAGTTCATTTTGTAGTGATTTTCAATTTCACGGTCATTTTGTAAACGATTGAAAAATAGAAAATATTTTTTTTCTTTTCTGCTTTATTTTTTCTTCTATTTATTTCTGAGTAGTTTTTTCTTTTCTGCTATATTTATTTTCTTCTATTTATTTTTGAGTAGTTTTTTATATAGTTTTTTCTTTTCAGCTATAGTTTTTCTTTGTTTTCTGCTATTTTTTCTTTTCTGCAAAACTTGATGGTCAAAGTCTGGAGTTATAACTTAAAAAAAAGAAATGTCGACGTGCAATTAGTTTTTGCCATAACAGAAGAAGTCCGGAGTTGTAATAAGTTATTAAAAATAAAAAAGAGGTGCAATGCTCGTTAATTTGCTTCAAGCCTTTCGGAATAGTGTAAACTGCACTGCGCATAGCTCCGTGCAGTCTACCGTATTCCTGAAGGCTTGAAGCTAAGCAATGTGAGCATTGATCCTCTTCTTCATCGTCTCTGCACTCAGGGCTTATAAACCGCTCCTAGTCCCTCTCACTTCGCGAGGTGGGACTAAAAAACAGCTTACGTCTGGTTCATCCATGAACCGGTACTAAAGGTGCTCGTGGGGCCCCAGCCTTACCTGACACAACCTCATTAGTACCGGTTCATGGTACGAACCGGCACTAAATGGTGATGGTGGGGCCATAGCCTGACCGGAGGCTGACACAGCCTCTTTAGGTACAAAAAATTACAAACTTTCTGTTAGTGCCCGTAGTTTTCAAATTTGAATAGTTTAAATTTTGAATTATTTGAAATTAGTGTGAATTTGTTTGCACATAAAATTTCTTCGCGTTTCAAATGCCAAAACACATAACTACCCTAACTATTACAGAGATTCCCCTCTCGGTGCGAAACACAGAAGAAAGTGATGATAGCTAGTGAAGCCGATCACATCCCAGATCTTTGGGTGTGAAACTTTTTCTTCGCGTGTGTCCCTTTGCGCCGTAACCATGGAAAATCTTCATCATTTAACGGGATGCTCGGGTCAATATTCACTGTGAATGGAGCAATTTCATCAAACTTTTCATAATCTTCTGACTTGTCTGTCTTGTCATCCACTCCCACGATGTTTCTCTTCCCAGAAAGAACTATGTGCCGCTTTGGCTCATCGTACGATGCATTCTCTTCCTTATCTTATCTTTTTCTTGGCTTGGTAGACATGTCCTTCACATAGAAAACCTGTGCCACATCATTGGCTAGGACGAATGGTTCGTCTGCATATGCAAGATTGTTGAGATCCACTGTTGTCATTTCGTACCGCGGGTCTTCCCTTACCCCGCCACGTGTCATATTTACCCATTTGCACCGAAACAAAGGGACCTTTAAACCACGTCGATAGTCAAGTTCCCATATGTCCTGTATATAACCATAATATGTTTCCTTTCTCGTCTTGGTTTCTGCATCAAAGCGGACACCACTGTTTTGGTTGGTGCTCTTCTTATCTTGGGCGATCGTGTAAAATGTATTACCATTTATCTCGTACCCTTTGAAAGTCATTATATTCGAAGATGGTAACTGGGACAGCAAGTACAGGTCATCTTCAATAGAGGTGTCATGCATGGTACATGTCTGCAACCAGCTGGCGAAACTCCTGGTTTGTTCACGTGTAATCCAGTCATCAGACCGCTCCGGGTGTTTGGAGCGTAGCAAATTCTTGTGTTCATCCATATACGGAGCCACCAAGGCGGAATTCTGTAGAACTATGTAGTGTGCTTCAGTGAGAGAATGTCCGTCCATACATATTATTTGTTCCCCTCCTAGCGTGCCTTTTCCATCCAGTCTACCCTTATGCCGCGATTCAGGAACACCAATCGACTTAAGGTCAGGAATAAAGTCAATACAAAACTCAATGACCTCCTCATTTTGATGGCCCTTGGAGATGCTTCCTTCTGGCCTAGCACGGTTATGAACATATTTCTTTCGATTTTTCTCCACTGCGACCCGTCAGCAGGTACTCTCAACTTTCCGTCTTTCTTACGGTCTTTTCTGTGCCATCGCATCGCCTTGGCATGCTCTTTGTTTTGGAACAAACGTTTCAACCGTGGTATTATAGGAGAATACCACATCACCTTGGCAGGAATCTTCTTCCTGGGGTGCTCGCCCTCGACATCACCATGCTCATCGCGGCTGATCTTATAGCGCAATGCACCACATACCGGGCAAGCGTTCAAATCCTCGTACTCACCGCGGTAGAGGATGCAATCATTAGGGCATGCATGTATCTTCTGCACCTCTAACCCTAGAGAGCAGACAGCCTTCTTTGCTTCGTACGTACTCTCAGGCAATTCGTTGTCCTTTGGAAGCATATCCTTTATCATTACCAGCAACTTTCCAAATCCCTTGTCAGATACACCATTCTCTGCCTTCCATTGCAGCAATTCCAGTGTGCTGCCCAGCTTTTTCTTGTAACCTACGCAATTCGGGTACAACAATTTTTTGTGATCCTCTAACATGCGCTGCAACTTCTTCTTCTCCAAATCACTTGCGCAGTTTCTCTTTGCATCGGCAATGGCCCGACCTAGATCATCAACGGGCTCATCTGATGCCTCTTCTTCAGCTTCTTCCCACATTGCCGGCTCAGCTTCTTCCCGCATTACCGGCTCAGCTTCTTCCCCCATTGTTGTATCATCGTATTCAGGGAACCCATGGCCAGGATAGTTGTCGTCGTCCTCTTCTTCTTCATTGTCTTCCATCATAACCCCTCTTTCTCCGTGCTTGGTCCAAACATTATAGTGGGGCATGAAACCGGACTCAAACAGGTGGACGTGAATGGTTCTTGACGTAGAGTAATTGCGATCATTCTTACAGCCAGCACATGGACAAGGCATAAAACCATCCGCCCGCTTGTTTGCCTCAGCCGCAAGCAGAAAAGTATGCACGCCCTCAATGAACTGGGGAGAGCATCGGTCATCGTACATCCATTGCCGGCTCATCTTCATTACACAACACCGAATAGACCAAATTAATACAAGTTCATACATAAAGTTCATACAACACTTAAATGCAACAAACAAATAACTCTCTAGCTAAAGCATTTAAATGCAATAACAAATGCGATCAAGATCGCAACTAAGGTAACAATTGATCCAACAGCATAATGATACCAAGCCTCACTATCGATGGCATATTTTCTAATCTTTCTAATCTTCAAGCGAATTTTCTCCATCTTGATCTTGTGATCATCGACGACATCGGCAACATGCAACTCCAATTCCATCTTCTCCCCCTCAATTCTTTTCAATTTTTCTTTCAAGTACTCGTTTTCTCTTTCAACTAAATTTAACCTCTCGACAATAGGGTCGGTTGGAATTTCCGGTTCACATACCTCCTAGATAAAAATATCTATGTCAACTTGATGGGCATAATTTGTCATAAACACGAAATGCAACAAATAGTTTTAAAAGAGAATATACCACATCCGAATCATAACAAGGACGAGGGCCGACGGTGACGGATATCAAAACCATGGCACTATGTATAACAAACAACATACGGGTAAGATAATTATTATACGAGTAACTATATATCCAAATCACACAAACATCATTTTTTTATATAAAATTTCATGAACAAGAGGCTCACCACAAGGTGGTGCCGGCGACGGGACGGTGCGGGCAATCGGCGGTGGTTACGACGGAGATTTAGAAGGCACTAAGTAAACCACACCTACATATGCAAACTAAGTGTTATTTTGACCTCAAACTGCATATAAATCAAATACTACCACATATAATTCCTCCCAAATTACTAAAACCCACAATTAATCACTATATAAACCAATGCAAGAGCTAATCTAGCAATGAGAGATGAAAGGACAAAGTTGCTAACCTTGGTGATCATTTGAATGGATGAGGGCCTGCAAATCTTGACAAATTTGGGGCAAATTTTGTGATGAACTCGAGAGGAAGAAGGGAAGAACAAAAGAGAGGGAGAGGGGAAAGGGGGAAGAACAGAGTGCGGGTGGACGAAGGATTTATATAGGACGACCTTTAGTACCGGTTCGTGCCACGAACCGGTACTAAAGGTGCTGGAAGGGCCACACTCTGACAACATCCTGCCACCACTCTCATTAGTACCGGTTCGTGGCATGAACCGGTGCTAAAGGTTTGCCACGAACCGGTACTAAAGATCTCCTCCCGGCTAGCCGTTGGAACTGGCACTAATGGACACATTAGTGCCGGTTCTGTTACAAACCGGGACTAATGTGTCTCACATTTGACCCTTTTTCTACTAGTGTTGACTCCCTTGGTTCCTTTTTCATACGCCTTATTGACAATGACTATTCCCAGGATGATGCGGAGGCCAGTCGTGCAGACCATGTAGAGGTAATCTCTCTTTCCTCCGATTCAGATCTTGTGCCGGTTCAAAAATTTCACCGTGCAGTTCGGAAAGTAAAATACTCTCACCCTCTTGCTCATTTGGATCCGGAATTTTCTTTGTAGACACATCAAACTGAAGGTCATCGCACAACCCGGCACAGTGGCCAGCAAGTCACTTCTTCCGGTTTACCGGATATACCAACCCAGAAGCATCGTCCAGAGGTTTCTTGTTCTCCCAAAAAATCTTATCCCTTGAAGGGTTGCTTCCGATACCCACTTAATCCGTCTGATTCGAATTACTAGGTGTCTTCCAATTCTTCATCTAGCGGTTCATCAACCACTCAAATGCCTCCCCTCAAGACCGTCCCTGGGTAAGTATACTGGCTTTAACTTTGTTTTCTTGCGCCGGTTTACCAACTGACCTCTTGTTTTAATATTATAGCGCCAAAGCCCGTCTGAGCAAGAAAGCAAGAACCAATGTCCCTACTGAAGAGGTTGAACCGGACAGAACTTCAGAAGGTGCTAATAGAGATGATGACATCGTCATTGATGTTCCTGTACCCCAAAGTCAGGATGCCTATGCTGAACCGCTAGAAGTCAACCCGTCCAGTCCTCGTGCTAATCCTCCAAGCCCAGCCAAGGTCGAAGATGTGCCAAGCCCGGCCAGGGACACTGTCAATCTGCCAAACCCATCAAAAGGTGGTGATGATGATGTTGTTATCACTGGTACTGGTCACCCTATCCCTGGTAACCTAGTTGCCTTGTCAAAACATACTGCCAAGGAGGAATTTGCTGCTATGGGCAAGGGGAAAGGGAAGAGTGATTTATCCAGCTTCATTAACCTTAGCGCCGAGGAGCTTCATTCCGGATTTTTAAACCACCTATACACAAGCCGAGATTATGAGGCCGGTTTGGTGAACTTAATGAAGGAACGCTATGAGGTAATCTTCAAAAACGCTTTGAAATTTGCTTTGTTTTGTATATCACCTCCATTGTAGCCCCCAAGGGCCGGTTTATCTCTTGAAGATAGACCGGGACTTCGAGATAAAGAACACTTCAACTGAGTAGCCCCCAAGGGCCGGTTTATCTCTTGAAGATAAACCGGGACTTTCTGTCCTTATTAATTGCCTTCACCTTTAACTGATCAATTGTGCATTAGCCCCCAAGTGCCAAGCTTAATACTTGTATTGAGCCTTGGGACTTTGAAATATCCGTTTTAAGAAGCAATCCACATTAGCCCCCAAGTGCCAAGTGTATAACTTGTTATGTGCTTGGGACTTTAACAACTTCATCATCTAACTTTTGCAGACCGATATAAATACCAAAGAATCTCAAATCGCCGATCTTCAAGAAAACATCAAGTCCCAGCAAGAAGAGACCTCTAAAGCCAAAGAGGAGCTAAAGGGCGCTTTGACAGCCATGGAACAATTGAAGGATGGCTTCAAAAATGAAGGTACCAACTGGGAAACTAATAAGGCTGCTTTATTGAAGCGGGCTAAAGACGCCGAAGCAGCTCTTAAACCGGTGGCGGAAGAGCTGACTGGGCTGAAACATCAAGTGAACGCCATGACTTCTGCAATTTTTGGTAAGTACTTTGTAATAGCCTGTTCTGAAATATCTTCAACTCTGGCGGTTTAACATTTAAATTCTTAAACCGTTGCAGGTAATCGCATTGCTCATCTACGCACAGATATGCAGATGAAGTTGAAGGCAGCTTACACTTGATTGAGCAACTGTATACTGGTGCACAACGAGTCATCTGTGCAGCTTCGTACAACAAACCGGCACCAACTTTGATCAAGGATACTTTGGCCAGGCTATCAATGACTCCTGCTCAGATAGAGGAGTTGAAGCGATCTGCTGCCAGGGCTGGTGCTTTGTTAGCACTGACTCGTTCCAAATCATGGATAGCTGACCTGGATCCAATTGATATTGCCAAGGGCTATCCGGATGAACAAGAAAATGGATCAACATTTGATAATGAAGCCCTCAAAGCCCTGACCAAGGAGATGGGTCCAGTAGCAAGTCAATTGGCTGAAGAGGTGAACTTGACTTCTCATCGGTCCTTCTATGATGCCAACAACCATCGAGTTGACACTGCTGTGAAAGAAGTGCAGAATCTTATTCCGCCCACTCGTAAGCACACTTATGCCCGTGACGTTGAACCGTCAAATCTTATAAGTGAAGAGGCCGTCTTTCAAGCTCTAACCTGGATTAACTAGACCACCGTTGACTTCCAGCCACTGGGTGGGGAGGAGGAGGTTGAACCGACACCTGAGGATCCATCAACTTCACGTCAACCTGGCGATGAATCTTAATCTGGCAATCAGGTTATTTTCACAGACTTTGTTCTGTGTAAGAACAATCATTATTTTGGGCCTCAAAGCGCCTTGTAATAGGCTAGTTTAAAATACTTTGATCTGCGGCACTAATACATGACTTTGTTTGATCCGCCATGATATTTGCTCTGCTTGATTATACACTTTGATAATTTCATGCGATCCCGATGTCTGCATAAAAAAATTGTCCGAGCGGTTTACCGCCGGACGGGTCACAACGCCCAATACAAAGCCTGGTTAATTACCAAAGCGGAATCAAAATATGAAATAAATCATACCTGTGATATTAAATCACTTAGTTGGTTTACCAACTTGGATTTGTAGTAAGGGTGAGAACCCAAATCTGGAGTATTGATAACTCTCACCATGCAGTGCTGGTGCATATGCTAAACCATACCAGATTGTGATAAACGCCGGATGATCATGCTGGCAACATGTAGTCAAAGCCAGTCCGGGTTATGAAACACCGGTTTGATAATAAATATGGTCTGGCAACTTGTAGCTGAAAGCCAAGCCGGGCTAACAAACACCGGGTTATTATGATGACTGAAAAGCCATACTGGGTCAATAGACACCGGTTCAAGATAAATTTTATCAAAGGGTAGAAACTTGGCAAAAAGCAAACAAAAACTGTGTAGTCGAGGCTTTTCAAGGGCTGTCAGGCCCAAATTCGAGGCTTTTCATGGGCTGCCAGGCCGCTGAGTTAAACCATTTTGCAAAGCCTTTTAAGATGGACCTCCAACTAACCAATCGTCATTTTAACTTTGACAAGTTCAGGGTCTGTATAAGATTGACTTGTCAAACGTTCTGCAGGTCGTGCCAGGATTACCTGGATAGGAGTGGCTTACTTGATGAAGGCAGGTTAACCCAGGGTTTTAGGTGAATACACCAGGCTTCTAAGCCGTGCTTGATAGCATATTACAAGGGTACTTTCAAACTCTTTGTTGCAGTGCACAAAGATCCCCCAAGTACCTTTGTGAGTTGTGCTCAATGGGTGCCTATGTTTGAGTTGTGCATAGCATCCAGACTCTCTTTGGCCCCTTGGGTGTGAAGCTCCCAAGCTGTATTGTGGCATGATAGCCAGTTTAACAGGTAGTACTCCGTTTTGTCAGCTGAAGCCCCCATGTAACCAAAAGATGTTTGAAGAAAATAGCAGAGGCCCAGCTTATAGCAAGGATGCCGGTTTATTATATTGATCATAATATATACATTGTCAAAATATGTACATAAGAGAAGCCTATGGCTGAAGTGTAGTAAGGCCGAAGGAGAGCTATGTTCCATGGCCGCCGGGTCTCCTCCTCAGAACTGCGTGAGTCGTCTCGAACGTCAATGAGGTAGTATGATCCGTTGTGCAGATTCTTGCTGACCACAAAGGGCCCTTCCCAAGGTGGGGATAACTTGTGCATATCGGTCTGATCCTGGATGAGCCGGAGCACTAAGTCGCCTTCTTGAAAGGTTCTTGTTTTAACCTGGCGGCTGTGATAACGCCGCAGGTCTTGCTGATAAACCGCTGATCGAGCCAAATCCATGTCCCGCTTCTCATCTAACAGGTACAGTGCCTCCTAGCGTGCTTGCTCATTGTCCGCTTCAACATAATTGGCAACCTGGGGCGAGTCATGACGAATATCACTTGGGAGGACGGCCTCTGCCCCATAAACCATGAAGAAAGGTGTATAACCCGTAGATCGATTTGGGGTGGTGTTTATGCTCCATAACACAGATGGTAATTCTTCCACCCAACAACCCGACGTCCGCTTCAAAGGAACCATAAGCCGGGGCTTGATACCCTTCAAGATTTCTTGATTAGCTCTCTCAGCTTGACCATTGGACCGGGGGTGAGCCACCGATGCTATATCAAGCCGGATGTGCTCTCTTTGAGAGAAGTCCTCCATCTCACCTTTAGAAAGGTTTGTGCCATTATCCGTGATGATGCTGTGTGGAAAGCCAAAGCGGAAGATAATCTTCTTGAGAAATTGAACCGTCGTAGCTGCATCACACTTGAGAAATTCAACTGCTTTGGGTGACTCTGATAACCTGACTGCTGCTGATTCCCTTGATTATTATGTTGGTTATTACCACCTTGGTTGTTCTGGTTACCCTGATTATTCTGAAATCCAGAGTTTGAACCGCCGCCACCATGAAAACCTGGACCTGAATCGCTCGACGGACCCTGATCATACCGGAAGAGATCAGAGTTTTTGAACTCCTTCATAATGAAACAATCCTTCCAAAGATGTGTTGATGGAACCTCCTTGGTCCCGTGCTTTGGGCAGGGCTGGTTTAATAGACGCTCCAGATTCATACCTCCACCGCGCTGGGGCGGTTTACCTTTACGATGCTGCATATTGGTGTTAGCCACAAAATCTGAATTATCTGCTTTGCGCTTACCATTATTCACATGGCTCGCTTGGTTGTGCTGATGTCCCTTTGCACCGCCGTTCTTCTTTCCCTTCTCTGGTTTCTCCTCATCAGAATCGGGATCCTTGGTATTATCAGAATCGGCATATTTAACCAAGGCTGACATAAGTGTTCCCATGTCATTGCAGTGGCATTTGAGCCGTCCCAACTTCATTTTTAGTCACTTAAACCGGCAATTACGCTCCAGTGTTATGATTGCTTGGCCAGCATTAATCCGGTCTGACGAATGCAAAACTTCTGAAACCTAGCGCACCCAATGAGTTGTTGACTCGTTCTCTCCTTGAACACAGGCATCTAGATCCACAATGGACATAGGTTGTTTGCACGTATCTTTGAAATTGGCTATAAACTGGGCCTTCAACTGGTCCCATGACTCGACGGAGTTGGCTGGCAGGTTCTTCAACCAAGTGCGGGTTGTCCCTTCCAACATCATTGTGAAGTATTTTGCACAGGCCGCTTCATCCACATCCAGCATCTCCATTGCCATCTCATAACTTTCAACCCACGCCTCAAGTGGCTGATCAGCGGTGTAATTAGGCACCTTATGTGGACCCTTGAAATCCTTGGGCAGTCGCACATTACGGAGAGCCAGAATGAGACATGGTACTCCCCAGGAACTGAAGGCAAGCCCGGTGCCTCGGTCTACTGACGCTGCTGGCTGAACCGGGGCGGGTTGATAACGACCCGCATAGTGCGCTGCTAAAGCGGCCTCCCTTCATGCTCTACCATTATCCACCACATCCTGAGCATTTACCTCACCGTGCGCCGGATTGGGTCCTTGAGGGACATTACAGCGCCACGCACTGCTGGACACCTCTGGTTCATCTATGTGCCTGCTATAGCTTTTGCTCGGACGGGGGGTTGTACGAATCATGTCTCGGCTGTATGAGTAAGCCTGCTGCTGCACCATAGCAGTCTGAAGAAGATCCCTGGCCTGCCGTGTCTCAACCGCCGCTGGCGATTCACCCTCCATCGGAATAGCTGCCAGCCGGGATGCTGCTGCTATCATGTTATCCAAAGGGGTAGAGAAGTGACCCGGCGGGGGTGTTGTGTACCGCGGCGGGTTGTCGGTTCATCGGGGTGGACCCATCACCTGAGGTTGATCCAGCGCTCCGGTCCTTGGCACGACAGTCCAGTTTACTGCTGCCGGGTTGCTAGTTCCTGCCTCTGGCATATTGAAGAGATTCATCGCATTGTAATCCATCAGCAAGCGAGACTGATGTCTCCTCCTCAATACTTCATTCGAGGCGTTCTGATCCAGCAACAGTCGATAATTCTCGGCTTGAATCCTCGGCGCCTGGGCATCTAAAGTGGCCCGTTCCTCTGCCATCCTGGTTTCCTCAGCTGCCAAGTCTTCCTTGGCCTGAGTTATCTGATCCCGTAGTTTAGTGACCTCTGCGTTATGCCGATCTTGAGTCTCCGGGGTAACTGTTGTGGCCAATAACGTCGTCCAGGCATCCAACAAACCGGATAGAACTTGAGCCGGCCGGCGCGCTGGGCCTCCTGCCCCCGCTGCTGGTCCGGAACCCAATGCCGCCGCAGTAGAATTTTGCAAGGTTGGCTGTGTACCGGCCATGAAGATTGCGACTCATTTTGGCAGTTCAAGAAATTCCGGAATACTAGTGCCATCGGAATACCCTTCGAACACACCGTCATGAACTTGGTACAGGGACTCGGTTTCATCGGTAGATGACTCGCCATCGGAATAAACGGCCGTCTCACCTTCGGACACCGGTTCAGATTCGATCCCATGGACACATCCTACGAACGCATGCTTCATGGCAGGCTGAATCCGGGTGGGACTTGCACGCTGAGCCGTCTCGACGAGGTTGGTGCAGATGTCCGGCTCAGGGCCCGGTTCGCCGATCTTGCCGATGAAAACATGAATTCCACCAAAGGGGACCCGGTACCCGTACTCAATTGAGCCGGCCTCGGGGCCCCATCCTGCGTCGTCGATATAGAGCTTGCCGCGACGACTCTTGGTTATCCGGCCAACCGTGTACCCTTTGAGTCCTTCAAAGCTGCCCTTCAAGAACTCAAAACCATCGTGCGATAGCCCCACGGTGGGCGCCAACTGTCGTGGAAATATCACGTCAGATGTCCTCATGAAAGGACTTAGTCGTGGAGCCATCGGACGGGTTAGCTTGAAGGGGTTAAACCGGACAAAGGACACGAGAGTTTTATACTAGTACGGCCCCTTATGATGAAGGTAAAAGCCTATGTCTAGTTGTGATGGAATTATTGGGGTTTCGATTACCAGGGAGCAAACACGCTTTGCCTGGCTTTCGAGTTGTTGTTTCTTGTCCCTGAACCGCCGCCGGGTCATCCCTTTATATACACAGGTTGACGCTCGGCCGGTTTGCAGAGTTCCGAGGCCGGCTCATACAAGTGGCCGGCTCGGTCTCTGCCTCCCTAACTTACAATACAAGTTATACAACTATGGCAGTTTACCACTATGGGCCCTAATCCGCCTTTGGGTTTTGGGCCTCTAAGCTTCATCAGTAAAGCGCCATCTTCCTGGTCTTCATGGGTTTCAATGTAGTTGAGGGTGAACCGGCCCCTCCTGGGCGGTTTACACTCAGTAGTTGCATCCCCAACAGATAGTGTGATCAAAGCATATGGTTTTATATAGACTTTTGGAGAAGCCTGTATGTACAAGAAAGTGAGTGGAAGCTTTGTAGCATTTCTAATATTATATGTGGATGACATATTGTTGATTGGAAATGATATAGAATTTCTGGATAGCATAAAGGGATACTTGAATAAGAGTTTTTCGATGAAAGACCTGGGTGAAGCTGCTTACATATTGGGCATCAAGATCTATAGAGATAGATCAAGACACTTAATTGGACTTTCACAAAGCACATACCTTGATAAAGTTTTGAAGAAGTTCAAAATGGATCTGTCAAAGAAAGGGGTCTTGCATGTGTTACAAGGTGTGAAGTTGAGTCAGACTCAATGCCCGACCACTGCAGAAGATAGAGAGAAAATAAAAGTCATTCCATGTGCTTCAGCCATAGGTTCTATCATGTATGCAATGCTGCGTACCATACCTGATGTGTGCCTTGCTATAAGCATAGCAGGGAGGTACTAAAGTAATCCCGGAGTGGAGCACTGGAAAGCAGTCAAGAACATCCTGAAATACCTGAAAAGGACTAAGGATATGTTTCTCATTTATGGAGGTGACAAAGAGCTCGTCGTAAACGGCTACGTCGATGCAAGCTTTGAAATTGATCCGGATGACTCAAAGTTACAAACCGGATACGTATTTTTATTGAATGGAGGAGCTGTCAGTTGATGTAGTTCCAAGCAATGCATCGTGGCGTGATCTATGTGTGAAGCGGAGTACATTGCTGCTTCGGAAGCAACAAATGAAGGAGTTCATATCCGATCTAGGTGTCATACCTAGTGCATCAGGTCCAATGAAAATCTTTTATGATAATACTGGTGCAATTGCCTTGGCAAAGGAATCTAGATTTCACAAGAGAACCAATCACATCAAGAGGCGCTTCAATTCCATCTGTCATCAAGTGTCGAAAGGGGACATAGAGATTTGCAAGATACATATGGATCTAAATGTTTCAGACCCGTTGACTAAGCCTCTTCCACGAGTAAAACATGATTAGCACCAAAGCTCCATAGGTGTTAGAATCATTACTATGTAATCTACATTATTGACTCTAGTGCAAGTGCGAGACTGAAGGAAATATGCCCTAGAGGCAATAATAAAGTTATTATTTATTTCCTTATTTCATGATAAATGTTTATTATTCATGCTAGAATTGTATTAACCAGAAACTTAGTACATGTGTGTATACATAGACAAAACATATTGTCCCTAGTATGCCTCTACTAGACTAGCTCGTTAATCAAAGATGGTTATGTTTCCTAACCATAGACAGGTGTTGTCATTTGATGAATAGGATCACATCATTAGGAGGAGGATGTGATGGACATGACCCATCCGTTAGTTTAGCATTATGATCGTTACAGTTTCATTGCTACTGCTCTCTTCATGACTTATATATGTTCCTCAGACTATGAGATTATGCAACTCCCGAATACCAGAGGAACACTTTGTGTGCTATCAAACGTCACAACATAATGGGTGATAATAAAGATGCTCTACTGGTGTCTCTGAAGGTGTTTGTTGGGTTGACATAGATCGAGATTAGGATTTGTCACTCCGTGTTTCGGAGAGGTATCTCTGGGCCCTCTCGATAATGCTCATCACTATAAGCCTTGCAAGCATTGTAACTAATGAGTTAGTTGCGGGATGAATTATTACGGAACGAGTAAAGATACTTGCCGGTAACGCGATTGAACTAGATATGATGATACCGACGATCGAATCTCGGGCAAGTAACATACCGATGACAAAGGGAACAACGTATGTTGTTATGCGGTTTGACCAATAAAGATCTTCGTAGAATATGTAGGAGCCAATATGAGCATCCAGGTTCCGCTATTGGTTATTGACCAGAGATGTGTCTCGGTCATGTCTACATAGTTCTCGAACCCGTAGGGTCCGCATGCTTAACGTTCGATGACGATATGTATTATGAGTTATATGTTTTTTTATGACCGAAGTTTGTTCGGAGTTCTGGATGAGATCACGGACGTGACGAGGAGTTTCAAAATTGTCGAGACATAAAGATTAATACATTGGACGGCTATATTCGGACACCGAAAGTGTTCCGAAAAAGTTTCGGATAAAACCGGGGTGCCGGAGGGTTACCGGAACCCCTCGGGGGAACTAATGGGCCACATGGGCCTTGGTGGATAGAGAGATGGGCGGCCAGGGCAGGTCGCGCCCCCTCCCCCTTGGGTCCGAGTTAGACTAGGGAAGGGGGGTGGCGCCCCCCTTTCCTTCTCCCTCTCCCTCTCCTTCCTTCCCCCTCTCTCCCTCTTGGTGGAATCCTACTAGGACTAGTAGTCCTAGTAGGACTCCCCTTGTGGGGCGCGCCCTAGGAGGGCCGGCCGGCCTCCCCTTGCTCCTTTATATACGGGGGCAGGGGGCACCCTAGAACACACAACTTTCTCTTCCAATCATGTGTGGTGCCCCCTTCACAGTTACACACCTCGATCATACCATCGTAGTGCTTAGGCGAAGCCCTGCATCGGTAGCATCATCATCACCGTCGCCACATCGTCGTGCTGACGAAACTCACCCTCGTCCTCAATTGGATCAAGAGCACGGGGGATGTCATTGAGCTGAACGTGTGCGGAACGCAGAGGTGTCGTACGTTCGGTACTTGATCGGTTGGATTACGAAGAAGTTCGACTACATCAACCACGTTATTGAAACGCTTCCGCTTTCGGTCTATGAGGGTACGTGGACACACTCTCCCCTCTTGTTGCTATGCATCACCTAGATAGATCTTGCGTGATCGTAGGAATTTTTTTAAAATTACCGCGTTCCCCAACAGATGGGGGGCGGGACGTGGGAGGGTTTGTGCAGAAATGGCGCCAAATGCGCTGGGCCGTCTGGTTTGTCCGTTTGTCCCAAACAGACGCACTCGGACAGGATGGGGTCAAGCAGTGGAGTTGGCTTAAGTACTCTTAGTTGGACCTCTGTAATGAGAACCCCATTCCTCTTGGTGTAATTTTTTTATGAAAGTAAATTCTACTCCCTCCGTTCCTAAATATTTGTCTTTCTAGAGATTTCAACAAGTGACTACATACGGAGCAAAATGAGTAAATCTACACTCTAAAATATGTTTATATACATCCGTATGTGGTAATCATTTAAAATCTCTAAAAAGACAAGTATTTAGGCTGGTTGTAATGGTAGTATCATAACTAGTATCATGCATGCCAACTAGGCAATTTTGATGAGGTGTCATAGCATTAAAGGAAGAAAGAGAGGGTGTAGTATCATATCATGATACCGTATCATATTAAATGTTATACTACTTTGTGTCATGCATGACAATAAATAGAGTACTACATAATACTAATATATGATACTATGTATTAGGAAGGTAGTATTATACACTAGTATCATATGCATGATATTAGGAACGGAGGGAGTACTACTTTCACGTCCTTTCCCGGTTGCTTGTCGATGTCTATCCACGTGTGCATTTGTGCTTGAACCAGTTTCAGAGCTCGCCAAGGAGTGTGACGAAGTAAATGCGGCCTCCTTGGGTTTAGCGAAATTGTTCGGATGAGAACGACGGACTGCTGGCTGCATGGATATGGATCGGGTCAAGATAAGAAAGTGGTCTTCCCGCAAAAAAAAAAAGATAAGAAAATGGTCACGTTTACGTCCGTGTCCTTTCCCGGCTGCTTGTCCGCCTCCGCACGCTTCGAAGCGACCGACCGAGCCAATCTCGTCGTCACGGCACCACGCCGGCGCATATGGCTCCTCGTTTCCCCTCCCGGCCGGCCGGGCATCGCCATCGCGAAACCGTGCATAGATCCAAGAAGAGGCAACGACCCGAAAACGGCTTATACGCAGCTGGGGTGGCCGTGTCGGTATGGCGTCGCTTCATGGGTCAATGCCCACTGTATCTCGTTCGCTTTCCCGTGCACATTCTGCACATCACCATCGCCGTAGCACTAAAAAGACCAATGGTAGGAAATGCACCGGAGAATCAACCATGTTTCCGCACATTGGTGAGCCTTTGCCCTTTTAATCAATAAAATATATGCTATACACATAAAAAAAATCACTGAAAACTACATTCAAATGTGAATCCAACATTATAACTTTCGATGACATGCATTAAGATTTTGCACGTCAAGTATGTGGTCAAATTTTATCCCAAAATACAATGAAAATTAGTAAATCGGGACGGAGGTAGTATTCATCATGTATTAAAGATGTTTATCACATATATGAAAATAACTGATGCCGATAACGCCCGGACGTTCGGTCTGGGAGCTCCCCAGATCTAAGGATTTGTTCGCTACCAGGGTGAGCATCGATCGAAAGAACCAGTTCGCCATGAGAGGAGCCCCCCCCCCCCCCCCCCCACACACACACACACAAACACACAGAACGCGGACACCCCCAGCATCGCTCCCGGCCTCTGCTGTGACTTAAAAAAGAAAAGAAAAGACCAGCATGGCCCATTTTGTACTTTGACTAAAAGGCATACTTTGAGCTGTGAAGAAAGCCCAGATTTTGCCATGGTATGAAAAAAGATTGCCATTAAAAGGGGACAAAAAAACTCAGTGGTGCAAACCAAAAATTGCCATTCGTCTTTCACAAACCAAATTTTGCCATGGATAAAAAGATCTTTGTTTATGCAATGGCTCGAAAAGAGAAAAGTCATGGCAATTTGCATTGTACGTAGTGGAAAACATGTGGACAAAAAATCCCGTGAAAAAAAGATGAAAGTGAAATTTGCCATGGCGTTAAAAGTAAAAAAATTGGAAATGGACCATGAAACTTTAAATTTCCATGACAAAAAAAGGAAGAACTTGCCATGAAAATATTAAAGCATAATGGACATGTATGTAGAAGTAAATTTGCCATGGCAATATTAGTAATTTTGACATGGCAAATAAAAAGTAAAAATTGCCATGGCAATAATAGTTAAATATTTTTCATGTCAATATAGATAATTTAGCCATGGAAATAAATGTAAATTGCCATGGAAAATAAAGAGTAAAAATTGCCATGGCAATAAAAAAGTTAAATTTATTGCCATGGTATTTTACTATATACATGAAGACACAAAAAAATGTGGATTGAAAATTGCCATCATGTAGAACACAAGAAATGTACCATATATTGTTTGGTGGTAATTGCCATGTTTCATGAAGGAAATGTACCATGGTCCCATGAATAAGCAAAATTTCCCATGAAAAAAATAAAAGTTTGGGTCAGTTCAATATGGTTGTTCTTCCAACATCATAATCTCAATGTTGTTTTATGATCATCGTTACACTTAACGATATCCTAAGATCCAGAAAACATGATCACCAACAACACTTGAGCTAATCCTAGAGGCGAGACTAGGAACCTTTTGTTTACCGTTTATTATTCCACATGTGCATATGAGTTTTGCACTGAATCGCATATTCCAGGCTAATAGCAGTTATAACATAGAATATGAACTCTATAATTTTGAATATGAAAATATAATAATATAAATATTATTGTCTATAGGGCATATTTCCAACAGCCCGATGACAGAGTGGAGGAGTTGCGTTGCCGGGGATGGTGAGTTCCGCATGGCGCGAGGTGTGGAGCTGTATCGTTGGGCGGCGGCGAAAATGGGAGCTGGGCGGCAATGAATTGGAACTGGAGAGAGTGAGGATGTGGTGGGGAGAGAAGGGGTAAGGAGGAAACATATGCGTTTGTTTCGATCACGTGTCACACCGAACGACTTTGAAAAATGGCGTGGCATTGGATTTGTTCCGTGATTCGTGCTAAGAAATCGTATGGTAGTTGCAGTGTTCGGGATGATTTGCAAAAACCTGCCACATTCGGGATTTTTAGATTTCTTTAAAAGGTTACTGAGTTTTCAAAAATCACGCATCGTATATCTGAAAATATATATTCATAAACAGACGTGAGTTATATTTTATAAATGAAAAAAAGAACAGGAAAAAGGAAAAAGGTAAAATAAATGGTTCTGTTTGAAAGATCCGGCGGGAAAAAGGAGAATTCATGGGCCGGTCCATTGTGTACACCCATGTGTCTTTGTTCAAACAGTTGGAGGCAGTGGGCATCGAATAGAAGGATTCACAGTGCCCCTAACTGGGGTGAATCCTATTTGCCGCCCGTGTGCGGCAAGCGGACGCATCGAAGCTAGCGAGCGACGCACGTACGCTGGCCCACTTCAAGCCAGCAGCTGGTTTTGAGAACTTCTAGAAGGTTCATTGAACCAGGGTTTTCCTTTTTTTTCATGATTTTCATGATTTTTTCTTTTTCGTTTTTCGTTTTTGCCTTTTTCTTCTATTTTTCCTGTTTCTGTTTGTGTTTTTTAGAAATTCAAAATCTTAAAAAAAGTTCAAAAATTAAGTATTCTTTAAACTTTTAAAAAATGTTAAAATTCTAATTTTATTCACGATTATTTTTATAAATCTTTCAGATTTTATTCACCTTTCAACAAAAAAACAATCATCGCACTGAGAAAAATGTTTAACGTTCATTGAAATGTTTTTAACTGTGTACAAAAAAGTGTTCATCATGCACAGAAAATTTGTTTAGCTTGTATTTGAAAAAAAATGTTCACCATATTTTCTAAAAAACTTACAGTGTCTATTTTAATAATGTTCACCGTATACTAAAAAACTGTTCAGTGTGTATTTAAAAATCATTTTTCAAATTGGTACATTGTTCAAAAAGATTGTTTGGAATTTGAAATTGGTTTCATTATTTGGAAATATTATCAGCATTTTTCCGAAAATATGTTATCACCCTTTCCCAAAAAAATTGTCGCATATCTGCCATTGTACTCTATTGTTAGTGCTACGTTTTTGTCACAATCAGTCGACTACCTAGCAATGTTTCTGTTCGTCTTGAGGTCGGGACTTTCATATCCGCTCGAGGCATGCTAATGGGCCGGCCCATTCTGCGCGCCCCTTCAGCGAAAGCTGGGCTATTGGACGCACACGGGCGTCCAATAGGAGCTCTCACTAACTGGGCAAGTGTATACAGTATTAACAGTGTTCATAAACTAAAAAAAATCACCCTAAACCCTTGTTAACACTATATATAGCCGACCGGGCAAGTTGCAGGGAGCTCCTCGTCAGCGCTTAAGGCGCCCGATGGCGCTGCATCGCAGGCTCCATTGCCCGACTCACTTTATCGCTTGTTTTCGTTTTCCTTGCATTGACACACATTGACTATCGCATTGACTATCGCTGTACGGCGCGCGCAAAGTTGACTTTCGCTGGACGGTGAACTGCTCGTCTATTTTTTCTCTACCCTAGAAAAATCGGGAACGATTGGTTAAAAAACTGGTTATGTTATTTTTTTAAAAATTTCATGATATGAAATGTGCTCACGAATTAGAAAAAGTTCACAGTTTTAAAATTGTTCATAAACTCAAAATAGTTCACAAATTAGAAAAAACTTTGTGAATTTTAAATTTCATGAATACAAAAAATCACAAATTTATAAAAAGACATGATTTACAAAAATAAAAACAAACAAAAAAGAGAAGAAAAGAGGAGAAAAACCATAATGAACCGAATAAGAAAAGAGAGAAAAGAAAAAACTACGTGCGTTACCAAATACTCCCTCCGTTTCAAAATAAATGACTCAACTGGGGAGTAGAACCTTCACAAAACCAGCTGGGGAGCTCAACCTTACCCTCTCTTAGAACAACTCTAGCGGATACGCTAAAACTCTGTACCACAAATTTCGTTTGAGGGATCCTGTAAAGGGAATTTGCGGTACCGCGGACGGCACGACAGATAGATCCACTTAAAGCATACTGCGTATTTAAACTTCAATTCGCGCCACGATAGTTCATCACCGGAGTTCATACATTCAAACATACAAAAACAAAAACATAGTAGATCAAACTAATCTGGAACTAGTTCATGGCTTGAGTTGAGGTAGTACTCGGTCGCCGACTGGTAGAGAACGTTGGTGAGCTCGTACTCCTACGCCGCCTCGACCTGTTCGACGGCGCCATCTTCACCGGCCGCCACAACGTCCTTCGCGGCGGCGACCTCAGTCTCTGCCTGGCAGAGCCTCTTGGTGGTTGGCCGAAGAGCCTCTCCGCACTGGTCAAAGCGAACCCACGCGCCCCGGTTGTTGTTGCAGGAGAGCGCGCTGCGTTCGTGCGCCTGCTTCAAGCACCACGGCTCGACAACGGGTCAGCTGGAGCTGCCAGCCTCCGCATTGTGCTGGGCGCGCTTGTGCGGCGGTGACCTATTGCGGCCCCCATGCTCGCGACCTCCGCCGGCCATGGATCTTCAAGAAATGGATGCGTGCGTGTGGGAACACTTGCCGGAGAAGTGAGATTGGACGCCTGAGTAGGAGGATTGCGGCGCAGGGGGTGGGGAAACGGAGGATGCGAACCATCCGATAAATATAGCGGCGGAGGGGGTAATATACGGGCCGCCTGTATTATTTTTATGGGCCGGACCATTTTTAACGGACCTATTCGGGCCCGAAAACTCGCAAAACCTGTAAAACGCCCGGAATTATAGGGCCGACGAGGTTTTAGCGGATCTGCTAGAGTTGCTCTTACATGGCCCTCCCACTTATTTTGTTGTGTGTGTGTGCCATGTACCGCAAAAAGCATGAAAGCACTATATTTATGCATTGCTTTTTGCGACGCGGTGACTGGCATCGCCTGAGAGGAGCTGGTACTGGGTCGACACAGTAACCATGTAGTCTCGTCACACAAACGTCTTTTCTTTATATTATGAAAAATATGAAATACATATATGATGAGAATACAATTTTGTTATTTTTAAATGTGTTTAGTTCACATTTAAAACATGTAAAAGCTCTGTGAAAAAATATCCGCTCAAGTTTAGAAAATATCTACAATTCAAAAAAAAAGTATTATGTTCATTTCAAAATGTTTGCACATTTCAAAAAGATTAATTTGGTATTTAAAAAATGTTTTGCAATGTAAAACAGTGTTCTTATGATTAAATTAGAATCAAATCAAGCACAAATCAATTCAAGTTGCCAAACCAAATGAAGAACTTGCCAAATATTTGGAAGGTGCAATGGCTATAATCCAAACAAGAACAACTTGCCAATTTTTTGGTCATGCCAAAAATTTGGTTGGGCAAGTTGGATTTAAAATAATGTTCAGGCGTTTCAAGCAGTATGTCTATTATTTTTTCTTTAAAATATTTATCCAGTGTAAAAACAAAGTTCACATAATTCAAAATAACATGTTTTGTATAATAAAAACTGTTCCAATGTGTATTTAAATAAATGTTTAGCCCCTATTCAAAGAAATGTTTAAAAATAAGTATTTAAAAAATGTTAATCATGTATTTCAAAATGTTAAATGTATATAAAATGATGTTTTAGATGTAGATGATAAATGCACAATGTTTCTGGGGAAAAAGAAGACATCAAAACATATATTTGCAAAAATGTTAACCATATATTTGAAAAATATTAAATGTGTACCACAAAAGTTCTACTGTATACGAAAAATGTAAAATGCATACATGTGGTGAGAAAAAACCCTGGAGCAAACCGAAGAAAGACGGTAAAAACCAAAGAAAGAAACAAAGAAAAACCAAAGAAATAGAATAAGGAAACCGTTGAAAAACCAATGCAAACGTGTTCTTGATTTACATTTTTAGAACAACAAAATCTATGAAGTATATGACAAAATGATGTATAAAAGTCAAAACATTTGAACTAAACTTAATGTGACATCAACTTTAACAAACATGTGAAGCATGAACTATTTATTTTTTGTTCCAAGCAACCAAACACATATACCGTCCATGACCATATAACAATTAATACAAAATTTTAACTTGTCTCTGACGTGCATGATTTGATTCCCCAGAGAAAATTACATGCACAACTTGAAGAGGTGGCATGGCTTGCATGGATATATGAATGCAAAGTAGTAACTTACGACTACATGCATGACTTGTGGATGTCCCACAATTTTGATCAGATGACTATTCAGAATTGAGGTGATGTGAAAGCACGCGTATGGAGAGAAATCTAGTGATGGGGCTAGCTATGTAGATATAAAAGATTTTTTTTGTTTTATGTTTTTTCCAGTGTTTAGTACATCACATGAGGTTTTTTATGTGACAGATGAAACAATATCTTTTGAGAAGACTGTTTCTTTTCTTAGAACATGGACGTCTTTCTTTGAAGGTAAAAGGAAGAACATTTTCACATACAAACATAAAACCACATATGTACACCTTTTGTTAATCGTTGATATACATGACAAATTACTGTGGAAAACATGAACATTTCATTTCAAGCATAAAAATATTTTCATGAAATCACATGAACACTTTTTTGCTTATACGTGAAATTCTATTTCATGCAACACCTGAACACTTTTTTGTTCATATACAAGAACTTTGTTGAAATTTGTAACATGTGAACCTTATTGCACTCAACGTTTGTAAAATTCGATATATGAGATTAGTAAAATAAATAAATTTTCCAAAAAGAATTGTACAAAAGAAGAAAATGTAGTTGAGAACAGAAAAATTTGTGGCCCATTTAGAAAAACATTGTAGGTGAGCTGGGACTCCATCTTGCAGTATGCGGTATATAGGGGTTCCCTGCTGATATTATGAAAAGTGAAATTAGAGATAATAGCCACTATTATCTGAGCTAAAATGATGTGAAATCACTAAATTTGGGGATATCTAGCAGCGTAGTTCAGGGAGAGGTGGCCGGAGGCAGGGTGGGTGGCAAGTAGGGAGTTCATGGCGAGGCCGAAGCTAGGCGTGAGTGCGGCTTGTCAACGCGGTCGACGCAGGCGATAATGTCGGCGCCGAGTTACATCATCGGTGTTCGATTAGGTAGTAATTTTCATGTTTCTCTTATGAATCCATTAAAATTATTACACAAACGCACAACATCTACTGAAAATTGAACGACTCAAAGTCACGATGGACATATACACGACTCATGATGTTGTGCTGGCTCAATATTTCAGAGGTGCTCACAGGCCTGAGATTTTTGGAGGACCCGTGGCAAGACTAAAACTCAGAGCCCTTAATATAGACATCATACGAATAACAATGAAAATACGTATACATGAAATATTATCAATAACATTTAAATGCATCCAAATCCAGTATGATATTAAATAATTTTTGTATATATTATCTTCAAATTTTCTTCTAACATATCTAGACTTATCGAAGTAGTGAAAGCACCAATATTTCTTGAAAAATTATGTACATCTCTGCGCTATGATTGTACCAAGCCATCCACAATTTTCTTCCTTTTCCTTTTATCGTTACCAGATGCATACTTTCTTTTGGATGACATGATAAGACGCAATGGTGAAAATAAATATATTTTTGCATCAATTGATGAATTGTGCCACCGTGCCAACTACATTCAGGGTGTTGAGTATATTGATTAGATTGGAAACATAAGTTAGACTAGGAATTATTCTGGCTTGCCTCGTACTCCAAGTAAATCATGTACTCCTATATATATACTCACGAGGCTCAAGCAATACAACAAACTATTCCACCAAACCCTAACCGCCCGTCGCTTCCGCTCCATACGCCGTCCCCGGAGCGGTCGGTCTCCATGATCGCCGCCGGGGGCCGCGCCGCCCGTATCTAGGGTTCGTCCGGCGGTCGTGTTGACCGGCTGCCCTAGAGTCTTTTTTCCGACCCTCTGATCCGAGTTTTCTCTCTCTCTCGTCGGCCGTTTTGATCGGCGTTTTTCTTTTTGATTTTCTGATCTAATCTTAATCGGTTTGCATCGCCCGTCACCGCCGTCGACCCCCGTGCGTCTCTACTCCAATCCCGACGCGATCAGCCGACGTCTCCTCTGACCTGGCAGCCACGGGCGCCGAGGCGGCCCGTTAGGGCCATCTGCTGTCCGCACGTCGGTTCGCCCGTCGCCCTGTGTCGGCCGTCACCGCCCTGCTCCGATCGGGAGACCTGCATCGCCCCGAACCGGCGGCCTCGCACCATGCGATGGCCAATCATAGTCGTCGCTTGCGCGAGCGGCCCGCCCATCGATCCACGTCACCCGCCTCCGCCGCGTCAGCACGGCGGCCCGGCAGTTTACCTCGCCGGCCTCGCCCTCGGTTGCGTCGGGACTGCTGCGTCAGGCTCGTCGACTGCCTCAACTCGGGCGCCGCTGCTCCGTTGGTCGCTCGGGCCTCGCTGCCCGGGCATCGATGCTGCTTTGGCAGCCCGGGTGCCGGTGCTGACAAGCTCGTCCGCATGACATCCCATGCCATCCGTTGTCGCCGGTCTCATCTCGGACTCCGCCGCCACCTCGCCTCCACCGAACGGCGTTCCTGACCTCGCGCGCGATCGGCTTGATCACCCGCTCGCCGCTGCGATCCGCCTCATCTACGCTGCGCGACCGACATGGCCCGTCGGTTATGTGTGCCTCCGCAGGTCCCGTGAAGATCGTCTCTGAGTACAGCGCGCCCCTCCACCGTCGAGCAATGGGCTATCGTTACCTCGCCCCGTTGGGCCGCAGCGCCACCGCCCCGTGGTTCTCCTTGCGGCTGCATCGACTCGCGTGTCGCTGCTGTGTCGTCCCTACGGGCCGTAGTTCCGCGATACGCGGTCCCAGATGCCGCCCCGAGGCCGTCCCCGCGGTTGCACTAGCCTGCGCTTCGCCACTGCACTGCCCCTTCGGGCAGTAGCATCGCGGCCCGTGGTCCCCGCCGCCGTCCGGAGGTCTTCCTACCGTCGCCCCGACCTGCCTGCCGCCGCTGCGTTGCTCCTCCAGGCCATAGTGCCGCGGCCCGCAGTCCACTCCGCCTCATCGCGTGTCGACCTTCCTGCCGTCGCCCCGACCTGCCTGCCGCCGCTGCGTTGCTCCTCCAGGCCATAGTGCCGCGGCCCGCGGTCCACTCCGCCTCATCGCGTGTCGACCTTCTATGGTATGTGCCGTGTCGTCTCCCTTGGCACGGGAACGCCACCATCCGCGCCGGTCTTTGTCACATTGTCAGGGTTCTTCGCCTACTTCGAGCATCGCCGCCACGCTCCTAACCTAGCCGCCACCGCCGCCGCGGCTACCCCCGTAGCCGCCGCAACCGCCCGTCCACCCCCTTCATCTTCGTTTAGCACCAGCCCGTCGCCAGCGTCGCCGTTATCTACCCCGACCGCTTCATCTACTCCGACAACCATGGGCGACATTGGCCCCGCGACGATTGGCGCCGCAACTGTCGTCGAGTCCTTCTGTGCTGACCTCTCCGACTTATTCGACATGGCGTACAGCTCGTGCAGGTTCCAGTCTACGCATGCTCGGTGCTGGCAACACCGCCGCGTGCCTTCGTCCACGACGTGTCCCCGGGCCTGGCAAGCCTGGTGCGGCGCTTCGTCAACTTCGTCTTCGTCCGTCTACGCATGCCCGGTGCTGGCAACACCGACGCGTGCCTTCATCTACGATGTGTCCCCGGGGTTGGGAACCTCGACGCGACGCGTCGTCAACATCATCTACTTTCTGGCGCACCACTACTTCGACATCACTGCGCCCATGACTAACTCGGCGCCTCCTTGCGCCCGTGGCTCCACGACGACTTCCTCGACACCGGCCACCCCGACTCGACATCGACCACTGCATTCTTCGCACGGCTACCTCGACCACGGCTCCACTACCCACACTCTCGGCTACCTCGACAACGATACAAAGGGCTACCGCCTTGCTTGAGCAACCTCGTCGGTTTTCACTCCAGCCACGACTCTGCGATGCATCGACCGTTACGACTATGGGGTGTGTGTGTCCGTCGGCTTGCCTTCGGATTCTTTTCAAGTCTCACCGTCTGCGTCGCTACCGTTGTGACTGCGGGGGGATGTTGAGTATATTGATTAGATTGGAAACATAGGTTAGACTAGAAATTATTTTGGCTTGCCTTGTACTCTAAGTAGATCATGTACTCCTATATATATATGCCCACGAGGCTCAAGCAATACAACGAACTATTTCACCAAACCCTCTCTCCCATCTAACACAGGGAATCACAATATGAATATATGATATACTTAGATTGTTGAATCGGTGATGGATGAAGAGCAAAGCGGGGTCGCGGCGGGGCTTGGGTCCCCCGGAGAATAGAAATTGGCAGCGAACTGATAATTTGGATCGGGAAGGAAACTACTCCCTCCGTTCCTAAATATAAGTGTTTTTAGATATTTCAAATGGACCACAATATACGAATGTATGTAGACATATTTTAGAGTGTAGATTTACTCATTTTGCTCCATATGTAGTTATTTATTGAAATCTTTTGAAAAACTTATATTTGGGAACGAAGGCAGTAGGATTCATGAGAAAAAGGAAAAAGAGCGCCGAGCATGCAGTGGCGAACAGAGGAAGCGTCGACGGCCGCTTATGTGAATGCATGATGGAATATGAAGGGATCGATCACTCTTATATTTTTTGTCCTGAACGAAGGAATGAATCAAGGAATCGATCGCTGCCTACCGCTGTGCCTCGCTCTGTGGCACGTGCTGCATGCGTACGAGAGCGTCCGGCCCCTGCCCCCAGGTCGGCCTGGGTGCTCATAGGACAGGGGTAGCCTGTACGTCGTATATTTATAGGAATGAATCTATGTGACCATCTGTGTTAAAAGAATTTTTAAGGGCATCTCCAATAGCATGTGTATATTTAGATGTTTATATATTTTTTATTTTTTTATTTTTGTGAAAAGACTTTCAATCTATTCATCTTCAATCATGGCAGTACAACGAATACGAGAAATAAAAATTACATCCAGATTCGTAGACCACCTAGCGACGACTACAAGCACCGAAGCGAGCCGAAGGCGTGCCGCCGTCATCGCCCCTCCACCGCCGGAGCCGGGTGTCGTGGTTCTAAGTCTGACAGTAGAATAGGGGGTAGGTATGGAGAGGCAAGATCCTAGCTATGGAGCAGTTGTGCACACAAGTGTTTTACGAGTTCAGGCCCTTCTCGGAGAAAGTAACAGCCCTACGTCTCGGAGCCCGGAGGCGGTCGACTGGATTATGTGTGTGAGAGTTACAGGGGTGCGAACCCTTCTACCAGTGGATGGGGGTGGCTTATATAGAGGACGCCAAGACCCCAGCCAGCCCACGTAGCAGAGGGTTTAAAGTACATTAAGGTCGGACGTTACTGGTAACGCCCTACATAAAGTGTCATCATGACCATTAAGACTACTTAATTACAGACCGTTTGGATATAGAGTAGATCTTGAACTCCTGATGGTCGAGTGAGTCTTCATGGTCGAGTGTCTTCAGGTTCGTCGAGTGTCTTCTAGTCCGTCGAGTGGAGTTCCTCTTGGTTGACTGGAAGACGACTTCTTCTAAAAGATGTCCTTGAGGAGGGTACCTTAGACAGGTTCATGACCCTACCCTAGGTACATGACTTCATCAGTAGCCCCCGAATGGATCGAGGTTTGAGTGAGGAAGGAGTTGGCAATCTTTCCGACCTGCTTTCTGGTGCTGTAAAGGTGTTTTGCCTTGGATCAATGACTTTCAAGTGAGGGTGTCAACTTTCGTTCAGTCGCCTTGATCCATTCTTTATATCTGTCGAGTGAACTTTATGAACTTGGGGATTTCCGAGCGACGGATCGCAGGAGATCTTCCGTCTGACAAGTTGCCCGGTGGTTAGCGGATTTAGTGGGATCCGAATTTTGGGAAGCGCGCGAAGCGGAGAAGACCGCGGTACTCGGATGTGATAAGGCAGGGACGCCTCGATTCTCATGCCGCCTTTTTCGCCACGTATCGCTTGCGCGACTGTTTCGGGATTTGACAGGATCGTCTGGGCCTACCTGTCGGCCACTCGGAAGTGACTCCATATAAGGAAACTAGCGGAGGTTTTTTGAACAGTGCCTCCTCATTTTCTCCTCCCTCGCCTCCAGATACATCCGCTGCGCCCACCAACTGCCCGACGCCGCTGCTCCGTTCCGGCCTCGTGGGCGACAATGGTGAAAGAGAAGACGGTGGCTTTGGAGCGGGCGAAGAAGGCAACGACGGCGGCGAAGGTGAAGGGGAGAGCGACCAGTCGAGGGGGATCCTCGTCGCGGTCCCGTTTGCCGCAAGGTTGGATCCAGGGTGATTGGATCCGCTCGACCATCACCCAAAAGGATCTCGACGACCTGGCCGACGAAGGCCTGATTGCGCACGGGGCAGCGAGGCTCCCGGGGATGGAGTGGCAGCCACAGCCTCAGGAGGGTGAGTGTGTCCTCTTGGCGACTCATGTAGATCGAGGGTTCTCTCTGCCACCGCATCTTTTCTTTCGAGGGTTTCTGAATTTCTTTGGAGCTCAGCTTCACCACTTTACCCCCAATTCCATTGCCTATCTCTCCGCCTTTGTATCTTTGTGTGAAAACTTCTTGGGTTGTCGGCCGCACTGGGGCCTCTTCAAACACATATTCACTTGTCGTTCTCAGGCGGTGAAAAAGGCCAGCCCCAATGACGAGAGAACTCAGGTAATCCAGATGTGTGGGGGTCTCAGGGTCCAGATGAGGAGTAAGACCGCTTTCTCAGCTATGACCCTTCCCGAGTCAGTCAGAGGGTGGCAGTCGACCTGGTTCTACTGCAAAGACCAGTCGACGCCAGGGCAGTCGACTGGGCTCCCTCCCTTCTCTATGAGTCGAGTGAACAAGCCATCCTCTCTGAAAGTAGTTCCGAAGGAGAAGGCTCAGGTTAAAATGTTGATGGAGCGAGTAGTCCAATTGATTCGCGACGGTGTGACTGGCATGGACCTTCTGGAGGTTTTCCTTCGGCGGCGCATCCAACCGCTCCAGTACCAGGGCCACCCGATGTGGTTGTACTCTGGTACTAAAGACACCAGTCGGGTCCACCCAGAGGAGGTCGATGATGCCACACTGGAGAGGTGGATGACTGCCATTACAGGGAACAAGGACAACCCTCGTGGTCTCCAGTCAAAAAAAAGGACAACCCTCGTGGAGCCAGGAGGATCCCGCTACTCGACCACTCTTATGAGGCGGACAAGGTACGACCACTTTTCTCCGATTGCTCCGTCCGTTCTGTTTCGTCGTAGATTAGTCGATTGAATTTTGTCTTGCTTGTTGTCTTTTAGGAAACCACCGAGTTGTACTCGATGCCCAACGGGGCGCAAGCATAGGCCGAAGAGGAGGAAGAAAGCGGAGGCGAAAGCCAAGAGGAGTGGGAGTCGGACGCCGATGAGGGTGATGAAGATGCAGGCTCCGATGAGAAGGAAGAGGAGGAGGAAGAGGAGGAGGAAGTTGCACCTCCTCGTTCCGAAAGGAGGTCCAAGCTCGCCCACGACCCTGCGGCCGAACGTGGCAAGGGAGTCGTGCCTGCTGGGCAGTCGACGAAACGTCCTCGGACAACTTCACCAGCGCCGACTGAAAAGGCGTCGAAGCAACCCCGAGCGGTCCCGACAAAACTGGCGAAGGCCCTACCGAAGATGAGCATGGAGATTCCGACTGTTTCTGGGTAACGGCATAACTCATGTTTTTCACTCTTGGTCGACTCAATCGCTGACCGACTGATATTTGAAATCGCAGTGCTGCTACTTCTGAGACTTCAACCAGGCATGAGGATCAAGAAATGGAAGATGCTGCTACTTCTCATCCTGGTATGATCTGCGCGGTTTTTGCTTTCGGTCAGTTGAATCTTTATTTTTGACTTTGAACTTCTTCTGCAGCTCCACCTAGCGTTGTCATCAATCTCCCTGACGATGACGATGAAGCGCCACTGAGGCAGAGGAGGAGTAGGAAGGCGACTGTTGGCAAGGCTGCTCAGGTTGTGTCAGCACCTGGATGACAGATTCCAGAGGGGAGCAACGTTGCTCGGGCTACCGTGTCCTTTGCGGAGTCGTTGACGATTGCCCGCCCTTCGTCGTTGAGTGCTAACACGCCTTCTCTCTTCTCCACCTACCACGTCCCGGAGGACCAAGCAAGCACTGCCAAGGAAGCCATACGCCAGGCCAGGATTATGATGGAGCAGGTGAAGGCGATCCGAACCGCCAGCCAAGCAGCTTATGACGCGAGTTCAGCTCTCTAGAGTAATGTTGAGGTTAGTTAAACATCGACTGGAAATCTTGATGTTTGTCATGCACCCACTGGGTGTGTCAATTCTACGGTGGACTGCTGGCAGTCGACTGTAGTCTTTGTGTCTTGAGATTTCTCACTTTACTTGTTTCACTCAAGCATGGTCGAGTGGAACAATAAAACTGGTGGGGGCACGCTGAGTGCACCCACTGGGTGTTGTCCCCGAGACCGTGGTCGATTGCTGGCAATCGGCTATGGTCTGATTTTTTTACTGCTGACAGTTAACCGCTTCCGGTCGACTGATCGACTCTGAGTCTAGCTGATAGAACTAGTGGGGGCACGCTTGAGTGCACCCACTGGGTGTAGTCCCTGAGACTACAGTTGAATGTTTAGATTCAGCTGTAGTCTTAGAAATACTACGATTTTTCTTTTAGTCACTCGGAAGTGATCTGTCATTGATGTCTGTCGACTGAACTTTCGCAGAAATCTTGTGACCTTGTTTCTCGTTATACCGAATTGGAGAACAAGCATATCCAGCTTGAACTTGACCAGAAGCTTGTCCAAGAGAACTTTACGAAGTCGAAGGAAGAGACAAAAGGTATGTTTGGTGAGAATCTTGACGACTGTCTTTGCTTCTTGCCTGTCTCCGAGTCTGATCTTATTGTGATTTTTGCAGAAAAACTGAGGGATGCTCTGAAGAAGAAGGATCTTGACCTCGCCGAGGCGCAGAAAGCGGCTTCGGACAAGACAAAACTTGCAGAAGAGAAGTTGGCTTTTGTTAACAAACTTGAAGAGGAAAACACTAATCTGAAAGCTGCTCTCGACGTGGCCAACCAAGAAGTCACTCGACTGAAGAACGCCAATATGGTCCTGAGCGACAAAGCTGGCGAACTGGCGGGAAAGAAGAATGACTTGGAGGTTTATCTGGGAGGACTCGCCAAGAAGCTATTCCTCATGCTCGAAGGTAACTCCTTATCTCCGATTGGTAATTACTGACTTGATGTAAGGGCATTAGCTTATCCTTGAATCGTGTCCACAGAATTCTGCCAAAACTTTGAAGAGGAGACTAGTCGAGTGGAGACTAGCTTGGATCCCATCAATTCTCCGGTGAAGGATGAAACTGCTATGAACGTGCTCCGCCTCGAGTCTCGCGTTGCTGCAGTGGTCGATTACCTTGCAAGACTGAAGGCCGCAACGTCGCGCATCGACACATCGCTCTGTCCAGAAGAAACGCTTCAGAATGACCTTGAGTCGTTGATGACTCGACTGAACGAAGTTCCGAGTCGAGTGCAAGAATGGAAGAAGTCTTCTGCCAGGTGTGGTGCTGACGTCGCTCTGTCCTTGGTCCGCGTCCACTGCAAGGAAACGAGAGAAAACAAGCTGGTGTCTCTCAAGGTGGCCAACACTAGGAAGCATGACTTCCGTTCTTTCATGGATACCTTCATCGCGACTGCCACTTGGATCGCAGATGGGATCGACCTGGACGAGTTTGTTGCGCCTTCCAGCCCTCCGCGGGAGGGGTAAAAAACTTCTATGCTCGATGATTTGAATTTGCCTCGGAATGCCGAGTGATTTTTGTAACCGACAAACTTTAACAGGCTTGATGCCTGAGCACTTCTGGGTCCGTAGGACGTTATCCGAACTTGATTTGCCGTTGAAATACGTTTGCTTCTTTCGGACAACCATCTTCTTTGGGTTGGAGTATATACTATCATCTGTAATGCTCTTTTGCAGGTAGGAGTGAAGCACAAATTGCAGTCGACTTGTGCTCGTCATGTTTGGGCGAGTGCTTGGTTGCGACCAAGCCTCCGAGTGAGAAACTTGTTCTTCACTCGGAAGGATTTTAGAAACTTAGGCGAGCACTGGGCTGCAGCTAAGCCCCCGAGTGGGAGGTTTTCTCTCCACTCGGTAGGATTTTAGAAACTTAGGTGAGCACTGGGCTGTAGCTAAGCCCCCGAGTGGGAGGTTTGCTCTCCACTCGGTAGGATTTTAGAAACTTAGGCGAGCACTGGGCTGCAGCTAAGCCCCCCGAGTGGGAGGTTTGCTCTCCACTCGGTAGGATTTTAGAAACTTAGGCGAGCGCTGGGCTGCAGCTAAGCCCCCGGGTGGAAGGTTTGCTCTCCACTCGGTAGGATTTTCGTGGCACGGCTTTGGGGGAGAAGGTAGCAGTCGACCTGCGCTTCGCCCTCCTTGCGGGATGCACGTTGTGTTTGTGATGTAGCTCGGAAGGAGGAAGCAGGGGTCGACCTGCGCCTCGTCCTCCTTGCGAAGCGCATGATGTCTTTTATTCTTAGGCGAACACTAGGTTGCAGCTAAGCCTCTGAGTGGAAGACTAGCTTATCACTCGGTAGGATTTTCAAAAACTTAGGCGAGCCCTGGGCTGCGGCTAAGCCTCCGAGTGGAAGGCTGGCTTACCACTCGGTAGGATTTTCGAAAACTTAGGCGAGCACTGGGCTGCAGCTAAGCCCCCGAGTGGAAGGCTGGCTTACCACTCGGTAGG
This sequence comes from Triticum aestivum, assembly GCF_018294505.1. Taxonomy (NCBI): domain Eukaryota; kingdom Viridiplantae; phylum Streptophyta; class Magnoliopsida; order Poales; family Poaceae; genus Triticum; species Triticum aestivum. The sequence goes on from NC_057798.1 coordinate 628,785,172, forward strand.
ATTTTGTTTACTTAGGTGAGAACTTGGACTGCAGCTAAGACTCCGAGTGGAAGGATGGCTTACCACTCGGTAGGATTTTGGAAAACTTAGGCGAGCACTAGGCTGCAGCTAAGCCCCTGAGTGGAAGGCTGGCTTACCACTCGGTAGGATTTTGTTTACTTAGGCGAGTACTTGGACTGCAGCTAAGCCTCCGAGTGGAAGGCTGGCTTACCACTCGGTAGGATTTTGGAAAACTTAGGCGAGCACTGGGCTGCAGCTAAGCCCCCGAGTGGAAGGCTGGCATACCACTCGGTAGGATTTTGTTTACTTAGGCGAGTACTTGGACTGCAGCTAAGCCTCCGAATGGGAGGCTGGCTCACCACTCGGTAGGATTTTGTTTTAACTTAGGCGAAACGGATTCGCAGCTAAGCCTCCGAGTGGAAGGCTGGCTTACCACTCGGTAGGATTTTTACAAGCTTAGGCGAAACGGGTTCGCAGCTAAGCCACCCACTGGGGGACAGATTTATGAGAGCAAAAGCAATAACAGTTACTAAGAAAATTATGAAACTCTTGTCTTTGATGAATATACTACAGGAGTACTTTTATTACAACTCATCCGAGTGAAAAACTTAAGTATAAAAAGGGCAGAGTAAGTCCGCGTTCCATGCTCTGGGCTCGTCAATCTGGTGCTCGACATTGTAAAGGCGGTATGCCCCATTATGGAGAACCTTGGTGATGATGAAGGGACCTTCCCAAGTAGGAGCAAGCTTGTGTGGTTTCTGTTGATCCACTCGGAGAACTAAATCTCCCTCCTGGAAAGCTCGACTCTTCACATTTCTGGCATGGAAGCGACGCAAGTCCTGCTGGTAAATGGTCGATCGGATCAAGGCCATCTCTCTTTCTTCTTCTAGAAGGTCGACCGCGTCCTATCGGGCTTGCTCTGCTTCAGCTTCGGTGTAGAGTTCGACTCGGGGTGCGTTGTGAAGCAGGTCACTTGGCAAGACTGCTTCAGCTCCGTAGACCAAGAAGAACTGAGTCCTCCCAATCGACCGGTTTGGCGTGGTCCTTAATCCCCAAAGCACCGACGGAAGTTCGTCGACCCATGCGCCAGCTGCGTGCTTGAGGTCGCGCATCAGTCGGGGTTTCAACCCTTTGAGAATTAAGCCATTTGCTCGTTCTGCTTGCCCATTCGACTGAGGGTGGGCGACTGAAGCATAATCGACTCGTGTACCCTGAGATGCGCAGAAAGCTCTGAATTCTTCGGAGTCGAAGTTTGACCCATTGTCTATGATGATACTGTGGGGAACTCCATATCTGAATACCAACTCCCTGATGAAACTGACGGCGGCGCCAGCATCCAAATTCTTGATGGGTTTAGCCTCAATCCACTTAGTGAACTTGTCGACTGCTACCAATATGTGGGTGTATCCGTTTCTGCCTGTTCTCAGTGGTCCAACCATATCCAACCCCCATACAGCGAAAGGCCAGACGAGTGGGATGGTCTTCAAGGCTGAGGCGGGCTTGTGCGACATATTGGAGTAGAATTGACATCCTTCACACTTGTCGACTATCTCTTTCGCCATCTCATTTGCTCTGGGCCAGTAAAAACCCGCTCGGTATGCTTTAGCCACGATGGTCCGAGAGGACGCATGATGGCCACAGGTTCCCGAGTGGATGTCGTTGAGAATCATTCGACCTTCTTCCGGTGTTATGCATTTCTGGCTGACTCCAGTCGCACTTTCTCTGTACAACTGTCCCCTCATGACGGTGAAGGCTTTGGATCGACGGACGATCTCTCGAGCGTCTTCTTTATTCTCGGGGAGCTCTTTCCTCGGAATATAAGCAATATAGGGCACTGTCCAGTCGGGAGTGATGACCAGAACTTCCATGATTAAGTCGACCATAGCTGGGACCTCGACTTCGGTCGGATCTGTGGCGCTTTTTGGCTGCGGGGCTTCCTCAGTGAAAGGATCTTCTTGAACTGACGGCGTGTGAACATGCTACATAACACGCCACTCGGAATGGCTTCCCTCCTGGAACCTATCTTCGCCAAGTCATCGGCTGCTTGATTTTTCAGTCAGGGAACGTGATGGAGCTCTAATCCCTCAAATTTCTTCTCCAGCTTTCTGACTGCATTGCAGTATCCAGTCATGGCTGGGCTTCTGACGTCCCACTCCTTCATCACTTGGTTGACCACTAAGTCCGAGTCACCGTAGACCATGAGGCGACGGACGCCGAGTGAAATGGCCATATGCAACCCGTACAAGAGTGCTTTGTATTCTGCTTCATTGTTGGAGGAATCAAAGTGAATCTGGAGTACATATCTGAGCTTATCTCCTCGGGGGGAAACCAAGACCACTCCGGCACCGGAACCATTCAGCATTTTGGAACCATCGAAGAACATAGTCCAATGCTCCGAGTGAACTTGGGTCGGTAACTGCTGTTCAGTCCACTCGGCGAGGAAATCTGCTATTGCTTGGGACTTGATAGCTTTCTTTGCCTCAAATCTGATATCTAGGGGAAGAAGTTCAATCGCCCATTTTGCCACTCGACCGGTTGCGTCTCTGTTGTGCAGAATCTCTGATAAGGGGGCGTCGGTGACGACTGTGATAATATGGTCAGAGAAGTAGTGAGCAACTTTCTTCGTGGTCATATAAATCCCATATACAAGCTTCTGATAATGAGGGTATCGTTGCTTGGATGGGGTCAGGACTTCGGAAATGTAATATACTGGGCGCTGAACTTTGAAGGCTTTCCCTTCTTCTTCCCGCTCGACCGTAAGTACAGTACTGACGACTTGTCCTGTGGCTGCAATGTAAAGCAGCAAAGGCTCTTTGCTGATTGGAGCAGCAAGCACCGGCTGGGTGGAAAGCAGGGTTTTTAATTCTGCAAACGTTGCGTCAGCTTCAGGAGTCCACTCGAACTTGTCTGACTTCTTCATCAGTCGGTAAAGAGGCAATGCCTTCTCACCGAGACGAGAGATGAATCGACTTAAAGCGGCCAAGCAACCAGTAAGCTTCTGAACATCGTGCACACGCACGGGTCGTTTCATTCGGAGTATTGTGCCTACTTTCTCTGGGGTTGCATCGATTCCTCGTTCGGAAATGAGAAAACCGAGTAATTTTCCACTAGGAACTCAGAATGTGCACTTGGATGGGTTAAGCTTGATATCGTACCTCCTGAGGTTGGCAAATGTTTCAGCGAGGTCAGTCAGCAGGTCGGAACCTTTCCGTGACTTGACCACAATGTCATCCATGTACGCTTCCACATTCCGACTGATTTGAGTGAGCAAACACTTCTGAATCATCCTCATGAACGTGGCTCCGGCATTCTTGAGGCCGAATGGCATGGTGACATAATAGAAGCACCCGAATAGGGTGATGAAAGCCGTTTTGATCTCATCGGGTCCAAACAGACGGATCTGATGGTACCCGGAATAAGCGTCCAAGAAAGAAAGTCGCTCACATCCCGCAGTCGAGTCGACTATTTGGTCGATGCGGGGAAGAGGAAAATGATCTTTCGGGCAGGCCCGATTGATATGCTTAAAATCGATGCACATGCGAAGCGAATTGTCCTTTTTGGGGACCATGACGACATTGGCGAGCCACTCGGAGTGGTAAATCTCTCGGATAAACTCTGCTGCTAGGAGCCGAGCCACTTCCTCGCCAATGGCCTTCCTTTTCTGGACGGCAGACCGTCGCAGATGTTCCTTCACAGGTTTTGCCTTTGAATCGACTCGTAGACGATGCTCAGCCAGTCCCCTGGGTACACCCGGCATGTCGGAAGGTTTCCATGCAAAGATGTCCCAGTTCTCACGGAGGAACTGGATGAGCACTTCTTCCTATTTGGGGTCGAGTGTTGTGGAGATATGAGTCGGAGCAGCGTTAGGGTCGGTCGGGTGGATGTGAACGGGTTTTGTCTCACCGGACGACTGAAACGCTGATTCCGTAGCAGGCTTTTTGGCTCGCAGCAAATCACTCGGGTCTGCGTTCCTTTGGTGTTCCTGCCACTCTTCTGCCACCATCTGAGCATCGGCGATCTTTGAGCCTTTCTGGAAGCACTCTTCTGCCTTCTTGCGGTTACCAGTGACAGTGATCACGCCTTTAGGGCCAGGCATCTTCAGTTTGAGGTACACGTAACATGGTCGAGCCATAAAACGTGCATAAGCTGGCCTGCCCAAAATTGCATGATAGGCACTCTGGAAATCCACAACCTCAAATGTCAGCTTCTCTTTGCGGAAATTCTTTGAATCACCAAAAACTACATCAAGAGCAATCTGGCCGAGTGATGCGGCCTTCTTGCCAGGGATGACTCCATAAAAACTCATGTTGCTTGTGCTCAGTCTGGACATCGGAATGCCCATCCCTTTCAGCGTCTCAGCATACAGTATATTCAAACTGCTGCCGCCATCCATCAACACTTTGGTCAGTCGAGTGCCTTCAACGACGGGGTCGACCACCAGCGCTTGCCTCCCAGGGGTGGCTATGTGCGTGGGGTGGTCAGATTGGTCGAATGTAATGGCAGTCTGAGACCACTTCAGGTAATTGGGTGTTGACGGAGCAGCCATATTCACCTCTCGGTTTATAACTTTCAGTCGGTTTTTGCTCTCAACATCGGCAAAAATCATCAAGGTGGAATTGACCTGCGGATATTCCTCGTCACTATCCTCCTTGTCCTCAACCTTGTCCGACTCTTTTTCCTTGTCCTTGGGCTGCTTCCCTTGGAACTGCTGTATCAGGAGTCGACACTGTCGAGTGGTATGCTTCGGGTAAATGAAATTACCCTCTTCGTCTTTCTTGGTGTGGATGTGACATGGTAAATCCAACACGTCATTTCCTTCTTTATCTTTTACTTTCTTGGGGTTCCAAGGCCCCTTGGGTTTCCCTTTGAACTTTCCTTGGTTCAGGGCCAAGGCTTCTCCAGGAGCGGCTGGCTCGGCTTTACGCTTTTGCTTCCGACTGGAATTTCTGCCTCCGGTGTCCTGGGCGACTGACTTGTGCTTGCCACTCCGGAGCCGATCCTCTTCCTCACCATTGGCATATTTGGTGGCTATTTCCATCATTCGACTCAGAGACATGTCTCCGGTTCGACCGAATTTCAGGCTTAGCTCTCTGTACTTTACGCCCTCCTTGAAGGCGCAAACTGCCTGGTGATCAGATACATTTTCTACTGTGTGATGCAGTGTGATCCATCTCTGGATGTAATCCCTCAGAGTCTCATTCGACTTCTGTACACAAGATTGCAGCTCTGTCAGTCCCGCCGGCCGCTTGCATGTTCCTTCGAACGTCCTGACAAACACTCGGGAGAGGTCCTCCCACGTGTAGATGCTGCTGGGTGTCAACTGATTCAGCCATGCCCTGGCTGACCCTTCCAACATGAGAGGCAGATGCTTCATGGCCACCTCGTCATTTCCACCGCCGATCTGAACAGCCACTCGGTAGTCCTCAAGCCAAGTATCGGGCTTGGACTCACCGTTGAACTTGCTGACTCCAGTCGCCAACCTGAAGTTGGGAGGAATCACCGCGGCTCTGATGGCTCTGCTGAAACACTCTGGTCCGGAGACGTGCACTCGGCTGCTGGTGGGTACATCTCTGTCATTACCCTCTCTGTGGGCTTTGTTCCGGTCGACCAGACCTTGAACGATGATGGATCTCACATCAAAGCCTGGTTCCCTGGGGTCGACTGGAATTCTTCGCCCGCCACTGTACTGGCGTCTGTCATCCTGCTGTCGAGGCATATATGATCCACCTCTCCGGGGAGGAGTGGGCACTCGACGTCGATCGTTGCGATCGACTCGGTGATCATCTTGCTCATAGTTCCTGTACTGATCGTGCCGGTCGCCATGCCCTTCACGCCTCAGGGGCGATCTGGGGCTATGAGCTGACTGGACAGTATTCGCCGCCACGGACCTGCTATGAATCCTGTTCCGCGACTGCGACACAGCCGAATTCTGATCTCTAGCTGCCCGGAGCAAATCCCTGATCTGCATCAAGCCTCTGCCAGCCTCTGACTGGGAAGGCTGAATCGATTCTGCTATACGTGTTGCAGCTGCCAAATTCTGGATTGGAGTGCGGTATACCTGAGTTGGAGGTTTAAAGAGTTGGCGTCGACTGGAGTCTGGAATCCGTTGTCGCGCACGCTCGTCGAATGCCCGCTGAAGGTTCTCTAGTCGAGTGCGCTCAGCCAGGTTGGCTAAGCGCGCGTCCTCTAAGGCGCGAGCCTCAGGGGTTTCTCCAATGATCGGAGTATGAAGCGCATCCATATTCCGGCGGCGAAGCTCTTCCCTCTGCTGTGAGTCGAGGGGCTCGGGGCGGTACTCCTCATGGTCGTGCGACGGGTCGCCTCTGCTGTTGCCTCCCTCGGTGCCAGGAAAGCCGGGGGGAACGTGTGTCCCATTGACTATCAGGACCTCCGCCGCCGGATCACTGCTATCGCATTCGGATGCAGTCTCTGCGGAGCTAGTCGACAGGTCGAACAGGCCGTAGAGAGATTCGTCGGTCTCGATTGCCGTGACTTGGGCAGTGGTCGTCTGGCGAGCCACTGCGTGCCTCACCCATCGCTGAAGCCTCGATCGACCGGAGCGCTTACGCCGGCGAGAAGCTGGGAGGGAGGATGACACAAAAAACGGCCGATACTGAGTCGACGGTTGACGCAGAAGGACGCCGCGGACGCATGCTTGAAAGTGCGTAGCTCCGCGGACCGGGAGCGCATCCACGTCGAGCGGAGCCTCCTGCAGCCAGGCAGAGTCGTCGGCGACGAATGTGAGCGCGCCGAGACGGATCTCGCGGCCCTCAACCAAAACTCCACCTGAAACCATGATGATGGGAATTGAAAAAATTGCAACTTCTCCAACAAGTCGCTAAGACACCTGCCCCAAGGTGGGCGCCAACTGTCGTGGTTCTAAGTCTGACAGTAGAATAGGGGGTAGGTATGGAGAGGCAAGATCCTAGCTATGGAGCAGTTGTGCACACAAGTGTTTTACGAGTTCAGTCCCTTCTCGGAGGAAGTAATAGCCCTACGTCTCGGAGCCCGGAGGCGGTCGACTGGATTATGTGTGTGAGAGTTACAGGGGTGCGAACCCTTCTACCAGTGGAGGGGGGTGGCTTATATAGAGGACGCCAAGACCCCAGCCAGCCCACGTAGCAGAGGGTTTAAAGTACATTAAGGTCGGGCGTTACTGGTAATGCCCTACATAAAGTGTCATCATGACCATTAAGACTACTTAATTACAGACCATTTGGATACAGAGTAGATCTTGAACTCCTGATGGTCGAGTGAGTCTTCATGGTCGAGTGTCTTCAGGTTCGTCGAGTGTCTTCTAGTTCGTCGAGTGGAGTTCCTCTTGGTCGACTGGAAGACGGCTTCTTCTAAAAGATATCCTTGGGGAGGGTACCTTAGACAGGTTCATGACCCTACCCTAGGTACATGACTTCATCACCGGGCACAACTTGTTGTAGTAGATAGTCGGGAAGTCGTCGTGCTAAGGCCCCATAGGACCAACACCCCAGAACAGCAACCGCCGCCGATGAAAAATAACGTAGATCGGAAGGATCCAAACCAAAGACACACGAACGTAGACGAACAACGACGAGATCCGAGCAAATCCACCAAAGATAGATCTGCCGGAGACACACCTCCACACGCCCACCAACGATGCTAGACGCACCGCTGGAACGGGGGCTAGGCGGGGAGACCTTTATTCCATCTTCAGGGAGCGACTGCCGTCTCGCCTTCCTGAGTAGGACACAAACCCTAACAAGATTGAAACAAATGACTAAAAACGGAGCCCTCCCACCGGCCCTTGCCAGGATCCACCGCGCCTCCATGGCCTAGGGCCACCGGAGACGAGGCGGACTTGCGCCGGCGCCGGCGAGAGGCACGAACCCTAACTTTCTTTCTTGGAGGAGGAGGAGGAGGCGGAGTCCTATATACTTGTTGTTTGGGGGCAACAATTGTCTTTATATTTAGATATCTATATATTCATATAGACAATGGTCTAAAAAGATTCCCTCATATACACGTCCAGTCTTGCATTAGAACGTTTATATACAGGGACCATGACATGACAGGTGGGCTGTCGCTCGGGAGAGGAAAAAATCATGACTGCAGCTGAGTTTAGACGACGCCTTCACATTGTCTAGGCGTGGACATTGTCGAGGTTGATTTAGAGGATGCGTATATTTGGACGACCATATAGACAAGCTATTGGACGTCTGTTTTGGGCTCAGGTCGTGGAAAATGAGTATAGACATCCATATAGACAAGCTATTGGAGATGCTCTAACTAACCAAATGACACATGAATTAAAATTTGAGATTTAATCTATGAGACTATGACTTAAAGAAAACCCCACTAGTTACATTAACAACTAGATCATTGATGACCGCGTTGTTGTGTCCTTCTATTTTGTCTCCTAGTTCCATCTAAAAGTATAGTGCATTTTGTAGCTTGTGGTTGTCTCAATTTTTCTAAATAATGCCATAGAAGTGAAGAAATGAATATGACTGATTTGCAATAATAGTTTGTTGAGCCGTTTTCTTAGACTTAATAGATTTCTTTTGATCATGACCCCCTTTTGGCTCCTAAAATAACTCTCTCGCAAAGACTCACATCAAGACATCTAGGAAATGAAATGTTGAGGTAACAAAAATTAAATTAGATGGTATGAATGTTTCAGAAATTTTGGTAAATTATTACCTGAACAATCTAAATCATTCCTGACATTGTTGTTCGCCTACCAAAAAATTCTACGCCGTAGTTTAACAAAAAATGCTTAATCTCTAGTAGGAGATGTTATTTGCTTTCTGATGCTTTAGCATTTGTCATGAAAAGATTATCCCATTTTGTTACCTTTCATATAAAGTGACCTAGAAATCGTCTGATAGCTATTATATTATTAGTTTGTCACTTGCAATGGATCTAGATTATGTCTAAGACATAGTTTGGAGATTGGAGCGTATTCAAACAAAAGATGGAACTATTCCAGTAAACAATGATTTTTTAAACGGAAAACATTACATA